>NC_058080.1:150887945-151242312 GCF_014858855.1 Bufo gargarizans
CTCCTATTTATCATTTTGCCAATGCAGAGGTCTTTGGGCCATGGGATTCCTGCTAGAGCAACAGCCGCCAATGATACCCCAGCCTGTGAGATGAGACCCAATGATCCAGAAGATGTCTGGCCAGTGGCTGTGGCTACCGACTAGGCCTACATATAAAAAAAAAGAAGAAGCCAGGCGCCCTAAGAGTGCCAGGAGGGTAAGAATATTGAGACTGGCATCTGATTGTGTGTGTTTTGTTGGACCCTGCACAGTTTCCCTTTTGCATCATGTCTACAAGGAATGTAGACAAACTAATGTTTAAAGAATCCTGAGCGAGGAAGAGACTCCAAAGAACCTGAGCTCCTTGTGCCTTAATTTGTGTTTTTAAGGACTCTAGTTGGAAGAGCGACATGTAGGGAAGGGGGGGGGGGGGCAACCACCTAAATGGCGCCAAACTAGATCTGATCCATGAGGGGGAACTAAAATATTTGTTGAGATTAATAAATAAATAAAGTAAAAACAGAGGCAGGATGAATGAATAAAATAAATGAGTATATAACGCAAAAGGCCTAAAAGAGACCGGCTAAGATAAAATAGAAGATCCTGCTATGAAGGTAAATTCCATAAAATCAAAAGAATTCACTTAAAATCAAAACAGTTAACTTACTTCACTGAGGAGGAGGTCCAAGGAATAAAGCTCAAGACACCCAAGGACGCAACCTCCCCCTCCAGGATCATTTGTAGTGTAGTAGGAATAACACAGCAGTATCCAGTACTTCTAGTGCTTTCCTTTTTATTTCTTAAAATCACAGGTGGGCTCAATGCGTTTCAGGGGGTTGACAATAGATCCACCCTTCATCAGGAGCAGTTAAAAGTAAGTATACAGGTAATACACATAATACCATAGTATGTAAGCTTACCAGTGGGCCTTATATAGTGGATCATCCAAAAAAGCATGTGCTAGGGAGGGACTGGAAGAAACATCATTTCCTGTATGAGGACTGGAAGTATGCGTTCTATAATGGAACGCATATTATATGCTGGTAATGTAGTTAATACGAGCTGGTGGAAAAATAAATACATTATGGGTATAATGGTAGGGAACGTAGGGGTGTTGGGGCCACATGGATGGATGTACAGTGTGGACTCCTAGTAGTGGCAAGCGGGACGGAGGAGTACTTCCGGTCCCGGTTGTCGTGGAGCGCAACAGTGGAACGCAAGTGTTCTCCGGGCTTCCGGTGGGGAGCCAGAGCGCACTTCCGGTCCGTGGAACGCAAGTGGCTCGCAGACGTCCGATTTCCATCTCATCTAAAAGGCAACTCTAACTTTTACCCACTAGAAAGTAGGGGCCCACACTTAGAAAGTTTTTATAGTATGGTACTTGCCGATTTCAAAACAATCACCACTTCCAATAGAAAAGACGGGTATCCCACCCCTACTAATAATTGGTCCCTGGAGAACTAAAAGCCCTCAAAAGTCTAAAAAACAATCCGGAGATTGTTATCAAAAATACTGACAAAGAGGGTGGTATTGTGATCTTGGACCATCAGTACTATAGGGAAGAATCTTTTAGAATTCTATCTGACCAGGATTACTACCGAATCCTCAGAGAAGACCCCACTTCCTCCTTTAAAAAAATCCCATTTTAACTGATTGATTTTGGGTTTGAATCAGGGTTGCTAGATACAAAAGAAAAAGGTTTTCTGATGACGGCCCACCCCTCCATAACACATTTCTACTTCCTACCGAAGATCCATAAATCTTTACAAAGACCCCCAGGTAGACCAATAATTTCCAGAATAGGGTCCCTCACTTCCAACTAGAGTTGAGCGAACACCTGGATGTTCGGGTTCGAGAAGTTCGGCCGAACTTCCCGAAAATGTTCGGGTTCGGGATCCGAACCCGATCCGAACTTCGTCCCGAACCCGAACCCCATTGAAGTCAATGGGGACCCGAACTTTTCGGCACTAAAAAGGCTGTAAAACAGCCCAGGAAAGGGCTAGAGGGCTGCAAAAGGCAGCAACATGTAGGTAAATCCCCTGCAAACAAATGTGGATAGGGAAATGAATTAAAATAAAAATTTAATAAATAAAAATTAACCAAAATCAATTGGAGAGAGGTCCCATAGCAGAGAATCTGGCTTCCCGTCACCCACCACTGGAACAGTCCATTCTCAGATATTTAGGCCCCGGAACCCAGGCAGAGGAGAGAGGTCCCGTAACAGAGAATCTGGCTTCATGTCAGCAGAGAATTAGTCTGCATGTCATAGCAGAGAATGAGGCTTCACGTCAGCCACCACTGCAACAGTCCATTGGCATATATTTAGGCCCCGGAACCCAGGCAGAGGAGAGAGGTCCCGTAACAGACAATCTGGCTTCATGTCAGCAGAGAATCAGTCTGCATGTCATAGCAGAGAATGAGGCTTCACGTCACCCACCACTGCAACAGTCCATTGTCATAAATTTAGGCCCAGCACCCAGGCAGAGGAGAGAGGTCCCGTAACAGACAATCTGGCTTCATGTCAGCAGAGAATTAGTCTGCATGTCATAGCAGAGAATGAGGCTTCACGTCAGCCACCACTGCAACAGTCCATTGGCATATATTTAGGCCCAGCACCCAGGCAGAGGAGAGAGGTCCCGTAACAGACAATCTGGCTTCATGTCAGCAGAGAATCAGTCTTCATGTCATAGCAGAGAATCAGGCTTCACGTCAGCCACCACTGCAACAGTCCATTGGCATATATTTAGGCCCAGCACCCAGGCAGAGGAGAGAGGTCCCGTAACAGACAATCTGGCTTCATGTCAGCAGAGAATTAGTCTGCATGTCATAACAGAGAATGAGGCTTCACGTCAGCCACCACTGCAACAGTCCATTGGCATATATTTAGGCCCAGCACCCAGGCAGAGGAGAGAGGTCCCGTAACAGACAATCTGGCTTCATGTCAGCAGAGAATCAGTCTGCATGTCATAGCAGAGAATGAGGCTTCACGTCAGCCACCACTGCAACAGTCCATTGGCATATATTTAGGCCCAGCACCCAGGCAGAGGAGAGAGGTCCCGTAACAGACAATCTGGCTTCATGTCAGCAGAGAATCAGTCTTCATGTCATAGCAGAGAATCAGGCTTCACGTCAGCCACCACTGCAACAGTCCATTGGCATATATTTAGGCCCAGCACCCAGGCAGAGGAGAGAGGTCCCGTAACAGACAATCTGGCTTCATGTCAGCAGAGAATCAGTCTTCATATCATAGCAGAGAATCAGGCTTCACGTCACCCACCACTGTAAGAGTCCATTTTCATAAATTTAGGCCCAGCACCCAGGCAGAGGAGAGAGGTCCCGTAACAGAGGATCTGGCTTCATGTCAGCAGAGAATCAGTCTGCATGTCATAGCAGAGAATCAGGCTTCACGTCACCCAACATTGGAACAGTCCATTGGCATATATTTAGGCCCCGGCACCCAGACAGAGGAGAGGTTCATTCAACTTTGGGTAGCCTCGCAATATAATGGTAAAATGAAAATAAAAATAGGATTGAATGAGGAAGTGCCCTGGAGTCCAATAATATATGGTTAAGGGGAGGTAGTTAATGTCTAATCTGGACAAGGGACGGACAGATCCTGTGGGATCCATGCCTGGTTCATTTTTATGAACGTCAGCTTGTCCACATTGGCTGTAGACAGGCGGCTGCGTTTGTCTGTAATGACGCCCCCTGCCGTGCTGAATACACGTTCAGACAAAACGCTGGCCGCCGGGCAGGCCAGCACCTCCAAGGCATAAAAGGCTAGCTCTGGCCACGTGGACAATTTAGAGACCCAGAAGTTTAATGGGGCCGAACCATCAGTCAGTACGTGGAGGGGTGTGCACATGTACTGTTCCACCATGTTAGTGAAATGTTGCCTCCTGCTAACACGTTGCGTATCAGGTGGTGGTGCAGTTAGCTGTGGCGTGTTGACAAAAGTTTTCCACATCTCTGCCATGCTAACCCTGCCCTCAGAGGAGCTGGCATTGACACAGCTGCCTTGGCGACCTCTTGCTCCTCCTCTGCCTTGGCCTTGGGCTTCCACTTGTTCCCCTGTGACATTTGGGAATGCTCTCAGTAGCTCGTCTACCAACGTGCGCTTGTACTCGCACATCTTCCTATAACGCTCCAGTGCAGGAAGTAAGGTGGGCACATTGTCTTTGTAGCGTGGATCCAGCAGGGTGGCAACCCAGTAGTCCGCACAGGTTAAAATGTGGGCAACTCTGCTGTCGTTGCGCAGGCACTGCAGCATGTAGTCGCTCATGTGTGCCAGGCTGCCCAGGGGTAAGGACAAGCTGTCCTCTGTGGGAGGCGTATCGTCATCGTCCTGCCTTTCCCCCCAGCCACGCACCAGTGATGGACCCGAGCTGCGTTGGGTGCCACCCCGCTGTGACCATGCTTCATCCTCATCCTCCTCCACCTCCTCCTCATCCTCGTCCTCCAGTAGTGGGCCCTGGCTGGCCACATTTGTACCTGGCCTCTGCTGTTGCCAAAAACCTCCGAAGAGACTGGCCTGAAAGTGCTAAAAATGACCCCTCTTCCTCCTCCTCCTCCTCCTGGGCCACCTCCTCTTCCATCATCGCCCTAAGTGTTTTCTCAAGGAGACATAGAAGTGGTATTGTAACGCTGATAACGGCGTCATCGCCACTGGCCATGTTGGTGGAGTACTCGAAACAGCGCAACAGGGCACACAGGTCTCGCATGGAGGCCCAGTCATTGGTGGTGAAGTGGTGCTGTTCTGTAGTGCGACTGACCCGTGCGTGCTGCAGCTGAAACTCCACTATGGCCTGCTGCTGCTTGCACAGTCTGTCCAGCATGTGCAAGGTGGAGTTCCACCTGGTGGGCACGTCGCATATGAGGCGGTGAGCGGGAAGGCCGAAGTTACACTGTAGCGCAGACAGGCGAGCAGCAGCAGGATGTGAACGCCGGAAGCGCGAACAGACGGCCCGCACTTTATGCAGCAGCTCTGACATGTCGGGGTAGTTGTGTATGAACTTCTGCACCACCAAATTCAGCACATGCGCCAAGCAAGGGATGTGCGTCAAATTGGCTAGTCCCAGAGCTGCAACGAGATTTCGCCCATTATCACACACCACCAGGCCGGGCTTGAGGCTCACCGACAGCAACCACTCGTCGGTCTGTTGTTCTATACTCCTCCACAACTCCTGTGCGGTGTGGGGCCTGTCCCCCAAACATATGAGTTTCAGAATGGCCTGCTGACGTTTACCCCGGGCTGTGCTGAAGTTGGTGGTGAAGGTGTGTGGCTGACTGGATGAGCAGGTGGAAGAAGAGGAGGAGGAAGCCGAGAAGGAGGAGGTGGCAACAGGAGGCAAAGAATGTTGCCCTGCGATCCTTGGCGGCGGAAGGACGTGCGCCAAACAGCTCTCCGCCTGGGGCCCAGCTGCCACTACATTTACCCAGTGTGCAGTTAGGGAGATATAGCGTCCCTGGCCGTGCTTACTGGTCCACGTATCTGTGGTTAGGTGGACCTTGCTACAGATGGCGTTGCGCAGTGCACACTTGATTTTATGGGATACTTGGTTGTGCAGGGAAGGCACGGCTCTCTTGGAGAAGTAGTGGCGGCTGGGAACAACATACTGTGGGACAGCAAGCGACATGAGCTGTTTGAAGCTGTCTGTGTCCACCAGCCTAAATGACAGCATTTCATAGGCCAGTAGTTTAGAAATGCTGGCATTCAGGGCCAGGGATCGAGGGTGGCTAGGTGGGAATTTACGCTTTCTCTCAAATGTTTGTGAGATGGAGAGCTGAACGCTGCCGTGTGACATGGTTGAGACGCTTGGTGACGGAGGTGGTGGTGGTGGTGTTGGTGGTACATCCCCTGTTTGCTGGGCGGCAGGTGCCAACGTTCCTCCAGAGGCGGAGGAAGAGGCCGAGGCGGCAGCAGCAGAAGAGGCCGAGGCGGCAGCAGCAGAAGAGGTAGCAGGGGGAGCCTGAGTGACTTCCTTGGTTTTAAGGTGTTTACTCCACTGCAGTTCATGCTTTGCATGCAGGTGCCTGGTCATGCAGGTTGTGCTCAGGTTCAGAACGTTAATGCCTCGCTTCAGGCTCTGATGGCACAGCGTGCAAACCACTCGGGTCTTGTCGTCAGCACATTGTTTGAAGAAGTGCCATGCCAGGGAACTCCTTGAAGCTGCCTTTGGGGCGGCGGTCAGTAGCAGGCGGAGTCTCTTGGCGGCGGGTGTTCTGCTTTTGTCCACTGCTCCCTCTTTTGCTACGCTGTTGGCTCGGTCTAACCACTGCCTCTTCCTCCGAACTGTGAAAGTCAGTGGCACGACCTTCATTCCATGTGGGGTCTAGGACCTCATCGTCCCCTGCATCGTCTTCCACCCAGTCTTGATCCCTGACCTCCTGTTCAGTCTGCACACTGCAGAAAGACGCAGCAGTTGGCACCTGTGTTTCGTCATCATCAGAGACATGCTGAGGTGGTATTCCCATGTCCTCATCATCAGGAAACATAAGTGGTTGTGCGTCAGTGCATTCTATGTCTTTCACCGCTGGGGAAGGGCTAGGTGGATGCCCTTGGGAAACCCTGCCAGCGGAGTCTTCAAACAGCATAAGAGACTGCTGCATAACTTGAGGCTGAGACAGTTTCCCTGGTATGCATGGGGGTGATGTGACAGACTGATGGGGTTGGTTTTCAGGCGCCATCTGTGCGCTTTCTGCAGAAGACTGGGTGGGAGATAATGTGAACGTGCTGGATCCACTGTCGGCCACCCAATTGACTAATGCCTGTACCTGCTCAGGCCTTACCATCCTTAGAACGGCATTGGGCCCCACCATATATCGCTGTAAATTCTGGCGGCTACTGGGACCTGAGGTAGTTGGTACACTAGGACGTGTGGATGTGGCAGAAAAAATGAACAGACTATTGCTGGTTAAATGCACTTGGTGTCACAGCTTGACCAACCACACTACTGAGGGTTAAATGCACTTGGTGACGGGCGCAGCTTGCCCCTGATGTAGTATATGGCCAAAAAATGAACAGACTATTGCTGGTTAAATGCACTTGGTGACGGGCGCAGCTTGCCCCTGATTTAGTATATGGCCAAAAAATGAACAGACTATTGCTGGTTAAATGCACTTGGTGTGATAGCTTGACCAACCACACTACTGAGGGTTAAATGCACTTGGTGACGGGCGCAGCTTGCCCCTGATGTAGTATATGGCCAAAAAATAAACAGACTATTGCTGGTTAAATGCACTTGGTGTGACAGCTTCACCCTGATGTAGGCTTTAGCCAAAAAACAACCACACCATTGAGGGTTAAATGCACTTGGTGACAGGCGCAGCTTGCCCCTGATGTAGTATATGGCCAAAAAATAAACAGACTATTGCTGGTTAAATGCACTTGGTGTGACAGCTTCACCCTGATGTAGGCTTTAGCCAAAAAACAACCACACCATTGAGGGTTAAATGCACTTGGTCGCAGCTTGTGCTGGCGCACCACAAGACACAAAATGGCCGCCGATCACCCCAGAAAAATGTGACTGACAAACGGTCTGGGCAGCCTAAAAACAGTGAGCAATTGAGTATCAGCAGCTCAATGATGCACAGCTGCAGATCGATCAATAATCAAGTCCTTTGGAGGAGTTAATCTGCCTAATCTCGCCCTACTGTCGCAGCCGCAACCTCTCCCTACGCTAATCAGAGCAGAGTGACGGGCGGCGCTATGTGACTCCAGCTTAAATAGAGGCTGGGTCACATGGTGCTCTGGCCAATCACAGCCATGCCAATAGTAGGCATGGCTGTGATGGCCTCTTGGGGCAAGTAGTATGACGCTTGTTGATTGGCTGCTTTGCAGCCTTTCAAAAAGCGCCAAGAAAGCGTCACAAAAGCGCCAAGAAAGCGACGAACACCGAACCCGAACTTTTACGAAAATGTCCGGGTTCGGGTCCATGTCACGGACACCCCAAAATTCGGTACGAACCCGAACTATACAGTTCAGGTTCGCTCATCCCTACTTCCAACCTATCGACTTATGTTGATCACTTCCTCCAAAAACATGTTGTGAAACTCCGGTTCGGTGCAGCGCATGATCGCGCCTCGCGTAAAATGCTGGCATTGCGTTTGGATCAAAGTCCCGCGCATGTGCATTGGCCCAGTGTGTACGCCACGGCGGTCCCGTCATCCATTGTACCATGTGAGATTGTTTTTTTATTTTTAATTGTCTATATCATGTTCATCTGAATTACTTGTTTATCAATCATGGGTCTTTAATGTTTTTTACGGTAGTATATGAAATACACTTTTTTATATTATATGAACAATACATGTTTTGATTATGTCACTTATCACTGGATTATTTATATATCTTTATATGCTTTTTATCTATCTTTTGGATTATTTAATATATTAATTGTACGAATATGAATGTAATTGAATACACCTCTTTATATATCACATTGCTACACATGTTTGCATGGCTTGAGAAAGACTGCAACAAGCAGTTGAAACGTTGCTGACACTGGGTTGAATAAATCACAGTTTTATTTGCTACGCTGGAGTGCTACCGTGCTTTTCTTCACATATCGTTTGGGACCTTGGTCGCTGGTCTTCGCCGGATTTGCACCCGCTTGATACTGTGTGCTGCTCTTACTTTTTCCTTTTTTATATCTTTTTTTGACATTTCTAATAAAATCACCACCAAAACACATTTCAAAAAGTTAATGCTAATAGTTATTTGGAGTACACTAGTTGTCGCCACCAAAAAGGAAAATAAATAACCCGTACAGCCAAATGAAAAGGGTGAGAAGGAACTGCATGGAGGACAGGGTAGTAAGACAACAACTGAAAATCCTTGACAGGGCCGGCCTTTGGGGTGTGCGGGCTGTGCGGCCGCACAGGGCGCCATAGCAACAGGGGCGCCGGGCGGCCGACAGCCCGCAATGTAATATGGGCAGGCGAGGCGGCACTTATGTTTTCCCACGGGGCGGGCGGGCCCCCGCCCCCTCCATCTCCCCCTCCCCTGTATTCAGCAGGGGGCGCACGTTGCGGTTTAAAAAAAAAAAACTTGCTTATATAAGTTCGGGCGGCGGGCGGCTGGCGGCGCCCCTCATTCTGCGCCGCCTGAGTGGCTGAGGCTGAGCGCCTGCCTGCGCCTGCTGTGTGCTGTTAATGTAGCGTGGCCGAGCTCTGTTCGATCCGCGGTACAGGAGCTTTTGTTTCCTGTACCCGGCCGGACTGACAGGAAGTGCTCACTTAGTGTGCACTTCCTGTCAGTCCGGCCGGGTACAGGAAACAAATGCTCCTGTACCGCGGATCGAACAGAGCTCGGCCACGCTACACTAGAGGTGGAAAAGAGAGTGGGAGGGGGGAGGAAATAATGAGAGTGATGGGGGGGGGAGAAATAATGAGAGTGATGGGGGGGGAGAAATAATGAGAGTGATGGGGGGGGGAGAAATAATGAGAGTGATGGGGGGGGAGAAATAATGAGAGTGATGGGGGGGGAGAAATAATGAGAGTGATGGGGGGGAGAAATAATGAGAGTGATGGGGGGGGGAGAAATAATGAGAGTGATGGGGGGGGGAGAAATAATGAGAGTGATGGGGGGGGGAGAAATAATGAGAGTGATGGGGGGGAGAAATAATGAGAGTGATGGGGGGGGAGAAATAATGAGAGTGATGGGGGGGAGAAATAATGAGAGTGATGGGGGGGAGAATAATGAGAGTGATGGGGGGGAGAATAATGAGAGTGATGGGGGGAGAATAATGAGAGTGATGGGGGGGAGAATATGAGAGTGATGGGGGGGAGAATAATGAGAGTGATTGGGGGGGAGAATAATGAGAGTGATGGGGGGGGAGAATAATGAGAGTGATGGGGGGAGAATAATGAGAGTGATGGGGGGGAGAATAATGAGAGTGATGGGGGGAGAATAATGAGAGTGATGGGGGGGAGAATAATGAGAGTGATGGGGGGGAGAATAATGAGAGTGATGGGGGGGGAGAATAATGAGAGTGATGGGGGGGAGAATAATGAGAGTGATGGGGGGGAGAATAATGAGAGTGATGGGGGGTAAATAATGAGAGTGATGGGGGGAGAATAATGAGAGTGATGGGGGGGGGGAGAATAATGAGAGTGATGGCGGGGGGGCGAAATAATGAGAGTGATTGGGGGGGGGGAATAATGAGAGTGACAATGGAGTCCCCAGAGCCAGACTGCAGCCAGAGTCCAGATCATCTTATTGTCCTGGTGGTAAGTAGACAATGCAATATGTTTATTATTTAATTGTTTAGTTATTAATACTACATTGGAAACTAATTTTCTCAGCTGGACACCGGCCGACATGCGCTGGGGGCCTCACCAGCGGTTAGGGTAGGGAAAAAGCACTGGCCCGTACGTAACCGCTGGTGAGGCTCCCGGTGCATGCGCAGTGTCGGCCGGTGTTCAGCTGAAAACATCCATCCGATCACTGCGCATTGGCCCATAGTTTTCCCTACCCTAACCGCCGGCGAGGCTCCTGGCGCATGCGCTGCTGTGAAATTTCCCTAACCTGTCGTTGTGCGCCTGCGCGATGCTGCACACCTCCTCACGTCATGTCCGGTGCGACCGGAAGTGACGAGGGTAGGGAAATCTCACGAACTAGGGAAGTATAACATTACACCGGCCTTTGGGGTGTGAGGGCTGGTAACTACTTGGTTGGATAGTCAGCCAGCCTATGCCATGATGCCAGCAACAAGCATTTTTTTTTTGGGGGGGGGGGGGGGGGGGCGCCACAAGGTTAGCTCGCACAGGGCGCCTGAACACCTAAGGCCGGCCCTGTCCTTGAACACCAATTCCTAGATAAAGGCTAACCTAAAAAATCGGTCAAAGAATCAACACAAAGAGCTCTAAAAATAAACTAGAAAGAGGCCCTTCAACCCAAAGATTTAGATCCCGCAAAATTACAACAAAACATACCAACAAAATCTCAATTCAGTTTGACCACCAGATACAATTCAGAACACATGAGGATCTGACAAATAATGAGGGGCGTACTCCGTAAAGATCCTATCCTGAAAAAAGAGTTACCACCGTTTCCCATCATCACCTACCATAGAGCACAGACTCTAAAAAATATTATTGCACCCTCCCTTTCCTAAAAACAAAATAAAAAGGGGAATCTTGCCAGAAAAAGAAAGATATTCCTACAAAAAAGGGGCATACAAATGCAATAACAAGAAATGTAAATGCTGCGCTATAATTACACATAACAGAAAAGAGATCCATATTCCCTCTTCTGATGAAATATTCCATCTCAAACACGATCTGAGCTGTGGGCAGTGGAGATCTCGGGAGGGGTATTTCCCCGGGCAATAGGAGATTATGGGTAGATGACGTCTCCTTTGATGTAGATGTTCTCTTTCTCCATCTTCTCCATTCAGACCAGACCACCATGATGATTTCTTTTTAGCCATCTCTCATCTCTGCGGAGTTTGACAGACAGACATCTTAGTTTCCTACTTTTCCTCCCACCTTCTCAACATCCCATTATGCACCCCCAATACTGAGACGCTGTGCCCCCCAAAACTATACTGTAGAAACAGATAAACCCCCTGAAAATACTAGTTACACACAGATAGCGCCCCCTTCAATAATGATTGAAACACAATGCCCTAAAAAATAACTGCACCCAGCAAATAGTGTCCCTGACACTAAGGCTGAGTTCACACGGGCGAGATTTCCGCGCGGGTGCAATGCAGTAGGTGAACGCATTGCACCTGCACTGAATCCTGACCCATTCATTTCAATGGGGCTGTGTACATGAGCGTTTTTTTTCATGCATCACTTCTGCAATGCTTTAAAATCGCAGCATGCTCTATATTCTGCGTTTTTCACGCAGCCCTGGCTCCATAGAAGTGAATGGGGCTGCGTTAATAACGCATTGCATCTGCAAGCAAGTGCGGATGCAATGCGTTTTTCACTGATGGTTGCTAGGAGATGTTGTTTGTAAACCTTCAGTTTTTTATCACGCGCGTGAAAAACGCATCAAAACGCATTGCACCCGCGCGGAAAAAACTGAACAACTAAACGCAATTGCAGCCAAAACTGACTGAACTTGCTTGCAAAATGGTGCGAGTTTAACTGAACGCACCCTGAACGCATCCGGACCAAATCTGTCACGCTCGTGTGAACTCAGCCTAATAGTGTAACCATAATATCCCCCCAAAATAACTGTGCTAAGCTGATAGGGTGTCCCACAGTAATAGTGCTCCCCAAAATCCCAACAATAGTAATAATTCTGTGCCAGAGTGCACTTAGTAGTAATAGTGCTCCTACAGTGCCCCCAACAGTAAATGTTTCCCAGAAGTAATAATGCTCCCATAGTCCCCCAGTTGTAATAAAACCCCCTTATAACCCGTACTGTGCGCCACTAGAAAAAACACTTAGTGCCCCCAGTTGAGCTAAGGTGCCCATAGTGCCCCTATAATTTGTGCCAGTATAAAATGCTCCTATATAGTGCCCCCAGAAGATCCCCCATAGAGCTCCTCCCCATCCTATATAGTGCCCCCAGAAAATGCCCCCATAGTGCTCCTCCTCATTCTATATAGGGCCCCCAGAAGAGGGGGGTGCTTCTCCCCCGTCCCCATAGTGCCCTTCATAATGTGGCAGTATAAAATGCCTCTATAGACTGCCCCACATAGATGCCCCCATAATGCTTCTCTCCCCCATCTCCATAGTGGCACCAAAATGGGTGCCAGTATTAAATGCCCCTATATAATGCCCCCATAGTGTGTTCTTTTCCCCTGACTCTCCCCTGCTCCTCCGCACCATTCATCTGTATCGCTGTCCTGAGGACGGCGATACAGATGAATATGGAGATGAGCACTTCCACAATGGCGTTCATCTCTCCCTGCCGCTGCCATTGTCGCTACTTTTTTTGGGGGGGGGGGGCAATTGCCCCGCTGCCCCCCCCTGGATCCGCCAATGGCTGTGGGACCAGCAACGTTATCTACCTCTTGCAGTGCTCCACTCACCACAATAATGATCCCTCCCTCCTCCAAGTGACTCCCTTTGAATTGATCCCCCAATCCTATCAGTCACTGTGCAGGAAAGAGATGTATTGGATCTTCCGTCTTAACACCTGATATCGATTCGGGCTAAATGAATCTTTAGAGTATACCAACTACCGATCAACAAACACCCCACCGGAGTTAGCTCCATCTTCTGTTATATATTTATACACCGTAGCTATATCCATCCCCTTTATGTATGTTTGCCCTGCCGTGGCCAGCCCTAATCTCCTAAGGATATCTATTTTTTGGATTACAATTTGATCCATCTTCCAATTCATTAATCATCCTTATCCGTCTCCAATAATATACTTTAATACTGTACAAGTAAACACATTTATAAGGTGATGCATTTTATGGTATTTTATTGTATTTTACAGAAGAAACTTGATTCAGACATTGATTCAGACATTTGTATGACCCCCTATATGTACCCAATTTCTGTTTTTTAGATACACCATACCGAGAGATGAATCTCATGAGATCTCAGCATTGTTATTCATTTATTTATTTCTATATATTTTTATATTCTATATGTATTATTCTAATGGCTCTCCTCACTTCCATTTTTGATGCTTTGAGGTTTTATATTGGAGTTTCCGAATTTAATTAATTTCACTCATTTGTTACGACCGTGTAACTCTAGGATGTTTTACCAGTATTCCTCCCTTTTTTTTGATAACCAGGCGACCTTGTACTCCTAATGATGTTTTATATGTATTAATGTCAAATCTACCCCTGGGACCCAAATGACTCATCATTTTTATATTTATGGTCCATATATATATAAGAGTCTATGTATATTTCACACATATTTTACATGTATTCATATACTATTTACAAACTGTACTTGGAATCAGTGGGCCCTATATACCATAATGTTTTATAGTTCCACTGACAATGAAACAACCTCTCCCTTTGTACATTTTATATTATTTTTGAATCAACTAATGGGCTTTTTTAAACCAATTTTATTTCAGCCCATTAAAGATTGATCAATTACCTATATAACCAGTAGTAATTCAACATTACTAATACTCAGATGTAATTTAGTATGATATTCCTCAACATCTAAGTATTCCTCTTCCCCCATTAAAACAATGTGATAGAAACATGTTTCCAATCCCATTTCTCTCCCCAGTGGTGGCCGCAGGTGCTCCCGATACTTTTAACCTCAAATCGGAAGTCAGCGTGCCACTTGCGTTCCACGGACCGGAAGCGCGCTCCGGCTCCTCACCAGTACTCCTCCGTCCCGCTCGCCACTACTAGGAGTCCACACTGTACATCCATCCATGTGGCCCCTACGTTGCCTACCATTATACCCATAACATATTTATGTTTCCACCAGCTCGTATTAACTACATTACCAGCATATAATACGCGTTCCACTATGGAACGCACACTTCCGGTCCTCATACTGGAAATGATGTTTGTCCCAGTCCCTCCCTAGCACATGCTTTTTTGGATGATCCACTATATAAGGCCCACTGGTAAGCTTACATACTATGCTATTATGTGTATTACCTGTATATTTGCTTTTAACTACTCCTGATGAAGGGGGGATCTAGTCTTTCCACATGCAACATCTCTCAAGTGCAACTTTTTAAGTGCACAGACTGAATTATACCAGAATTGGACCAGAAGGGGACCACAGGTAATTACAGACATAGTCAATGCAAACAATGTTTAAATTTTTCCTCGTACTCCTCCTACTTGTCCATAACCTCCTGAAATACCCCCACATCCATTCACCCAGCAAGGAACTATTCATCTCTTCGTCCATCTTACCTTCTCATCTGACCGCTTGCACAAACCTGTTTGCCAACATAAAACACTTCCTTCCCAAACACACACAGACACCTCATGCCCTCTCCTATTCTCATCTATTAACACTTTCTCTGCTTCTCCTTACTGCTGGTGATATCTCTCAAAATCCAGGACCCCCTCAGCAAATCCCCATTATCACCTCCATGTCCCACTACAAATCTCCGTCTACAAATTTCTACAACCCCTTAAACCTAATAACCATTCCTCTGACCCCTGTGCCTTTAGTTCCTCTTGCAGGAGCATTATGGAACGCGCGCTCCGTCTGTAACAAACTGTCATACATCCATGAACTGTTCATCTCTCAAAACCTTTCCTTTCTGGGTCTCACAGAGACATGGCTGACACCCTCAGACACCACCTCCCCTGCTGCACTCTCTTATAGTGGATTTCAATTCACTCGCACCCCCCGCCCTGGCTGCAAACATGGTGGAGGAGTTGGTCTTCTCCTATCAGACACCTGCTCCTACAGCCCAACTCCACTGCCACCCTCCATTACGCTCACCTCATTTGAAGTACACTCTGTTCGCATCTACTCTCCCTCCAACCTTCAAGTAGCAGTCATTTACCGCCCCCCAGGCCCAGCCACCATATTTCTTGACCACTTTAACACCTGGCTACTACACTTTCTTTCTGCCGACATCCCCACTATCATCATGGGTGACTTCAACATCCCTATTGACACCTGCCACTCGGCCGCCTCTAAACTCCTGTCGCTCTCTTCCTCCTTCGGCTTATCACAGTGGTCTTCAGCTCCCACCCACAGAGATGGTCACACTCTGGATCTGATCTTTTCCCGCCTCTGCTCCCTATCTAACCTTTCTAATTTGCCTCTCCCCCTATCCGACCACAATCTACTCACCTTCTCTTCATTGGTCTCTTCTGCAGCTCCCCCAGTCCACACACTAGCACACCCCCGCAGGAACCTCAAACAGCTTGACTTTTGCTTGCTTTCTGACTCTCTTCTCCCACTCTCTACCATCTGTTGCCTCCAAGACCCAGAAGCTGCTACCACCCTATATAACACCACATTAAGTACAGCTCTGGACACTGTTGCCCCCCTCACACACAACAAAATCCGGAAAATCAACAGACAACCCTGGCACACCAACCTGACCAAAAAACTCAGACAAGCTTCCAGGGCTGCTGAGCGACAATGGAAGAAATCCCATTCTAAAGATCATTTCACCGCATACAAGCAATCCCTCCTCATATTCAAATCCTCACTCGCTGATGCAAAACAGGCTTACTTCTCATCTCTCATATCTTCCCTGTCCCACAGCCCTAAACAACTTTTTAGAACTTTTAATTCCCTTCTCCGTCCCCCAGCGCCCCCACCCTCTCCTCTCTTCTCACCTGAGGACTTTGCCAAATATTTCAAACAAAAGATAGTCCACATCAGAGAAAGCTTTACTACACAGTCCCCACAGACCCTCTACACAACTGCTCGGTCCTCTTCTCCCAAAACCCACTTCTCTACCATTACAGAAGGTAAACTCTCCACTCTACTCTCCAAATCTCATCTGACCACCTGTGCACTTGACCCAATCCCATCCCACCTCATCCCTAACCTCACTGCAGTGTTTATCCCAGCCCTAACTCATCTCTTCAACCTATCACTAAACTCTGGTGTCTTCCCCTCTGCTTTTAAACATGCTACCATTACACCCATCCTCAAAAAACCTTCACTTGACCCATCTTCCTTGTCCAGTTATCGCCCCATATCACTTCTTCCGTATGCCTCAAAGCTACTTGAGCAACATGTCCATTCAGAACTGTCCTCCCACCTCTCCTCCTGCTCCCTCTTTGACCGCCTACAATCTGGCTTCCGACTCCACCACTCGACCGAGACTGCCCTTACCAAAGTCACCAATGACCTACTCACAGCCAAAACCAAGAAACAATACTCTGTCCTCCTTCTCCTTGACCTGTCCTCTGCCTTCGACACTGCTGACCACTCCCTTCTGTTGCAAACTCTCTCATCTCTTGGCATCACTGACCTGGCCCTCTCCTGGATCACATCATACCTCACAGACCGGACATTCAGCGTCTCCCACTCCCGCACCACCTCTTCGTCTCATTCCCTCTCTGTTGGTGTCCCGCAAGGCTCTGTCCTAGGACCCCTGCTCTTCTCTATCTACACTTTTGGCCTGGGACAGCTCATAGAGTCCTATGGCTTTCAGTATCACTCCTACGCTGATGACACACAAATCTACCTCTCTGGTCCAGACATCACCACCTTACTATCTAGAATCCCACAATGTCTATCTTCTATATCATCCTTCTTCGCCTCTCGCTTTCTTAAACTTAACATGGATAAGACAGAATTCATAATCTTTCCCCCATCTTGTTCAACCCCCCCTACAGACCTATCTATCACGATCAATGGCTGCACACTATCCCCAGTCAACAAAGCCCGCTGCCTTGGAGTGATCTTGGATTCTGCCCTTTCCTTCCGACCGCACATCCAAGCCCTTTCCACCACCTGCCGTCTCCAACTCAAAAACATCTCCCGCATCCGCGCTTTCCTTAACTTTGAATCTGCGAAAATACTTGTACATGCCCTCATTATCTCCCGCCTAGACTACTGCAACATTCTCCTCTGTGGTCTTCCATCTAGCACTCTCGCACCCCTCCAATCTATCCTCAACTCTGCTGCCCGACTAATCCACCTCTCACCCTATTATTCCTCTGCCTCTCCCCTTTGCCAATCCCTTCACTGGCTCCCCATTGCCCAACGAATTCACTTCAAAGTACTTACAAATACATACAAGGCCGTCCATAACCTGTCCCCTCCCTACATCTCTGAGCTAATTTCCCGATACACCCCCACACGCACTCTCCGATCCTCACAAGACCTCCTTCTCTCCTCTCCTCTTATTGCCTCTTCCCACAATCGACTCCAGGATTTCTCCCGTGCATCCCCCATACTCTGGAACTCGCTACCCCAACATATCAGACTCTCACCTACAGTGGAATCCTTCAAATGAAACCTGAAAACCCACCTCTTCAGACAAGCCTACAACCAGTGACCCTGCTGCCTCTATACCGCCATGACCAACTTAACCCGCACCTACTGTGTCCTTCTCCCATACCATGTAGATTGTAAGCCCTCACGGGCAGGGCCCTCTCTCCTTCTGTACCAGTTTGTAACTCATTTTGTTTATGATTAGTGCAATTGTCTGTATTATGTATGTGCACCCCTTATCATATGTACAGCGCTATGGAATGAATGGCGCTTAAATAAAAAAATAAAAAAATAATAATAATCTAGTGTCAACCCCCCGAAACACATTGAGCCCATCTGTGATTTTAAGAAATAAAAAGGAAAGCACTAGAAGTACTGGATACTGCCGTGTTATTCCTACTACACTACAAACAATCCTGGCAGAGGAGGTTGCGTCCTTGGGTGTCTTGAGCTTTATCGCTTGGACCTCCTCCTCAGTGAAGTAAGTTAACTGTTTTGATTTTAAGTGAACTCTTTTGATTTTATGGAATTTACCTTCATAGCAGGATCTTCTACTTTATCTTAGCCGGGCTCTTTTAGGCCTTGTGCATTATCTACTCATTAAGGGCTCTTTCACACCTGCGTTCTTTTCTTCCGGCATAGAGTTCCGTCGGCGGGGCTCTATGCCGGAAGAATCCTGATCAGTTTTATCCTAATGCATTCTGAATGGAGTGAAATCCATTCAGGATGCATCAGGATGTCTTCAGTTGCGGACCGGAACGTTTTTTGGCTGGAGAAAATACCGCAGCATGCTGCGCTTTTTGCTCCGGCCAAAAATCCTGAAGACTTGCCGCAAGGCCGGATCAGGAATTAATGCCCATTGAAAGGCATTGATCCGGATCCGGCCTTAAGCTAAACGTCGTTTCGGAGCATTGCCGGATCCGACGTTTAGCTTTTTCTGAATGGTTACCATGGCTGCCGGGACGCTAAAGTCCTGGCAGCCATGGTAAACTGTAGTGGGGAGTGGGGGAGCAGCATACTTACCGTCCGTGCGGCTCCCGGGCGCTCCAGAGTGACGTCAGGGCGCCCCACGCACATGGATGACGTGATCGCATGGCACATCATCCATGCACATGGGGCGCTCCGACGTCATTCTGGAACGCCCTGGGAGCCGCACGGACGGCAAGTATGCCGCTCCCCCACTCCTACTATGGCAACCAGGACATTAATAGCGTCCTGGCTGCCATAGTAACACTGAAAGCATTTTGTAGACGGATCCGTCTTCAAATGCTTTCAGTACACTTGCGTTTTTCCGGATCAGGCGTGTAATTCCGGCAAGTGGAGTACACGCCGGATCCGGACAACGCAAGTGTGAAAGAGGCCTTATTTCAGTCATTCATCCTTCCACAGTTTTTACTTTATTTATTTATTCATTCATCTAAAAAATATTTTAGTTCCCCCTCATGGATCAGATCTAGTTTGGCACCATTTGGGTGGTTGACTGGGGGGACCAACCACCTAAATGGTGCCAAACTAGATCTGATCCATGAGGGGGAACTAAAATATTTTTGAGATGAATAAATAAATAAATAAAGTAAAAACATTTTTTATCTTCTCAAAAGTAAAAACATTTTTTATCTTCTCTATGTCTGGAGCAAACCAGGCACTGCTCATCACCTGCCCAATACCATCCCCATGGTGAAGCATGGTGGTGGCAGCATCATGCTGTGGGGCTGTTTTCCAACACCTGAGAAAAGGCAGACTGGTTAGGGTTGAGCGAAAACTGAATGTAGTAAAGTACAGAGATATTCTTAATGAAAATCTAATTCAGTGTGCTCTGGACCTCAGACTGTGCAGATGTACCTTCCAACAAGACAATGACCCTAAGTCATAATTCCTTCTTTCCCCCTCCACCTTTTCTTATCATACATTCACTCCACACACAGCACAACATTTGCCCACACTTTGCCCCACTTCCCATTCTCTTTCCCACTTCCAACATGGCAGCATTATCTTCAGCAAGACTCCATTGGGATCCCCATACAGCTGTACTCACTAAAGCGCCTGAGATCTCATGAGACCATGCAGGATTTTGCGCGCTCCAGCCCCAGTCACGCCCATATAGATGCCGCTCCTGGCGCCTTTCCTCCACATGCCTCCAAACCTTCCCTCCAGCGCTCACACGCTGTGCCACGGGGAGCACCTTGTTTACCTCTTCAACCTACTGGTAAGCCTCCTCTGCCAGCATTGGGGCTGCTGCCCTCATTTACTGCTTGACCACTCCATTATGTGATACCCTTAAGCCACCACCACACTATTATTTTTGTATATTCTCCACTGCATAGTCTTCACCATGCCCTACCATATATTTGTCTGCAACTTGCTCCACCACATAGCTTCCAACATATTGTCTCTCATGTATTGCCAGGATATAACTTATTCTTTGTAGACTTTATGATACCCCTCAACCACCATGTTCCAACATATTATTTCCAACAGAAGGTTTACTACAGCTTACCACCATGCCTCAGTATATATTTGTTAGCATGTTATCTATTATATATCAACTTTACCATTATGTACTCTATAGACTCCTTTTGCCCCTTATATTGGAACCAATACAATATAACTGCTCCACCTAGGACTCTAGCTTTGGACATCTATTACAGCTCTAACATTGGCCACAGTCTTATCACGTTTTATACAGGCCACACCTGTTGTCATACCTCCCCTCAATTTTCCTGCTGATACATTAGTATTTATTCTTTATATTGGATCTATTTACCTTATCTCCAACCCCCTTCCCTTATCACTAATGAGTTCTTCTTTTCTTTTAGTGACTCTTGTGACCAAGGTCCGTCTGTGACCGAAACGTCAAGAAAAACAGTCACAATTTAATTATTTGCAATCGGTCCTTTTTTTTTTGCTTCTCATTTGGAGGATTTGTCAAAAAAATCGAATAAAAATAACTTTACTTTGCTATAACCCTTGAGTGTGCGGTGGTTCTCTCTTTATTATGTTTGGAAATTATACACTCACAATACAAATGTGTTTAAAAAAATATTTTAATTACACATTACGGAATAGACTACTTTACATAAATATTTTATATTGATATAGTCACGATTAGGGTAATATTGCTTGACATCATATTTTTTAACATCTGAAAACACAAATAAATTTCTGCATATAAATAACAAAAAATATGCAACAGAAAATAAAAAAATAGAGTATGACATTTTAATATCCGTCACAAAAATAAGCAATAAAGCCATAAACTAAAATGGAATTTGTGAATAAAAAGCTCCAGAGGTACTACTTGCACCCCAATGACACCTCCTGCCACGTTCAGTGTTTTCATAGGGACAATACACCTAAAACAAGCACATCTTTCATTTTCTTGCCTATGCTGGATTCTCAGTGGTGGCTATGAGGACCTATGATAATGCTGAGTGGTCAGGACATAGAAGATTGATGGTGTCCTGCTGGAGCTCTGTAGGTTCAGCACTGATTTCCTGTGATGGAGCCAAACAAAACAGTTTATTGGTTGGGGTGCTGGGTGTCAGATCTCTGGCGATCAGCTAGTGTTGATTTATCCTGAGGACAGGACATCACGTAAAAAAGGATAAGCAAGTCCTTTAAGAGGCTTCACTTACAAATTATGTGCAAAATAATAGCAGTCTAACATCACTAATGTGTTTAATTACAGTTTTTGGCTGAAAAGATGATACAACATGGGAAAAAATGCATGATTAGGTGTAGAGGGGTAATGGGCAACCAACAGTCATGACATGCACGCTGCTCATTGGGTCTAATTGATGCATTTCATGAAAGGGGGTGTTCAAATTAATGGCAGTGTGCAGTTCAATTAGTGAGGTCATACATTCTCTGAAGAAACAGAGTATGGCCCTTATTTAAAGGAGGGCAGCAAATGTTCTACCTGCTGGTTTTAGCGCTTGCAGAGTGAGTAAAATGGGTTGTTCCACACATTGTACCGAAGAAGTAAGAACTTTGATCAAGAAGTTGATTGGAGAGGGGAAAACATAAAAAAGTGCAAAAAATAATTGGCTGCTAAGCTAAAATGATCTCCAATGCTATAAAATGGTAAACAAAACCCAAAACATGTTGTAGGAAAAGAAATACTACCATCCGTGTAGATCATAGACAAACAAGAATGGCAAAGAAGCATCCAATGATCAGCTCCAGGGAAATCAAAGAAGATCTTCAGTTACCTGTGAGTACTGCAACAATCAGAAGACGCCTACGCGTCGTGGAGCCAACAGCCAAAGACATGTTGAAAAGGTTACAGTTTGCCAAAGAACACATTGATTGGCCTAAGGAGAAGAGGCACAACCTTCTCTGGACAGATGAGAGCAGGATTGTTCTTATTGGGTTTAAAGGCCGCAGACAGTTTGTGAGACGACTCAAACACTGAATTTAAGCCGCAGTTCACTATGAAGACTGTAAAACATGGAGGTGCAAGCATAATGTTTTGGGGATGTTTCTCATACTCGGGAGTCAGGCCCGTTTATCGCATACCAGGCCCATGGACCAGTTTGAATATATTAAAATACTGGAAGAGGGCATGTTGCCTTATAGTGAAGAAGAAATGTCCTTGAAATGGGTGTTTCAGCAGGGCAAATACCCTAAACACACCAGCAAGTGGGCAACATCCTGGTTCCAGACCAACAAGATTGATGTTATGAAGTGGTCAGACCCCAATCCGATTTAGAATTTGTGGAGTGACATAAAAATGCTGTCTTTGATGCCAAACCCAAGAATGCAGAAGAACTGTGGAATGTAGTACAAGGTGTCAGATGTTAGTTGTCTCCATGCCACACAGATGTAAAGCAGTCATCAGAAATAAAGGTTATTCAACTAAATATTAGTTCAGTTATTAACAGAAAAGCTAAATCTGTAAACACATTTTAGTTTAGAGTAGAAATATTCGAGTTTGTAACTGAAACTGCAAATACTCTTTTTTGAACAGCGTATTATTCATCTTCATTTTCAGTTTCATTTGGAATTGAATGCTCAGCGCTCCCAGTGCCTTTGTGTATACGGAAATAAATGCTATTATGAGGAATGAGCTTCTTCTGAGTTGTTTTAAGCACACTGCTATTATTTTGCACATAACTGTATATACGTTTTTTGATTTTCACTTAAAAAGGGTTGTCAAGAATTACAGAAACAGCGCCACATCTGTCCAGTTGTCCATGGCCTGTCTGGTATTCCAGTCAAACACAAATTCATGTAAATGGATTTGAGCAGAAATATTAGACACAGCCCATGGAAAAAGAAAATGTGATTAAGCACATCCTGAGAAAGTAAAATAAATGGACAAGTGCACATAGGCGTGACCGCAATGCAAGAGCAAGCAAGTGCAAATATGCATCAGGTCCATGCAGACGGTAACATGTGCAGATGTGTCATATTTTTGTTTAAAATTCCATTACAGATGGTTCCCTATACAAGATTGTACTTCCCTACCTCTCTTGGATTTAGGCCTACAAGGTGAGCTCAGGATAGACAGGCACCAGCCAGTAGCAGACTGGGAACTTAAAGTAGCCCTGAAAAAAAAAAAACTAAAAGTGGCCCCAGTTGTAGGTGAGACCAAACTGACAACAGATATGGGTGGGGCCAGCAATACTGTAGTGCATCACAAAATACCGCCCCAGCAGAACCAAATATCATAGTGCAGCATAAAATACTGCCCTATAAACCTACTGAAGACAGCGAATTATTTGAACTCAGGAGAGCACCTGCGGCTGCTGGCCAGGTGGATAAGTGCCTGATGCTCCTAGCACTAAATAATGCTTAGAGCATCAGATCATAATGTACCCGGCTGGCGGAAGTGACATTTCCCTGTAGGGTCTATGGCCAGTCCGCTGCTGGAACTAGCTAATTAAAAACTGCAGTGCACGACCAAGATGTGAAGTCAATGGTCAGGTGCCTGCTGCTGTAGTTGCAATGTAAAGATGCACCACACTATGGACGGGTGACGTGATTTCTGTAAAAACAACAGTATTTTTTTTTCTAATTATTGACAACCCCTTTTAAGCAATGCCTCCCATTTTCATTACATTTTGGGATCTGCTGTTTGAAGGGGAACCTATCCTATGATGGTCTTTTTCAACTGCATCTAGCAGCTTTGTTCTTTTATAGTGCTTGTAAACACATATAGAACCAATAGGATATTGGTAACTATAAGCAGCAAAGTCAAAAAGTGAAATTATCCATGCAGCTTACAAAAGAAACTAATAGCAGCTTTAATAACCATTCAGAATTTCAGGAACACCCGCAAGCTATGCACAGCAGGGGGGCACTACACAACATTGACGCTTACCTTACTACAGCCAGCTCAGTGCGGTAACTGACCTTATGTGACGGTATAATCCCTAAATGTATCTACCACGGAGGATTGTTATAAAAGAATCAGTGTTCATTCTGAAAACCACAGTGTTGGAAGCACTTCAGGAGAACCCTATGGCTCTTAGACCTGGCTCACATGTAAAGATCTGGGATTCCCACAGACATACAAAAGTACAGACTCTATCCTGGCCGCACTAAAGAACTTCATACTCTTATAATGAGATCTGAGATTTCTTTTAAAGAGGTTGTCCCATGAAAGAAAGTGCTAATTCAATTATTTCTTAAGCATTCATCTTCAGCTGCAGGATGCAGAAAATTGGAAAAAAAAGCGCATATGTCAAACCACTTCCTGTGACCATTTCTACCTCTTTGGGAGATTTTACAAGAAAAGTGTGTAACGGGACAACCCCTTTAATCACAGTGTGCTGAACCACACTTCTCTGTCTAGAAGCCTTTGCTAAAGGAAGACAAGCTTTATCTTCCTCCCCACTTTTCCATCCCAGTAAAAAGAGAGATGAGAAATGTAATCTGTAAACCTAACATGTGGACTACGGTGAATTTCTTAAAGTGTACCTAACATTTCAGTTTATTTTTAATATTATGTAGGGACAAGGATACGGTAAACATTTTTGTAATATAATTTATAAAGGAAAGATGTTAACTTTTACTAGAAGTCAGAGTACTCAAACACTCTGAGCGTTGCTAAGGAGAGCTTGGCTTCAGCATCTGCGGATGCTGAAGACGCCTATGTGTAACATACAGGCTTCTCAGCCTGCCTCTTATCTCAGTGCCCCAGTCCCTGCCTTACTATATGTGCTGCAGTGATCTCTGCCTGTGTGTTCTTGCTTATATGACTTGCTGCCAGTGGTCTGACAGCTCTGCTCCTTTATCGCTTCTCTGTTAGTTACTGAGCGCAAGGAAAAGAGAGAACGGGACTGCTAGCACTTAGTAGATGCTGAAGGACTCAACTTAGGCTACTTTCACACTTGCGTTCGGAGCGGATCCGTCTGGTGTCTGCACAGACGGATCCGCACCTATAATGCAAACGCTTAGATCCGTTCAGAACGGATCCGTTTGCATTACCATGAACAAAAAAACAAAAAAAATTTTTTGTTCATGATAGTGCAAACGGATCCGTTTTGACTTTACATTGAAAGTCAATGGGGGGCGGATCCGTTTGAAAATTGAGCCATACTGTGTCAACTTCAAACGGATCCGTCCCCATTGACTTACATGTAAGTCTGGACGGATCCGTTTGCCTCCGCACGGCCAGGCAGACACCCGAAAGTTGCTTGCAGCGTTCGGGTGTCCGCCTGCTGAGCGGAGCGGAGGACAAACGGTGCCAGACTGATGCATTCTGAGCGGATCCGCATCCACTCAGAATGCATTAGGGCTGGACGGATCCGTTCGGGGCCGCTTGTGAGAGCCTTCAAACGGAACTCACAAGCGGAGCTCCGAACGCAAGTGTGAAAGTAGCCTAAGCAACACTCAGAGCTTTGCTAGGAAGACTCTTTAAATCCTGTTTTATTATTATTTATGTTTTGTTATTATTTATTTTTTCTACTACAAAGAACCATCTTTCCCTAATAAATTATATTACAAAACTGTTTTACATTCCTATCCCTACATAATATTAAATTGAAATGATAGGTACATTAACTACAGAATATGTCACCATCAATGGGGTTACCACTCTACTTCATTTACAGTGGGATGCGAAAGTTTGGGCAACCTTGTTAATCGTCATGATTTTCCTCTATAAATCGTTGGTTGTTACGATAAAAAATGTCAGTTAAATATATCATATAGGAGACACACACAGTGATATTTGAGAAGTGAAATGAAGTTTATTGGATTTACAGAAAGTGTGCTATAATTGTTTAAACAAAATTAGGCAGGTGCATAAATTTGGGCACCACAAAAAAGAAATTAAATCAATATTTAGTAGATCCTCCTTTTGCAGAAATTACAGCCTCTAAACGCTTCCTGTAGGTTCGAGTGAGGGTCTGTATTCTGGTTGAAAGTATTTTGGACCATTCCTCTTTACAAAACATCTTTAGTTCATTACGGTTGGATGGCTTCCGAGCATGGGCAGCTCTCTTTAAGTCACACCACAGATTTTCAATTATATTCAGGTCTGGGGACTGTGATGGCCATTCCAGAATGTTGTACTTGTTGCTCTGCATAAATGCCTTATTGGATTTTGAGCAGTGTTTAGGGTCGTTGTCTTGTTGAAAGATCCAGCCCCGGCGCAGCTTGAGCTTTGTCACTGATTCCTGGACATTGGTCTCCAGAATCTGCTGATACTGAGTGGAATCCATGCGTCCCTCAACTTTGACAAGATTCCCAGTCCCTGCACTGGCCACACAGCCCCACAGCATGATGGAACCACCACCATATTTTACTGTAGGTAGCAGGTTTTTCTTGAAATGCTGTGTTCTTTTTCCTCCATGCATAACGCCCCTTGTTATGGCCAAATAACTCAATTTTAGTTTCATCAGTTCACAGCACCTTATTTCAAAATGAAGCTGGCTTGTCCAAATTTGCTTTAGCCCACCTCAAGCGGCACTTTTTGTGCTATGGGCGGAGAAAAGGCTTCCTCTGCATCACTCTCGCATACAGCATCTCCTTGTGTAAAGTGCGCCGAATGGTTGAACGATGCACAGTGACTCCATCTGCAGCAAGATGATGTTGTAGGTCTTTGGTGCTGGTCTGTGGGTTGACTCTGACTGTTCTCACCAGTCGTCGCTTCTGTCTATGCGAGATTTTTCTTGGTCTGCCACTTCGAACCTTAACTTGAACTGAGCCTGTGGTCTTCCATTTCCTCAATATGTTCCTAACTGTGGAAACAGACAGCGGAAATCTCTGAGACAGCTTTCTGTATCCTTCCCCTAAACCATGATGGTGAACAATCTTTGTCTTCAGGTCATTTGAGAGTTGTTTTGAGACCCCCATGTTGCTACTCTTCAGAGAAAATTCACAATTGACCCCCTTAAATACTCTCTCATAATTGGATTCACCTGTGTATGTAGGTCAGGGGTCACTGAGCTTACCAAGCCAATTTGAGTTCCAATAATTCGTTCTAAAGGTTTTGGAATCAATAAAATGACAACAGTGCCCAAATTTATGCACCTGCCTAATTTTGTTTAAACAATTATAGCACACTTTCTGTAATCCCTATAAACTTCATTTCACTTCTCAAATATCACTGTGTGTGTCTCCTATATGATATACTTAACTGACATTTTTTATCGTAACAACGAACGATTTATACAGGAAAATCATGACGATTAACAAGGTTGCCCAAACTTTCGCATCCCACTGTATATAGAAGTCTACAGACAAGAGCTGCCCAGCATACTAAGTTTTTTTTTTTTAATTCTTTTAATTTTCCTCAGACTGTATTTATACTTTGACACTTCCATTTTTGCAATGTTTTGCATCCACCTAAAAGATTGAAAATGTTTTGTTTGTATTGTTCAAAGAAACATGTCCAGAAGGAAATGATCTGTAACTATACTTTATTTTTTTTGGAGTCTTAAAATACTATTTGTGAGGTCTTGTTTCATTATCAGGTTATAGATACACTATAAAGTGCCACAGGATGGCATAAATGGAGTAGCAACATGACATGTGATACGCTAACCTGTAAATGTGATGGTTGGCCAAACCCAAGGGGGCAGGAAAATGATGTCCAACGGTGCAATTTAAGGTGGCCGAGTGTACATCTGGTGGTAGCTTTTCCCCTCTGAGATCCAACATGACACATCATTTTTTCCACTGACTGTCATCAGGGGAAATTTGGAACTTTGGATAGTTGAACAAATTCTGGAGTCTCCAGCATCCGAAAAATTAAACGTCGTCTTTATTTAAATTCCGGTTAAAAGTACATAGGTAAGACTTCACCACCCTCAAAGATGACGTTGATTTTTTCGGATGCTGGAGACTCCAGAATTTGTTCAACTATCCAAAGGACAAGTCCGGTCCACTCTGTGCACCGAATATGTATGGTGAGCTGGAAATTTTTTACTTATGAGTTTTGGAACAACCTCATACACTGATGGTTGGCCAGTCCTGCCAAAACTGGCAGGTTAAGCTGCCGTTTAGCCAATGCGTATTGCCACCTGTAATCTATCATTAATTTTCCAAAAAGGAAGCCACATTCAGACCTTTTTTTCACATTTTCAATATGTGATTATTATGAGGAATAGTGGATCTAAACTTGTATAGTATGTAAGTACACATGCCTCCAGTACAGGGCTCCTGTGTCAATCTAGATCCTAATAAATGCATATACTGTGACATGATTCGTGCTCTGGTTGTAGCCCCAAAGGTAGACATGTGTCTTGGAATTATGTAAGTAAACTAAACATAAGGTCATACGGGCAACCTAGGTCTTTGTCTTAAAAGCAAAAAAATAAATAAAAAATTGCTTAAGCATATTTCCAGAGCTCACAGACACATATGCTCTGGTCTCTGTTTGCGCAGACAACTACCTAAGTGTGAACATAGTTGATTACTTCCCCCCAGTATATTCTTCTCCGCTTACATCCTCCTATAAATAAATATAAACATGTAATAAGATAGCACGTGGTTATAACATCTAAGCATTCAGGAATACTGCTTCATCCGAATCAGGATCCTTCCCACTGTCCTCACTAGGTAATGAGTCTCCGCCACTTGGAGACCTGCAGCTCAAGTCCTCCACTCCAGATTCCTGGTCACTGTTAGCAGACAGGTCGGGGTCAGAGCTCTTTAAATGGTCCTGGGTTAGGATGAGGGCTGAGTCTTCCTCACCTTGAGATGGACTGCGGGAAGGAAACAACTTCAGGTTGGTGCTGTAATCTTGAGGCGTATTAGCCGGAGAGAGTTTGGTGATGGACATCTGGAAGTTATGGATTTTTTGCTGGTCATTGATAATCTTATTGGTTTCATTTGTCTCTCGGGTTTCCAGCTTTGCTAGTCTCTAAAGGGAAAATTGTGAGAGGACAAAAGTTACACCCATTTCCTATTCTCTTTACGTAAAAATATGCCTGTTCCTATAAACAAATGTGTCTGGTAAAAAGCCATAACACATTTGGTGCTCAGAGATGTTTTTAACTTGAAGATGCCAAGTGACACTTTCTTGCAGGCATTGTGTCAGAGAGGACCACATCTCCAAGGAGCACCAAAGACGTTTAGGGCACTCCATAAACAACCATGGACACATTTTGTAGATTATCTTCTGAGATGTCTCTGTACATATGTCTTCATTAAAATGTTTTCTCACATGGGAAGCTGAATCGGTCTACGTTGAAGCCTAAGCGGTAAAACATGATAAGTAAACTATGGTAGTTGTCTATAAGTAGGGCACATAGGTGAAATGGATTTTCTATGCAGTAGTGCAGCAGATACCTTTTCCATGAACTCCATTTCCTCCTCAAGCTGCTGCGTCTCTTCTTTTACTGCCTGAAGAAAATCAGTCACTGACTGTCGAGGGTGCATTCCTTTCTCAAATCGGTTGTAGAGGCCCCTCCAAAACCTTTCACATTTATTGAAAAACAAGGTTGAAGAGTTAAAATATGCACAAAGTTATAATCTAGCACATTTCATATGTAATACTCCCAATTCATTTTTGCTATCTAATTTGACAAATATTTGTGAGAACTCTTGGTCAGTCCAGGATTTATTTCTGAATAGCTTTAGATCATCGATAAGTCCTAAGGGTATGGTCTCATGTAGTGACTGAGAGGTGGCGGCGATGCTGCCAAAAATTATGCAGTCCTGTGTGTCTTTTCGTTTTTCAAACTGACTGACTGATTTATTGTTTGTTCATTGCTAATGGCTGCATCGTTTTGTTAGTAAACCTGCAAAACCATGTGGCCATCATGAATCAATTATTAATAAAATTTATAATATTTATATCTATAGCGCCACTGTGAGTGCAACAATGTGCAGTTCTGGGCGAGCAGCCAAAGAGTGAACAACATAGATAAGGGGAGTGCATACACGGGGAGTACAAGGGATCATCCCTCTTCTGTACCAATCAATGTAAATGTCAAATGTTAGTTTATGGTTTATGAAGGTTGGCTTGTATCCGCCACCTTTATCTGTAATTATTATATTATCTTACACATTGTTTCATTAAAGTGGAATGATCTTGTTGGACACATAGGGTTTGTGTCTCAAATTATTCTCCGATCCGAGCTCGGTAACTTTTTACTAATTTGGATTTAACATGATAATCAGTGGAACCTGATTAAGGTTCAATAACACCACCATATTCCGTGATGCTTTACAACTCAGAGGATCCATGTACAAATAAAAAGAGATCACAGAATTACAGGCTAATATACAACTGAAACACTAGAAGTAAGGGCCCTGCTTACAAGAGCTTGCAATCTGTAAGGGCTGTATTACACTGGCCGATTTTCCAGCCGATATTCGCTAACAAGCGTTCGCAATAATCTTGCAGTGTAATACTGCCGACCATTGCCCGATGAATGAGCAAACACTCATTCATCGGGCAATTCAGATTTTTAAGCATGCTCAAAAATCAGCACTTGCCGTCGGCAAACCACTAAACAGTATGGGGACAAGCGATGGCATAACAATCGTTCCTCCCCATGCTGCGGAGGAGATTGTTGCACATAACTGCAGTGGTCTCCTCTGTTAGCGAGCAAGTGATTGCCGGGAGGGACAATCGCTAGCTCAATCGGCCTGTGTAATACAGGCTTAAGGGAATAGGGGTGGCACAAAATGGACAGTTTTCTAAAGTGGTCCAGCCATCTTTGTACTAAATAGAGAAGTGCAGATGGAGCTTCATGAGCTAGTGCATTGAGTGTGGGGATTACTGTTGGATGATGGATTTAGGGCCTGAAGAATGAAGGGCGGGGGCGGTTAAAGGGGGAAGAGTCAGTTTAGAAAATATGATAAGCTTCCCTTAAAAGATGTGTTTTTAAGGCACGTTGAACGCTAAGCAAGTTGGGAATAAATGTAATTGCCTGGGGCAGTGCCTTCCAAAGAGCGAGGTGAGTTTTGAAGAAGAAGTAAGAGGTTTGAATTATGGAGGGTGTTAATCTTAGATCATTGGCAGAACGGGGAGCGTGAGTGGGGTGTTAGACAAAAATAATGGAGGATATGTAGGGAGCTGCAGCACTGTAGAGAGTTATGTGGGTGTGGATGAGAAGTTTGACCTGTATGAGAAGTTTGACGTGACTGGCATAGGCTAGACGCATCAATGCGGTGGCTGAACAAAAAGAGGAGTCTGGCTGCAACATTTAGGACAGACTGAAGGAGGGAGAGTTTAGTGACTGATTAGTAATTAGTTACAGTAATTAATACAAGAATGAATCAAAGCAACAACTAGAGTTTGGTCTATTTCCACCATGAGAAAAGGGCAGATGCTCAAGATATTCTTTAGGCACAGAAATCATGGTTGGTAGAGAGAATCTAAATCGCACCTCCTCATTCCTATACTTATGACTACTGTACGTAATTTGCAGCATTTCTATTGATAAACCATGGCTATACAGCGCTGGTATCAAACATTTGCTGTGCACTATTAAGAGGCATTAGTATACAGTTTGATCAAAGAGCATAGGCCCACTTACCGCGACAAGGTTGCCTCTTGTTAAGTGGGAACCTACTCTAACCATAGCGCAGTGCCGTGCGGCGACCACCGCGTCTCCACACTGCTCCAGCAGGCAATGGGACCCAGCAGCCACACAGCTACCCCACTGTACAGCGGAGCCACCTAGGCCTCGGATCCCATCACTCCACCAGCACGGCACAGAAGCAGCGGCGGCCACCGTCCAGCGCCGCATGTGAACTGGTGCTAAAGGATCACCTGTTCACAGCTTCTCAGGAACTTCAACTGAGATGTGGTAGGAATTAAAACCCTGTGCAGACTTCTGCTAATTTAAATTAAGAGCACCTGTGTCACATGGGGAGGAGTGCAGACTTAGGGGGAAGAAAAAATGGACAGACGGCATATAAATCATGGTTGGTAGAGAGAATCTAAATCGCACCTCCTCATTCCTATACTTATGACTACTGTACGTAATTTGCAGCATTTCTATTGATAAACCATGGCTATACAGCGCTGGTATCAAACATTTGCTCTGAGTCAGCACTCCTCCCCATGTGGCACAGGTGCTTTTAATTTAGCAGTAGTCTGCAAAGGGTTAAATAATTCCTACCCCATCTCAGTTGAAGTTCCTGAGAAGCTGTGAACAGGTGATCCCTTTGCACCAGTTCACATGCGGCGCTGGACGGTGGCCGCCGCTGCTTCTGTGCCGTGCTGGTGGAGTGATGGGATCCGAGGCCTAGGTGGCTCTGCCTCAAGGTGGGGCCGCATTGTGGCTGTTGGATCCCATTGCCTGCTGGTGCGGTGGTCGCCGCACGGCACTGCGCTATGGATAGAGTAGGTTCCCACTTAACAAGAGGCAACCTTGTCGCGGTAAGTGGGCCTATGCTCTTTGATCAAACTGTATACTAATGCCTCTTTTAGGGCACAGCAAATGTTTGATACTTGTGCTGTATAGCCATGTTTTATCAATAGAAATGCTGCAAAATACGTACAGTAGTCATTAGTATAGGAATGAGGAGGTGCGATTCAGATTGTCTCTCCACATTATACAATTCTTTAGGCACAGATGACATGAACATGCCAGTGACTGAATATGGGAAGCCAAGAAAAGATGTGCATTGGCATACTTTATGCCACATTTATCAAATGTCACATGTTTGATAAATTAGTTTTATCCTTAAACCTAACCCTTTTGTCTAGAAAATTTACTTCAGTTTTCCTGCTCCATCCTCCTACTGGAGCTACACCTTTTTTTCGACTTAAAAAAAAGTCTCAATGATAAATCTAGAGTGAAACTCATTAACATAGCTATCCACACCCACTTGTCTATCCACATTACAAAACTGTAGTGAATGGTGTAAAAAATATTTTGCGACTTATGATAAATCTGCCCCATAACATTCAGTTTCAGACAGAAAGAGCCATGGTGTTTGAGACGGCTGCCAGACAATTCCTGGAATTTTGTAGTACTGTTGGAGTGATGTCACGGGATGAGGTATCTAATTGGGTGTCATCAGCATAACGATGGCACTGAAAGCCAAATATACTGATGGTCTGTCTGATAGGGGCTGTAAAGACAAAAAAGTGGGGGGCCTAGAACTGAACTCTGGGGAACCCTAACAAAAAAAGGATGATGAGAAGTAGAGCAAGCGAATGATACCCTAAAAGAGTGGCCAGAGAGATAGGAAGAAAACAAAGACAGACAGGCCTTGAGGCCAATAGAGTGGAGCATACTAAGGATGAGTTTGTGGTCTATAGTGTCAAATGCTTCAGAGAGATGCAGAAGAATCGTAGAGAGTAGTTGCCATTTCTTTTTGCTGTCAGGAGATCATTAAACACCTTGGTAAGGGCAGTTTAGAGTGTAGAGTGTGAAAGCCAGATTGTAATGGGTCAAGAAGAGTTAGAAAATAGTTATTACACAGTTTAAGCTTATTTGTGAGTAGACCAGAATGTTTAAAAGAGAAAGGATAGATGTCAGAAGAGCGAGAGGTTAAAGGGGTATCTAAGTTTTTATTTTTTTACTGTATTTGTTTAAACTGTACAATTTTTAATATACATGTATTTAAAATTCTGAATGCATACCTTTCTTATATCAGGCAGTTGACCCCTATATACAGTAGAATGGTATAGTCTATGTATCAGTCCTATGTAATGTATCCATGGCCTAACTGAAACATGACTGTAACGGATCACCTGGCACCCCGACTGAGTACCTCCGTTGACGGATGCTCCTAGCGTTTTCCTGAGGTCTCCAAGCACTCTGGCAGACACCACAATCACCGAACCGAAGCAGCATATAAATCCTCTTCAAGCATATGAATGCTGTAGACAGTTGAATAGGAAACCATACGAATAGGTTTACACTCCTAGCAGTCAAACTGGGACAGCATGCAATAAATCCTCCCCCAAGAATGAGACTACACTTCACCTTGAGGGTAAAAACAGGAACTCCCTTTATTTGGACATAGCACACCTACTTTAAACCCCCCCAACAGCCTCATTTGCATACAATAGGGCACATGGAGGGCTATGGTACAAGGAAGGGTGGGGCCCGACAATAGCAAGAGCTGATGGGAGAGTTGAGGGGGGACAGGAAAAGGGGGAGGAGAAGAGGCACAGAACAGCAATGCCTTTAACATCACAGCAAGAGCAAGATACACACAGCCCACAATACATCGCAACACAATCCAACCGAACCCATAACAACATACACAATATTCAAGACAGTCCGAATGCAATCTGCTACACAGTCTCAAAGGCAATTGTTCCCAAAAGTCACATGTCCACAGATGGTCCCCAAAAGGCCAGCAGCAGCAACACAAAACACCACATGCCCAAATTGCATTCAAACGTACAAATTTACCAGGGGCCATAGTCAGCAGGTAGGAGGCGGGTAGCCAGTCCTCTCCAATGCCCAGTGGCGAGGCGGGTTCTGCCACAATGACATCAGTCATATGACACGTCACATAATATAATCCTTGACATTCAGTAAACAGCAGTATTAAATGACCGCACACAGGGCATATTTATATGATAACTAAATAGGGCTAGGAGTGGAATTTAGATTTTATTGTGTTTATTACAGTAACTACATTACTGTTTATGATTACATGACTGCCTGCCTCTAGGTCAGTGATGGCGAACCTTTTAGAGACAGAGTGCCCAAACTGCAACCAAAAACCCACTTATTTATCACAAAGTGCCAACACAGCAATTTAACCTGAATACTACATTCCAATATAGTATATCTTCCATGTACGTTATAATTTAGCTATAATAGCTTGCCTACATTCAATGCACTGCCTGTACCGTTCATAGTGCACCCTGGGCTGATGAATGGCAGGAAAAGTCTACGGCATATTGGTACGCTTTAGACTTTTTCCAGGGCACAGGTGCCCACAGAGAGGGCTCTAAGTGCCGCCTCTGGCACGCCTGCCATAGGTTCGCCACTACTGCTCTAGGTGATGTTGTAAAATTGTTGCCTGTCTCTAGGTGATGTTGTCATGTTAACAAAGTTTAGTGTAAAAAAACAAACAAACATAGCATACACAGATACTGATAGACATGATGAGATACTGCTGCAGGTAGTACTATGGATATACAGTATTTACTGCTCCTTAATACACTATTTACTATTCACCTGTTAGATATCTAGGTAGTCAGGTCACATACTTGTGAAGGTCACATGATGGCTTACATGACTGATGTCATGCTTTAGTCCCTAGGGAACTTGCAGAAGGCCTCGATGGTAAAGTGTGTCTTTTTGCTGATGACACAAAGATTTGTAACAGGGTTGATGTTCCTGGAGGGAAACACCAAATGGAAAAGGATTTAGGAAAACTAGAGGAATGGTCAAAAATCTGGCAACTAAAATGTTACGTTGATAAGTGCAAGATAATGCACCTGGAGCGTAAAAACCCAAGAGCAGAATATAAAATCAGTGCTACAGTCCTAACCTCAGTATCTGAGGAAAGGGATGTAGGGCTCATTATTTCAGAAGACTTAAAGGCTGGCAGACAATGTCATAGAGCAGCAGGAAATGCTAGCAGAATGCTTGGGTGTATAGCAATAGGAATTACCAGTAGAAAGAGGGAGGTGCTCATGCCGCTCTACAGAGCACTAGTGAGACCTCATTTGGAGTATTGTGCGCAGTACTGGAGACCATATCTCCAGAAGGATATTGATACTTTGGAGAGAGTTAAGAGAAGAGCTACTAAACTAGTACATGGATTGCAGGATAAAACTTACCAGGAAAGATTAAAGGACCTTAACATGTATAGCTTGGAAGAAAGACGAGACAGAGGATATGATAGAAACTTTTAAATACATAAAGGGAATCAACAAGGTAAAAGAAGAGAGAATATTTAAAAGAAGAAAAACTGCTACAAGAGGACATAGTTTTAAATTAGAGGGGCAAAGGTTTAAAAGTAATATCAGGAAGTATTACTTTACTGAGAGAGTAGTGGATGCATGGAATAGCCTTCCTGCAGAAGTGGTAGCTGCAAATACAGTGAAGGAGTTTAAGCATGCATGGGATAGGCATTATGTAGTGTCCCACTAGGTAGGGGTGGGCACTACACAAGGGTCAATTGGTGTGCGCGTTACTCTTACTCACAAGGAACAGGAATGTCATATTTAATTCTGCATTTAATGTGTTTTTACATGCAATGTACCCCTGTGTGATGCAGTAGCAGGCCTAGTTGGGTGTAGTTAGACATCCCAGACACTAGAGGGAGATAGGGAGCCCCTAGTATAAATGTCCAGGCCCAGACAGGGAGAGGTAGTGCAGAGTCAGGAGTCTAAGAAGACAGAGGTTCAAGAGCCTGCTCCTGACATGCAGCTGGATAGCCCTGGCTGCTAGTGATGTCCAGGAGGCTGTTGAGAAGCTCCAGCCTGCCTGAGAACAAGAGAGCCTAAGTTAGCTCTGAAGAGATACCCCAGTTGCAGGATTCAACCTCCTGGGAGAAACCTACAGTTATCCACCTGATAGGAGGAGGCGACCCAGGGTAAGCAAAGTGACCCTGAAGGGCAGAGAACCTTTAGACAGTGCAGCAAGAAGTATAATACCTGAGGAAGGAAGTAACCAAGGATTTAAGCCACCCATTTAGGCATCCGGGCCTTGGGAGATATAAAGCCAGAGCAGGAGTTCTATAAAGGACGGTGTACATTGATTCTGGGAAAGGTACAACCTGCTGCTGAGTGCTTGTGGAATTTACCCTCAGTGTATCGTGCATGACTATTGCCTGCCATATTGTGAATAAGCCCCTTTGTGGAACTGTTATCTGAAGACTGTGCTACACCTGCTGTACAAAGTTGGATTGTTCAGTAAAGTTACGTTTTGGTTCACTATATACTTGTGTACCTTCATCATTCCAACCACCAACCGGCGTGCCACCGTCCAAAGGCACTGGCGTCACGAATACCACAGGGACCTTGCCCCAGGCACACAAAATACCCGTAACATCCAGGGCACCTCAACTACCATCAGGCCTGGTCCCTATCTACAGAGCGTGCCCCAGAGGAACTGTGTCTACCTCTCCTTCACTGCCACGCGCCTGCCCAGGGTTCTTCCAATATAGTGAGTACCCTCGATTGCCCATAACTGTGACCTCACTTCGTCATACCCTGCAGGTCTGGCGTGTTGCATAAATTGGCGTCACGAACAGGATCCGAATATTCCTGCGCCATAGCGGATTTAAAAACTGTGTGCTGAAAATCGTCTTAAAGTGACATGCCCCAATTGTTTTATTGAAAATTGCTGGGCCAAAGTGAACTGTAATGACTGCGGTGTGAAAATAGCATTGTGTGGACTGTTTTCTACTTATTTAAGTCACCGCTTGCTGTCAGTGAATAGACAGCTATTTTGCTCAAAGATGGCCGCTTAGCTGGATTAAAATTGTTTGCTGCGTCATCTTCATCCTAAATTGGCGGTAAAAATTGGCGCCTTCTGCTAAAAGTGCGGGAAGGCTGTATGCTGGCGCCACCGCCCAGTCTGGACATTTGCATGTCTGCTGTGATGGACTCCGCCTCCCCCATACTGGAGTACCTGGGGGGCGGCCTCCCAGTGCAATGGGAGGATCTGTCTGAACTTGTTGGCGCCACCCTGTCGCTCTCCAGAGAAGGATCGAGCATGTTGAGGAGTGAGGACTTTCCTGCTGATATGTCCGCGCCTGATTTATTAAACATGAATGTGACTGGTGTTGAGCAAAAGGACGCTCCACCGGCCTACTCTCCGGGACCGGAGAGACCCGCCTGCCCGCCACCGAGGACGCAACCGGAGACCTACTACGGCTCCTGGAGAGACTTCTTCCAGCCCTCGTTCAAGTGGTCAGCTCTAATGGCAGAGATTCGGGAGGCCGCCATAAAGAAGACAACTAAAACCAAAATTTACTACGAGGAACTGGCAAAGACCGTTCACGAGTGCCACACTGACACACAACCCCGCCTGGAAAGGAGAACGGGGTTGGTTGTGGCCTTTGACAAGGACCGAGGCTTCGGTTTTATAAAAGACTACCTGACTGGACGAGACTTATATGTCAACAGGAGGTCCGTCAAGCGGAGCTACCTCCCAGAACGTCTACATAACCTCCGCGAGGGAGAGGAGGTTGAATGTACCCCTGCTGAGGGCCTGCGAGGCCCCTACGCCACTGCCGTGTCCCGTCCTAAGAAGAAGACAGAGGACTGGGACCTTGATGAGGACTACTCTGGCTGCGAGCACGAACCTGTGTGCTCTCCGGAGGACAACCCTGGCTGCGAGCAAGAACCTATGTGCTCTCCAGGACCGGCCCATCATGCTTTTCAAGAAAGGGGCTCCTTCATTGGCCCGAACGTATTTTGGCAGCCGACAGTGGTAGAGAAGAGGGTTAGCCCATGGCCCTCACCTGAGTTGCCTCGCAGGGAGAAAACTGTCCGTGAGCTTCAGGATGCAGAGAGATTCAGAGCTGCCCTGGAGAATATCCGCAGAGGGAGGAAAGCGGACGCCTCGCCTGAGCCTGCAGCGGCTGCGCAGGACGAACCACCCACCTTCCAAGTGCCGACGGCGACAGCGGAGACCAGCGATCCCGACTCCGAAAGCCTGGACGACCAGATCGTGCGGCTGGAGCTGAAACTACGGGAGCTACGCCAGACTGCCTCCGCCAGGATCCGGACTCCACCTGACCTACAAGAAAGAAGACGTAAGGACTCGGACGTCTCCGGGTCTAAGGTGAGAGTACCTGTCCCTGCCAGTCGTCCCTCCTTAGTACCGGCACCTGTGGTGGGATCCTCATACGCTGTGCACCGGCGCACAGAGCCAGTCGTTCCAGAACCCACCGGACGGCTTGCAGCAGAGGTACCCAGGCCAGTGCAGCAGCCTATGATTGTTATGCCTGCTCCGGTGAGGTCAGCGACTTTGATCACCCCTAGGCCTATGGGGCCTATACCTATTAGGGGTCCATTTATGTTACAGTTGCCCCCCAATACGGTGTTGTGGGCACATCCACCTGTTGAAGCTCAATACAGGCCCAATATACAAATGGAGCCAGGGAGCACCACTGAAATGCAAAGTGGATATGACTTGCCCCTGTGAATTGGCCTGCTAGGCCCTTGATGTTTGCTTTATTTGCCAAGGGATCCTAAAGAAGATTTAACCCTTTCAGGACAGGAGTCCTTCGTTGTTTTGGCCCTCTGTTGCTGCTGCCAGTTACCCACGGCTCAGTGGAGGCGGCAAGCCACTGAAATACCACGTGCAGCAAGGCCATCTTGTTTACAGGACCTCCTGCCTGCTTTCTCAGAGTGAAAACCCAGTTGTGCCTGTTTTCATGTTGCGCCTTTTAACCCTTTAACCCCCTTTTCAGGTTGATTAAGGGTATTACAGCACTACTTTAAAGTGTATGCCATTTAAATAATGTGGACTATTTTATGTGCTGTCATTTTATTATGCAACTGGAATTTAAAGGAATTGGGCCCAGGGATAGACTCCAATGCACATGAGCCTCTGAGATTTTGCTACTATTTTAAAGTATTGTGCCCAGAGATGGACTCCACCTCGTGCGAGCCTCTGTGATTCTTGCTATGCTGTCTAAGATCCTATATCTTTACTTAGCTGTGGATTAAACAAAAAGAAAAGAACCTGGGTACGGACTCATTTTATATGCTTTGAGCCTCCAAGAATTGTTATTTAATGTTTTTACATTTTCCATGGACTACAACTGTTCTATCATGGACAATTTGCACTTAACAGTATTATATGGACTATCCTGGTATTTATTGTTACGCTGTGCCAGGTCAGCGCCCCTGTTCCCATTGTTTTATCCTGAGAGAAGAGAACGACGCCCCTTTTCACCATTACTTGCTCCTAATCCAGTGGAACTGCCTGATGTATACATATAATGTATATTTAGCAAATGTAGATGTGTTTTCCTGCTTTGCTTTATCTTCCCTATTACAGGTGCAGTATCCAGCTGTGCAGGGACCCTCCATGTTACGCCGAGGACGGGCAACGTTATAGCGTGGGGGTATGTAGTGTCCCACTAGGTATGGGTGGGCACTACACAAGGGTCAATTGGTGTGCGCGTTACTCTTACTCACAAGGAACAGGAATGTCATATTTAATTCTGCATTTAATGTATGTTTTAATGTGTTTTTACATGCAATGTACCCCTGTGTGATGCAGTAGCAGGCCTAGTTGGGTGTAGTTAGACATCCCAGACACTAGAGGGAGATAGGGAGCCCCTAGTATAAATGTCCAGGCCCAGACAGGGAGAGGTAGTGCAGAGTCAGGAGTCTAAGAAGACAGAGGTTCAAGAGCCTGCTCCTGACATGCAGCTGGATAGCCCTGGCTGCTAGTGATGTCCAGGAGGCTGTTGAGAAGCTCCAGCTTGCCTGAGAACAAGAGAGCCTAAGTTAGCTCTGAAGAGATACCCCAGTTGCAGGATTCAACCTCCTGGGAGAAACCTACAGTTATCCACCTGATAGGAGGAGGCGACCCAGGGTAAGCAAAGTGACCCTGAAGGGCAGAGAACCTTTAGACAGTGCAGCAAGAAGTATAATACCTGAGGAAGGAAGTAACCAAGGATTTAAGCCACCCATTTAGGCATCCGGGCCTTGGGAGATATAAAGCCAGAGCAGGAGTTCTATAAAGGACGGTGTACATTGATTCTGGGAAAGGTACAACCTGCTGCTGAGTGCTTGTGGAATTTACCCTCAGTGTATCTTGCATGACTATTGCCTGCCATATTGTGAATAAGCCCCTTTGTGGAACTGTAATCTGAAGACTGTGCTACACCTGCTGTACAAAGTTGGATTGTTCAGTAAAGTTACGTTTTGGTTCACTATATACTTGTGTACCTTCATCATTCCAACCACCAACCGGCGTGCCACCGTCCAAAGGCACTGGCGTCACGAATACCACAGGGACCTTGCCCCAGGCACACAAAATACCCGTAACATCCAGGGCACCTCAACTACCATCAGGCCTAGTCCCTATCTACAGAGCGTGCCACAGAGGAACTGTGTCTACCTCTCCTTCACTGCCACGCGCCTGCCCAGGGTTCTTCCAATATAGTGAGTACCCTCGATTGCCCATAACTGTGACCTCACTTCGTCATACCCTGCAGGTCTGGCGTGTTGCAATAAGGCCATCTTTCATATAAGATAGGGCCAGGGGCTATCCATAGTATTTAGTATATTGGGCAGACTAGATGGGCCAAATGGTTCTTATCTGCCGACACATTCTATGTTCTATACAGGGGTTAAATGGTTAATACCAGGGGAGCGCTGTAATGACACCCTTAGGTTCTAGCCCACAGCCAAACCAGTTAGATGGCACAGTGGGTGCACACTGATTCGTGTCATCGGACAAGAAGGAGTAGAGATTGTGGTCAGTAATAATTGTAGGGTGTTGATAAGTTGCTAGGGGTTAATGGTGTGTAGGTTTCTGTATGTATGAAATGTAGGAATGTCATGAAAAGAATGAGAGGTCTGTATTGTAAAGGAAAGAAGATTGTGGCCAGAAAGCGGGAAGGGTGAGTTGTTAACAATAACAGTCAATTAGAAAACCATGCACCTGTTTTATAGCCACATGGCAGCTGTCTCTGCACGGGCGCATACCCTGGGGAACATATGTTGTGACAAATTAATGTGAATGCCTGGTACTCAAGAAAGGTGGGGTATAGGGTTCCAGTTAAGACATCACCATGACAACCTCTTTTGGGATCAAAGTCAGCCTAATCACCAGCTGATTGCGGTAACTCCGGCTTCTGAAGTTACTTTTTAATGGCCATGTCTGCCAGAGTGGAAACCAGTTATAATTAGCACTCATAGAGAAGGAACCCCCATGCGACCCATATGGCATTCTCCTGGAGAGACAACCGTTTTAAGCTTTAAACTCTAACAGCCTGATAGTTTTCCAAGATTACAGAAATTATAATATTTCACATATTTACACTTTTACTTTTGTCAAGCAAGGATTCCAAGGTTCCAGGAATAATCACAAATAATTATTGCCCAGAAGAGGCTCCGTTACAGGATCAACCCTATTAAAACATACTGCCTGGTAGGGGTCATCATGCTGATTAAAACAATACCTTTCTTTTGTCTGTATGCTAAACAGCTGCAGAGATATCAGTGTTTTATTTATATGCAAATGAACACATTGGAGCACCGGGAAGCTGGGCTGAATCTTTTGAGCACTGCTTTGTAACACCCCCAGTGCCCTGCACACTCCTCCTTTCTCTTGATTGACAGGGCTAGACATGCTGAGAGCAGAGCTGTGTCCTAGCACCTACGTATCATATACTCTGTGTACTAAAGCTTCACCACACTGAGATCTGCTCAGAAAGGTGACATACATATTTCTGCTTTATTCACAAGCACAATATATGATTATAATTATATGTAAATGGCATAGCTTAGTGATTAGTGGTCTGTCATGCATGTGGAAATCCTAAATTCAAGTCCCAGGAGAGAGAGACTTACATAAACTTTTTTCAGTTTTTTCTCTCTCATTTAACCCATAATAAAATGCAATACTTTAATAAATGATAGAATCATATAAAAACAATTAAAAACAATTAAAGGCCTTATTATATTGAGAATAAAAAGCTAATAAACATTTCTGGTTTCCTTATAATCATATATTGTACCTGTGAATAAATAAGTGATAGATTTTAGGTTTCTAAGGAAAGAACAACACGTTCTTTTCTTAGAAACCTAAAATCTATCACTTATTTATTCACAGGCACAATATATGATTATAAGGAAACCAGAAATGTTTATTAGCTTTGTAAAGCGTAAAAACATAATTCTCAATATGATAAGGATATAGGCTTATATTATGGGTTAACTGCTGAGGAAAAAAATATCTGAAGAAAAAAAACCTAGACGTCTCTCCCAAGGTTCAAACCTGGGATCTCTACATCCAAAATAAAGTACTTATCACTAATCTGTAGCATTATCAATATGTTTTTTCTATGCTTATAAATTAACACATATAATGTGCTTGTGAAAAAAGCAGTAATATGTATATAAGCTTTCTGAGCATACATATCTCAGTGTAGTGAAGCTATAGTACATAGTGTAAATGATATGTACATACTAGGACACAGATCCAGAACACAGCTCTGCCCTCAGCAGTCTAGTCCTGTCAATCAAGTGGAGAGGGGTGTGTGCAGAGCACAGGAGGTGTTACAAGGCAGTGCTCAAAGGATTCAACCCTGCCTCCTGGTACTTCTAATTTAATTATGAATAAAACACAGATATCTCTGCAGCTGTTTAGCATACAGACAAACTAAAGGTATTGTTTTATTCAGCATGATGAGCCCTACCAGGAAGTACGGCTGGTTTAATAGGGTTGATCCTAGTGACAGAGCCTTTTTAAAAACAAACAAACACTGAGGCTGAAATATTATACTTTTCTGGCTTCTACGACATGCTACAATAAAAGGTAAATTTTAGAGAAGAATGAACTATATTAGCTAAAACTTAAATTTTATTAGAATTCATATATATTCAATATAAAAAGACACAAATTCAAAAAATAATCTTTGAAGATTGTAAATATGTCAACTGCGTATGGGAAGGACTACACCAGACATTACATCACCTCCAATGAACTGGGTACTCGGAAGTACCTCCAATCCTTGCCCTATAGAAATATCACCAAATTGGTCATATCTCATTTGACTTTCTGTAGGATAATCTGTGCAGAGTCGCTACAAAAAGAAAGCAGTGTTGGCATAAACCTGGGGATGCTAGCTTTCCCTGTTTTGCTCTAGCTGAGGCTCCTGCACTGGCCCTGTTTTGCATATCCACAGAACACCCTCCCTAATAAGGGTGACCCTGTCCGGAACCTAGCCCTGCTCTAGCAGGTCTAGGTCCTAGCACCATCATCCCAGATATGCAAGTCTTGCGGATGTATGGACAAGCATCCCTTACTCCCATCAATGCGAGCATGCAATTCTTGCTGTTTATACCCCAAGGGGGGAACTATACATAGTAAGTTCTAGCTGCGACAAGCAGGATCATCAGTGTTCCACAGTAGGGATATTAGCTGCAGGTTGTCCTAGGGCAAAGTAGTGCATTCCTATAGAAGAGATAGGTTTTGGATGGGGTCACCCTTATTAGGGAGGGTGCTCTGTGGACAGACAAAACAGGGCCAGTGCAGGAGCTAGGGCAAAACAGGGAGAGCTAGAATCCCCAGGTTTATGCCAACACTGCTTTCTTTTTGTAGCAACTCTGCACAGATTATCCTACAGAAAGTCGAATGCAATAGGACCAATTTGGTGATATTTCTATAGGGCAAGGATTGGAGGTACTTCCGAGTACCCAGTTTATTGGAGGTGATGTAATGTCTGTTGCAGTCCTTCCCATACGCAGTTGACATATTTACTCCAGACCCAGAGGTTATCCTACATAACGATGAATGAGTACAATATGGATCACTCTGGTTATATTTCTATAGGGCAGGGGTGGCCAACCTTACGGACGCAAAGAGCCAGAAAAAAAAAAAAAAACGTATGACTACTAGTGATGAGCAGGAGGTGCCATATTCGATTTTGCGATATTTCGTGAATATTCAATTGAATATTCGTCGAAATCGAATATTCGTCATTAGTCTATTTATCGCGAATAATATGCGATTTAATTATTCGCATATTGCGAATTTTCTTTTAACTGTATAAGGCAACTTTCCTATGGCTATGGCTAGGCTAATATGTGTATTTTACGAATATTCTCTATATTGCTGTACCTTAGTTTTTTAGCATATTCGTATATATTACTTTAGCTAATGTAGTGCTATAATCTTTTTTTTTTTTTTTTGTGTAATTTTTTTTGCCTCTTCTGAACTTTAGTTTTGGAAAAAATGTACACTATAAAAAAAGAAATATACTATAGCACTATATTAGCTAAATTGCAGTCTATATGTGTATTCTACGAATATTCGCTATAACTTGGTTTTTTAGAATATTCGTAATATTCTAAAAGACGAAGCAATATAGCGAATATATTCGTTATTTAGAATACTCATCTTTTTTTTTTTTCCAATGTGTACTGTTATTACGCCACCAATTAATGCAATTAACACATTAATTTAAGTATAAAAGGCAGCGGGTGCCGATACCGCTGAACCGCGGCAATTAACCCCTCAGGTCCCGCGGTTCGGCGGATCGCACTCTCTGCCTCCTATACTTGAATTAATTACATTCATTGCTGGTGCAGTGGCCACAGCCGCTCCCCTTCTCCTCCCTGCTACGTCCTCATTGGTGGCAGCGGCAGCCGCGTCACAGTGGAGAAGGAATGACTCCCTCCTTCTCTATTGTGCTAGTGAAGAGAACATGGTGCGCGCTGAGAGTGGCACGTGCCATGTTCTCTATTAGGCTGCTCACCTGCTTCCCAGCTTCACTGCAAGAGCCGAACTTCAAGTGGCAAAGAGCCGCATGCGTTTGAGAGCCGCGGGTTGGCCATCCCTGCTATAGGGCCAAGATTGGAGGTACTGCCAAGGGTCCAGTTCATTGGAGGCAATTTAACAATTTAATGTTTGCTGTAGATCTTCCCATAAAGAGTGGATGTATTTACATTGTTCATAGATCACCCTCCTGTTGACGGACTGGAATATGTAGGTAAACTGCCCCTCCGGACATTCAGAGGTCACGTGGAATGTTATATGGTTATGTCGAAATGTTCTTCCAAGGAGCAGAGGTGACGGGTGTGGCACCTCGGATTTCTCGATTGAAAGACACTTTTACCACTTTTTAATATTGGGATCAAAAGTCATCGTTCCATTGCATAAAACTCATAATTTAGCTTAAAGTCTCTGTATCTAAAGCATACGTGAGTGATGTCTTATGGTTCTGCTGCTTTTTTTTTTTTTTACTGTAACTCATGGAGGAACACAACATAACCTCTTACCTGAAATGGCATGGAGTGGTGTTTGGTCTCAGAGTTCCTTGTGTCTGACTGTGGTCAGGTCTGTACAATGGGTTCATATAATCCAGCCGCTGCTTCCACAAGTAAGACCAGAGAGCATAAGTTCTCTCCTCAATTCTAGAAGATGACAATTGTACAATAAGTTAATAGCTTTTACGTATTATGAGAACCACTTTCATTGGAGACATTATTTCTATGAAACCACCAATATACATTTTTTTGAGAACTTTTACGCCTACAAAAATGTCCTCTGCTCATAACCACCACTAGAGGGCAAATCTGTATGAATTATATTTACTGAAATAGGAAAAGAGTGCAGCAGACAGAATGGGCCAGATTTATCATTAGCTCAGGTCAGAATAATGGAGTGAAAAAGTCCCAAACGCTAAAACTGCGCACAAATTTGCGACTTTTTTCTGCTCTGCACTATGTTCGCTAGTTTTCTGAAAGTGGTCGTGTTTTCTTATGTAAATGAATCTCTAGACAGATTTACTATTGGGACTATTTAAAAAGTCGCAAAAAAGTCACAAAAAAGTTGCAATTTCACTCCAGTGAGGGCCATGCTTATCTTATGAGACTTTTTAATAGAACATGCGACTTTTTCATAAAAACGTGCGACTTTTTCATAAAAACGTGCAACTTTTTCATAAAAACGTGCAACTTTTGTAAAGCTGCTTACTGACGGATAAACTGCTACCGTCAAACCACATTTATTACAGTCTTAAAGGGCCGATCATAAATCTGACTTGGCTAAAACTGACTTTAGCCATATGTGAAAGTGGAGTGAGCTGTCAGTCATGATAAATCTGGCCCAATGTGTGTAGCTAGTCCTGATGTCAACGGTGGACATCAGTCAAGGAGCACTGCCCGAATGACTCCAGGTATGCAATTTACACATAGTACGTGCCTATAAAAAAGTTCTTTCACTGATAGATAGTGAAACACACAATTTTAACAAGGGCATGTTTAGAACGCTGATAACAAGTGACATAACCTCATGGTGTTGGTTGAATCACAAAAATTCTGGTGACAGATTTCTTTTATATTTCTTTTCTGTGGTGCCACTGCAGGGGAATTAAAGGGGTTTTCCAGAACTTATATAACGTATCCTCATCCTCAGGATACGTTATCAATATCTGATAAGCGGGGTCCAGCTGCCAATACTGTGGCTGCACTGCGGCCTCTTTATAATATATCAAGCACAGAGCTGTACATTGTATAGCGGCTGTGCTTGGTATCGCAGTTTAAATCCATTAAACGGGTTGTACGAGTTATATAAAAACTTGGGCAATCCCTGTAAATGTCCTAAACTAACAAATTAACGAATACTCACCTGTTTTTGTCCCTGTGTCTTCGCGCACTGTGCTCTGGTCCTCCCACTGCCGGCGTCATCTTCTTGGCTGCAGTGGTGACGTTCTGTGCACAGGTCACAGCTGCAGACAATTGCTGGCTCCAGCTATGCATGGTACGTCTCTACTGATGCCAGTGATTGGCTGCAGCAGTGACCTGTGTGCACAGAACGTCACCACTGCAGCCAGGAAAACAAAGAGTAGCGGGGAGGACTGGAGAGCATCACAGGAACTATCAGGGGAGAAAATGGGTGAGTATACATTCATTTATTATTTTAGGCAGGTTTCAGGGGTTGCCCAAGTTTTTATATAACTCAGACAACTTCTTTAACTTAAAAGGGGACTGAGCTGCACATTGGCCGTGTGACGTCACAGGACTAGGAAGAGGCCACAATGCTCACCTGTATGCAGCGGAAATGGATCCAAAGTGCAGATATTGAGGACCTATCCTGAGGAAAGGTCATCTGTACTTAAATCTTGGGAAACCCTTTAAGGCCTCATGCACATGACCGTTGGTTTGGTCAGACCCATTCACTTCAATGGGGCCGCAAAAGATGCGGACAGCACTCCATGTGCTGTCCGCATCTGTTGCTCCGTTCCGTGGCCCCGCAAAAAAAACATGTCCTATTTTTGTCCACGATTTGCGGACAAGAATAGGCAGTTATATGTAAAGGCTGTCCGTGCCGTTCCGCAAATTGCGGAACGCGCACAGGCGCCATGCGTGTTTTGCGGATCCGCGTTTTGCAGACCGCAAAACACACCATGTTCGTGTGCATGCGGCCTAAAGGAAACCTGTCATCAACTTTATGCTGCCCACACTAACGTCAGAATAAAGTAGAGACAGGTGAGTTGATTTCTGCGGTCTGTTATTTATAAGTTAAAAGTAAGTGGTTGCTGAGAACCAACATCACAATCATTGCAGACTGGGCCTGGAAAAGAGTCACGGCCACCTGAGAAGCGTCATGGTCCTGCTCTCCTGCCCACCTGCTGAGGACTGACAGTCTAAGGCCTCATGCACACGACAGTATTTTTTCACGGTCCACAAAACGGGGTTCCGTTGTTCCGTGATCCGTGTCCGTTTTTTCTTCCGTGTGTTTTCTGTGATTTTTGGAGGATCACCAGACATGAAGGAGAGTAAAAAAAAAAGTCGTTTTGGTGTCCGCCTGGCCGTGCGGAGCCAAACGGATCCGTCCTGACTTACAATGCAAGTCAATGGAGACGGATCCGTTTGACGTTGACACAATATGGTGCAATTGCAAACGGATCCGCCCCCCATTGACTTTCAATGCAAAGTCAGGAGTCCCTATCGGAGTTTTCTCCAATCCGATGGTATATTTTAACTTGAAGCGTCCCCATCACCATAGGAACGCCTCTATGTTAGAATATACCATTGGATTTGAGTTACATTGTGAAAACTCCGACAGTATATTCTAACACAGAGGCGTTCCCATGGTGATGGGGATGCTTCAAGTTGGAATATACTAAGAACTGTGGACATGACTGCCCCCTGCTGCCTGGCAGTATCCGATCTCTTACAGGGGGCTGTGATCCGCACAATTAACCCCTCAGGTGCCTCACCTGAGGGGTTAATTGAGCGTATCATAGCCCCCTGTAAGAGATCAGGGGCTACCAGGCAGCAGGGGGCAGACCCCCCTCCCTCCCCAGTTTTAAATTCATTGGTGGCCAGTGCGGCCCCCTCCCTCCCTCTACTGTAATAATTTCATTGGTGGCCAGTGCGGCCCCCCCCTCGCTCCCTCTACTGTATTAATTTAATTGGTGGCCAGTGCGGCCCCCCCCCCCCTCCCTCCCTCTACTGTATTAATTTCATTGGGGGCCAGTGCGGCCTCCTGTCTCCCGTTATTGGTGGCAGCGGAGAGTTCCGATCGGAGACCCAGTTTATTTGCTGGGGCTCCGATCGGTAACCATGGCAACCAGGACGCTACTGCAGTCCTGGCTGCCATGGTTACTTGGCAATATTAGAAGCATTATACTTACCTGCTGTGCTGTCTGTGACCGGCTGGGCACTCCTTCTACTGGTAAGTGACAGGTCTGTGCGGCGCATTGCTTAAAGCACAGACCTGTCACTTACCAGTAGGAGGAGCGCCCGGCCGGTCACAGACAGCGCAGGTAAGTATAATGATTCTAATATTGCTAAGGCCGCACTGGCCACCAATGAAATTAATACAGTAGAGGGAGGGAGGGGGGCTGTGGGGGGCAGCACTGGTCACCAATGAAATTAATACAGTAGAGGGAGGTAGGGGGGGCTGCACTGGCCACCAATGAATTTAAAACTGGGTAGGGAGGGGGGTCTGCCCCCTGCTGCCTGGCAGCCCCTGATCTCTTACAGTGCGGCACCTGAGGGGTTAATTGTGCTGATCACAGTCCCCTGTAAGAGATCGGATCCGTCTGTATGAAAGTAGCCTACGGACACGGATCACTGACGCGGATGACAATCTTGTGTGCACCGTGTTTTTTCACGAACCCATTGACTTGAATGGGTCCGTAAACCATTGTCCATGAAAAAAATAGGACAGGTCCTATTTTTTTGACGGACAGGAAACACGGATCACTGACGCGTATGAACAACGGTGCATTTTCCGAGTTTTCAACTGACCCATTGAAAGTCAATGGGTCCGCAGAAAATCACAGAAAACGGAACAACGGACACGGATGCATACAACGGTCGTGTGCATGAGGCCTAATACCGAGTTTTCTCCCTTACTCTCTAGGAGAGAACTGCCAATCATCAGCAGATGGGCGAGAGAGCAGGAGATTATGTATAACCATGACTCTTCCTAGGTAGATTTGACTCTTTTCAAGACCTGGGCTGCAATGATTATGATGCTGGTTCTCAGTAACCTCTTACTTTTAGCTCATGAGTGACACACTGCTGAGATCTGCATGTCTGTCACTATTTTATGCTGCTCTCAGTGAGGTTGACATAAAGTTGATGACAGGTTCCCTTTAAACATCTGCTGTGTGTCCCAACTGTTGGACACCCAGTGATCAGTTAATCATTTAGAACCTTTCTAACAAAAAAAGAGGCCATATTACATTCCTACAAGCTACACTGACGAAATACAGATGGCTTATTGTCTCACCTCAGTTCTCTCCTCTCCTTCTCACAGTTGCACAGGAAGTTTCCATACTGACAGGAGTATACATGATGTTGTATGTGGACCAAGAATCTCTCGTTAAATTCAAATGCACAGGGAAACTGTTCCATGAGCTGCCAGACACATTCCAGGAACTGGTCAATCACCGGAGAAACTTCCTTTGGATCTCCGTCTAAATGTCCGTACCTAAAGTATAGATTTAATGAAAAGCTATTCAATCAAAGTAGGTTTCCAGGTTATTCAACTGAGTTCAATTATGGCTAAAACCTAAATATAAATTAATTTGTAATAATAATAATAATGTTAAAAGTAACATAATAACTTTAAAGGGGTGTCCTAAGTTATTTAAAAAAATGCAAGGAAACTATTAAAATATTAATAGTAACTTATACCCACCACACCGAACCCCTCGGTTCAAGTTCTCTCTCAGTTGGGCTTTGTTTTTATGACTGCAACTATGATGTACCCATATATCGCACGTGATCACTGCAGTGGTCTCAGGCTGTGGTCACGTGGTATACATGCACATCATCACTGCAGTGGTCTCAGGCTGTGGTCACGTGGTATACATGCACATCATCACTGCAGTGGTCTCAGGCTGTGGTCACGTGGTATACATGCACATCATCACTGCAGTGGTTTCAGGCTGTGGTCACGTGGTATACATGCACATCATCACTGCAGCCAACAACATGTCATGGCTGCAGCAGCGGGGAGGAGTGTGTGAGCAGTGCTGGAATGGTGGGAGTTCTTGATGGTGAGTATAAGTATTTTTAAAGGTCCCCTGCCTTTTACAAAAATAAAATAAAATGTATAACTTCACACTATACTAATACCACCACTATGTGCCTGTTCCTGTTTCTTCTGCTTGTCTTCCTGGATTTATTCGTTCGATATCCATATCCGATGTCTAACATATGAATCCTTCCGTCATCACTGCAGAATATTAAGACGCGCTTAGGGTCCATTCACACGTCTGCAACTTCGTTCCGCATTTTGCGCAACGGAATTGTGGATCCATTCATTTCTATGTGCTGCCCGGATACGGAATTGCGGACCCGCACTTCCGGGTCCGCAATTCCGTTCCCGAAAAAAATAGAACATGTTCTATTCTTATCCGCAATTGCGGACAAGAATAGGCATATTCTATTAGTGCGGAACGCACATTGCCACTGTCCGTGTATTGCGGATCCACAAAACACATTACGGACGTCTGAATGGAGCCTTAATATGAGCTTCCATGCTAACCTCATATGATGGATGACAGCCTGTGAACCTGATGTCTCACGGATGTCATAAAGTCAATAAGAAAAAAAAAGCAAATGGAAAAGGTACCATTGTGTTTTTCTGATGGATCCCCATACACTACAGTGTAAAATCTGGCCACTATAAGTTACCATGGCCAGACCACAAAAACATACAATTAAATATTAGCTTTCCTTTTAAAATTATTGTTAAATCAATTTTTTATGGGGTAGGCCTTTAGCCCAAAATATAGGGAAACCCAAGAGGACCCGTCACCTCTAATAGCATGTCTCTTTGGAGCATCTATTCTTATAATTCTAAGTTGTGCCATTCTTCTATTATTCCTACTAGAAGTTAAGGAATGAATTGCCAGTAATATGCAAATATCCATCTGATGATACCAGTTGCACAATCTGATACTATCCAATCAGGGCGATCAGTGCCAGCCTGTGCAAGTACACATCCCCAACTGGTAACACCCAGACAGATCTTTAGTCATAAACTTCTAGCAGGAATACTAGAGGAATGTTACAGCATAGAGTCAGAAGAACAGATGCTCCAGAATTGTTAAGGAAAATGCAAGTAGTTACTAAAACACATGCCAGAAGAGGTAACAGCTCCTGTTTATGTGAGAAGCTCAATATTCAGACTGCTTTTCCAGCATGTATTACCTGTGGTTAAACTTGTGTCCAAATGAAATCCAGTCTTTTTCTATCAACACCTGTTTGAGTAAAATAGAAATACGTAAGAATAGACAAACAATAATGAGTAAATCCCTATCACCTCAAATATTAAATAGTTTTCTTACCATAAATCCTTTGATGGTCCTGTAATAAGGGTCCAGTAATAGACTGGATACAGAGCAGACCTGTGCTGTGCGGTCCCATCCATCGGAACAATGAACAAGCACACTGGCGCCCTCTTCTGACACGGCCTGAATATGAAAATGATACCAACATATTATTAAAAGTCATATTCTTAATTTAGGAAGTCAGTGTGCACCTTAATGTCCTATCAACTTTTAATGACGTGTTTCTTGTCTACACAAGTGTTCTTTACACATATAAAATAAAGATAAACCCTTCAGACTGCATTCGTTTATGAAATCAGCCCATGCTCAAAGATAAAGACTATGGAAGCACACAGCCCGGCTGTGGAATATGGATGTAGCGGACACAGATACGACACATCTGAATACCTTTGTAATGAAGATGCCAGCATCCAGTATTGTTTTGATGTGTTTTAACCATCCAGAGGCTTCAAGACCCCAAAGAAATTCACCCATGGAAGGAGATCGGAGTTCACATACTGCAATCATATAAACAGATACTGTAAGTAGAAATAGGCCAGCTTCACAAAATTTTGCAAATACACATTTTATACAGTAAATGTATATTTACAGGGGGTTATATGACCATAATTTTCCACCTTTAAATTCCAGTCAGCAAGTGGAGATTAGCTGCTACGATGTCTCTGATGGTGTGCACAGGATTCTGCTCCCTTTAATTATCACTGAGATGCACAAGCAGTACTGTACAGTGGCATACAAAAGTTTGGGCACCCCTGGTCAAACTTACTGTTACTGTGAACAGTTAAGCAAGATGAAATGAGCTCCAAAAGGCATAAAGTTAAAAATAAAAAAATAATATAAAAAAATTGGCTGGCATCAACAGTTACTATTTCTATAAGACATTCCACACTTCTATAAAACATTCACATAAAAATACAGTGATAGACGTCACTTTCATAAAATGTAAAAACATTTTATGCGTGAGCTCTGAATTCAAAGGGACAGTTTATAAAAGTGACGTGCATCTAAGCAGCTTCCTTACACTCTGAAAATGAAGATGGTTGAGGCCCACAAAGCAGGAGAAGGCTATACGAAGATAGCATTTTCAAGTTGCCATTTCCTCACTTCAAAATGTAATTAAGAAATAGCAGTAAACAGAAACAGTGGAGGTCAAGCGAAGCTGCGGAAGAACAAGAACATTTCTGAGACAGCTGCTTGTAGGATTGCTAGAAAGACAAATCAGAACCTCCACTTGACTGCAAAAGACCTTCAGGAAGATTTAGCAGACTCTGGAGTTGTGGCACATTGTTCAACTGTTCAGAGACACCTGCACAAATATGGCCTTCATGGAAGAGTCATCAGAAGAAAACCTCTCCTGCGTCCTCACGACTAAATTCTGCATTATAAGATTGCAAAAGTACATCTAAACAAGCCTGGTACATTTTGGAAACAAGTCCTGTGGACCGATAAGGTTAAATAGAACTCTTTGGCCACAATGAGCAAAGGTATGTTTGGAGTAATAAAAGGCACAGAATGTAATAAAAAGAATAGTCATTGGGGTCGATCAATCATACTTTGAGGTTGTGTTGCAGCCAATGGCACAAGAACATTTTATGGGTAGAGAGAAGAATGGATTCAATGAAATTCCAGAATATTCTGGAAGCAAACATAACACCAACTGTAGAAAAGCTGAAGTTGAAAAGAGGATGGCTTCTAAACACATATAAAACTCCACAGTCGACTACCTCAAAAGGCGCAAGCTGCAGGTTTTAACATGGCCCTCACAATCTCCTGATCTGGACATTATTGAAAATCTGCGGATAGACCTGAAAAGTGCAGTGCATGCTGGCTGGCTACAAAATGCATTTATGAACTGCCAAAGGGGGTGCTACTCGGTACTAACCATACAGGGTGCCCAAAGTTTTGCTTCGGGCCCTTTTCCTTTTTTGTTATTTTGAAAAAATGTAAGAGATTTAAAAAAAAGTTTTTGCTTAAAATACAAAGGGCATGTGTCATCTTAAATTTATGCCTTTGGAGATGATTTTATCTTCGACTTGCTTAACTGTTCACAGTAACAGTAATTTTGACAAGAGGTGCCCAAACTTTTACATACCATTGTATGGGACATTATAGAAAGATACTGCGCAGTAGTGATGTGAATGAAGAACTTGCAGTAGGAAATAACAGTTACCTACTCCAACATCTGTTTGTAAGGGCCCTTTTGTACAATCCAATGGAGCAGGAGATTGTTGGGGAGGAAGTGTTCCTTCTGACTATTGCCTGCTTGTCAGTGGAGGTGAAGCACAGCATTTAAATACAGCAATCCCCTCCACTGTATGGGGATGAGCACTTGCTACTGCCATCAGTGATCCCCATACAGATTCACTGTTCCTGGACATTAGAGTGTTGATTAGACCGCAAAATCTGCTGCCCAGGAACAATGATTTAGGCATACAGTCTGCTTTGATATCTCAAGACAGATTTACCACAGTATTCAAAGTGAAGGTTATTGGGAAAGGGAGAAACAGAGCTGATAAGTGGAAACAGAGGCATTTTCAATAATACAATTTACGTTATTAGAATGTTTCATATATTCACTTGTTACTTTTGGTGTATGCAATGATATATAAAAAAACATAGTGGCCATTTGTGTAGCAAACATTCTTATAGGAACATAGATAATACTCTATTATCTAATAATATAGAGACTGTTCTGCAACTTGATAAGTGACCCCAGAGCATTCGATCCAAGGCATTTCAACTTAGGGTCAAAACACAGCTAGTCATGAAGCAGGAAGCTACTAGAATTAAATTCTGCAGGTACAAGAAATATGATTGTATATTATCTTTAGAATATTTTTAGCAGCAGAACACAGCTTTACTGAGAATTATATAATAAAAGCTCAGTGGTCAATGTTGCATAAACATTCACATAGCATAAAAATAAGTAACAATGCATAACAGTGACGTGGTAAATATAAAGCTTCCTACTAAAAGGAAAGAATCAAGCTGTGAGAAGACAAGGTCTTAAGACTCCACAGTGATACCTTATGATGAAATCATAATCTTGGAGGCCAACTGCTGAGTCCTCACCTCTTTCTAGAACATCCAGGAAAAAAAAAACAATACCTGACAATTCAAAGAATGATCCCTGAATAATAGTTCTCAGTACTAAGAGACATTTTGTTGCATCCGTTTTTCATGGAAATGAAGATCAACAAAAGCCAAATTGTTGAAAAATGCAGTGAATATTCTATTGTGTAGTACATTGAGATCTATAGGGGCCTCAAAGTTCAGAATCTGAAGTGACCATTAAAAAAACAACATAAAGCCCACTGTATAAACTGTATCTGACAACTGGGATTTTGAGCTCACTGGGAGTCGTTTTCCTGCAGGCTTACTGTTGAAATGGTTGAAGAGAGATTCACCATGAGCCTTACTATGAAGGTGAAAAAAACAAATATTAGATTTTTACAATTTTAATTTTATGGTGTCCATCTTAAAAAAGCATGCTTAAAATATTATTTAGTATTTTGAACTAATTTGTATTTTTGCAATTTTTCCCATGGAGCACTGTCGGAAAATGTCTCTATACAACACGGAGTCTCTTCAATAAGATCCAGTACCCCTTCCTGAAGCCTCATATGTCATTCATATGTCATTCAGCCAGCCAGTAACCTGCTCTGTACTTATGGTGACAAGAACCCGAAAATAGGGCTTACCACAGATGGATGCAGCTGGTTTGACTCATTTTCATTAATAGTAATAATAGTTTGTACAGTATTAATGTCACTCTTCCTCATATTCAAATAATACTAAATAATACCCTCACCTATTGCCAGAATGGGGGTCCCGTTCAGGGCCGTCTTTACCAAGGGGCAAAAGGGGCAGCTGCCCCGGGCCCAGTTGCTCCTGGGGGGCCCAAGGCAGCTGCCTCTTGAGCCCCGTTAGCTACTGCCCCGGGTGTCAAGCTGTCTGTGTACTTTAACGTTGTGATTTAGGACCTTAGATGACATCATCACCATGTAACCAGTAACCTAGCAATTACTGGTCACATGGCTATGAGGTCATCACAGGTCCTAGCAGGAGTGTTGCAGAAGTTAACTGTGGAGCTTTTTTGTGTGAAGATTACATCAAAAAAAGGTGACAGGGGCTGTTATGTTAATATACTGTAAACTACTGTATAGTGGGGTGCTGTATATTGTGTGGGGGACTGTATACTGTGTGGTGGGCTGTATACTGTGTGTGGGGGGTCTGTATACTGTGTGGGGGGCTGTATACTGTGTGGGGGGCTGTATACTGTGTGGAGGGGGCTGTATACTGTGTGGAGGGGGCTGTATACTGTGTGGAGGGGGCTGTATACTGTGTGGGGGGGATGTATACTGTGTGGGGGGGGCTGTATACTGTGTGGGGGGGGCTGTATACTGTGTGGGGGTGCTGTATACTGTGTGGGGGGGCTGTATACGGAGTGCTATACTTCTGTACTGTATACTGTGGGTGCGGTATAGTGTGGAGTGCTATACTGCCGTACTGTATAGTGCGGGGGGCTGTATTGTGTATAGTTTGGGGTGTTGTGTATAGTTTGAGGTGTTGTGTATAGTTTGAGGTGTTGTGTATAGTTTGGGGTGTTGTGTATAGTTTGGGGTGTTGTGTATAGTTTGGGGTGTTGTGTATAGTTTGGGGTGTTGTATAGCATACTGTGGGGTGCTGGGGTGCACTGTAACACTAGGGTGAGCCAAGCCCTGGTCCCCTTCCTGCAGAGCGGTGCCCACCTCCAGCCTGAGCCCAGCTGCCCAGAGCACTGATCCTGAGCCGCTGGAGTCTTCAGAACTGGAAGTATTTACAGTCATTCACTGTACTCTACCAGATGTGTGGATTTTGTGTGTGTTGCGGTGAAGGGCGTGATTGCCTGCTAAAGTGTGGGAAGGCGGGATCCAGGGGGCCCAAGTACATTTTTGCCCAGGGTCCAATCAATATTAAAGACGGCCCTGGTCCAGTTAACAAAATGAATTCTGTTCCGTTTGGCTACGCTCCCATCACGGACAGAATAACACTGCCTGCAGCATTTTTCTGTCCGCGATGTGGTGCGGCGTAAGACCGATCCGTCCTAACACATAATGTAAGTCGATGGGGACGGATCTGTTTTCTCTGACATTAATAGAAAACAAATCTCTCTCCCATTGACTTTCAATGGTGTTCATGATGGATCCGTCATGGCTATAGAAGACATAATACAACCGGAGCTGTTCATGACGGATGCATGCGGTTGTATTATGGTAACAGAAGCATTTTTGCAGATTCATAACGGATCCGCAAAAAACGCTAATGTGAAAGTAGCTTAAGTTATCCCCGTCAGTGCCACAGATTTGGAATGGAGCAGCAACACTTGTCAACCGCTCTGGTTGAACAGGGAACATGGGACAACCCATTCTGCCAATCAGTGGGCATTTCAGTCGTCTGACCTCCACCAATCTAGCAATTATTACCTATCCATTGAATAGGTGAAAATTGCTTCTAACCCATTTGAATAGTTAGGGCTTTACACATAGCGCCCGCTCAGGAGCTGAGTGGCAGCGCCATAGTCTTCCAAAGACTGCTGTAGGATACAGCAGACAACTGCCCGCAGTGTCTGTGATTGGACATAATTCCAACAACGGACATTAAACCCCTCAGATGCCGTGATCAATTGCATTATAAAATAAAAAGTGATCAAAAAGGCATACATCCCCCCAAATAGTATTTGTTCCGGATTAATAGTGTCCTCAATGGTGAGAAATACAGGCAGATAATTATACATCATGCAATACATCAGGGAGGTGTCTAATTGGCTCCAAATGTATTCTGCATCAGGACAATGACCCCAAACATACAGCCAATGTCATAAGAAACTATCTTCAGTGTAAAGAAGAACAAAGAGTCCTAGAAGTGATGATATGGCTCCTACATAGCCTTGATGTCAACATTGAGCCTGTCTGGGATTAGATGAAGAGAAAGAAGGAAGCAAGCCTATATCTACAGAAGATCTGTGGTTACTTCTCCAAGATGTTTAGAACAATCTTCCTGCCAAGTTCCTTCAAAAACTGTGTGGAAGTGTACCTTTTTAAAGCAAAGGGTGATCACAGGAAAAAGTTATTAGATTTAGCTTTCTCTTTTGTTCACTCACTTGGATTTAGTTCATTGATGAACACTGATTTTTGAAGGCATTCTGCCTAACACTTTTTGCACAGTACTGTACATAACATACCTACCTCTCTTGAAACCTTCGTTAACATGCATTATCAGGACGGCTAAGTGTGCAGGTTTATTTTTATGGGGAAAGAAAAGTTAGCTGCCAGACACTGCTTATCTTTCAGAGGAATAAGGGATCAAACATGCCCAACAGTTCATTCTCCTGCTGACAGCTCTTAGGAGACTGTGGGGCTAAACACGATCACCGTCTAATCCTGAAGAAGTCCCTGGCTTCATTCAACCAATGCATGTGTGCAGTTCATGGATGTACTCCATTCATGTTTATCTGTACTGAGGGGATCCAAAATGAAAGTGAACAAAACCACTGACCTGTTTATCTTACAAACCAAAGGTTACTGACGCAATTGAGCTAAACTTAGTGCCACAATCCTGCTTCATCCACGTACTCTGTGGATTATATTACCTGAACTTATCAAGTTTCTTGCCAGACTGAAAACAGAGATTCAAATCTGGAGACAGTATATTGTAAAGAGGAGAGGCATAACGAATATAGTCCAAAACCAATCCAAAAAGTTCTAATATGCCAAATAGATTTTACTAACCCTCGTAGGCTTCCTACCTAAGACAAGGTTCTTGAATGGATCACTAAAGGACAGGCCAGATGTTTAACTTATATAACAATCATATAGATTTTCCCTTAGTCTGGGTATTCTGATTTTATGTACCAACCTTTTATGTGGTACAGTATCATCCACCTCTGAAAAGTCTAGATACACAACATCCACATGAGGTAACATACCTGGTCCAGTCTGGACTGGAAGTTACCTCATAGAAACCAATCAGATTAGTCAGTGGGGATCTGAAACCTGAAACATGGCCATCCTACCAATCAGCTGTTTGGGCGGCCGCCTGGGTCAAAGACTATACAATGGTCAAAAGGCTCCATCCACTAAGTATTTTCCAGTTGGCGTACTTCCGCTCTGCTTTCGTTCCCCTGAATCGGAGCTGAGCTGCTAAACCCCGGCACAGCCGCTACACAGTGGACAGAATACTGTGCTTCCAGCTCCATTGGATGCCCAAAACAGCTTAATTCGGGGTGACTGGTGTCAGACACTCGTCAATCTGAAACTGAAGATCTATCTGAAGAATAGGTCATCAATATCTAGAGTATGGGAAATCCCTTTGGCAAAGCCTCACCCTTTGTCTAAGCCCTTCTGCTCACCCAACTGTCAGCAGAAAATCAAGGAGGTCAAAAGGACATGGCCATAGTATATATATATTTGTCCCATTTTCTGGGTTTAGTATTCATGAATCTAACTTAAGTCATGCCATCTCACAGTAAATCACACACATTTTAGGCAAGCATGGCCCCAAAAATTAATTTTTGAGCAAATTGAGACTTATTCATATTTTTATGCAAAATATGGCTTTTTAAAGCCAAAAAACGACCGCAAAGATGTATTGCACCAAGTTTCTTCTTTACATCCTAGATGGTGTTCCCCTTACACCAATGGCACTTGTTCCTCCTGAGGAAATGGAAAAGAAAAATAACCCTCTATGGTGCCGAAAAGAGAACTATTGGCCAGCAGGAAGGATTTCCGTGTGAACACCTGCACGTCTCATGCATGTGGATTGTTCTTGTTGGAACTAGCTCTAATGTCACCAACACAGCTGTACAAAACACATATAAACATAACATTGCAGAGCCTCATGGTATAAGGTAGAATGGAGTGGGTAAAAGGACGTGTGACGTCACAGGTCACATGTTGCCGATGGTCACATGGTAACAGGTATAATAGATGCAGTGTGTACAGACAAAGTATATACAGCAGTGTACTGAGATATGAGGTATAATAGATGCAGTGTGTACAGACATAAAGTATATACAGCAGTGTACTGAGATATGGGGTATAATAGATGCAGTGTGTACAGACATAAAGTATATACAGCAGGGTACTGAGATATGAGGTATAATAGACGCAGTGTGTACAGATATATAGTATATACAGCAGTGTACTGATATGTGAGGTACAAGGTATTATAGACGCAGTGTGTACAGACAAAGTATATACAGCAGGGTACTGAGATATGAGGTATAATAGACGCAGTGTGTACAGATATATAGTATATACAGCAGTGTACTGATATGTGAGGTACGAGGTATTAGAGATGTAGTGGGTACAGATATATAGAATATAATGCAGTCTACTGTAATGTGAGGTACTAGGTGTAATTTATACCTCATACTTCACATATCAGTACACTGCTGTATATACTATATATCTGTACACACTGCATCTATAATACCTCGTACCTCACATATCAGTACACTGCTGTATATACTGTATATCCGTACACACTGCATCTATTATATGGTAAGATACATGCAGTCTGTACCGCTATTTTGTATAGACAGCAGTGTACTGATATGTGAAGTACGAGGCATAATAGAAACAATGGGTACAGATATATGGAATATACAGCAGTTTACCGGCATGTGAGGTACGTGGTGTAATTTATACCTCTTACCTCACATATCAATACACTGCTGTATATCAATATCCATACACATTGCAACAGATACAGTATACCGGTATGTGGTCAGTTATATGTTAGGGCTCCGGAGCTTCATGTTACTCCTCCAGTAAAACACTGGTGAAGAATATTTACCTTCCAACATCTTCTGTAAACTGTTCCTCATCACGTGAATGTTCTCAATGCCAATAAACTGAAACTTAATGTCCGAGTAGTTATCTTCATTCTCATAGCCTTTTCCGGCTGCTCTGTTTGCCATTGCATTCAGCTGGAAACATATCAGGAGGTTATTGTAGTTGAGCTTAAAAAAGCTACAGTTCAGCCGTATTTATAGACAGTGTTGTTTAAGGAACATAATATATATACAAAATAACTGGAATCTATGAGCTGACATTATACATGTCCTCCTCCTGATTCCCAAGAAAAGAAATCAAGGCATGCAGCGTATACATAAAACGTTACAGCACTTTGTAATCTGAAATATGTCCTCCTTTCCTGGGGAACCTCGAAATAAATAAAAAATGACAGCTTCAGGTTATGATCACATCTGCGGCACATGCTCATTTTTCTGTTCTAATGTAGGAACAGAGAAACAAAAAAAGTGTACATCACCAATTTTAATGGTGTCTATCTAGTTTACAATATGGCTTCCTTCATTCCACCAGATGACCTACCACTGCATGCAACAATATGTTGTCCTTTTTTTGGGTGGAACCTGCCCCAAAGGCTTCTTACAGAATTGCCACCACAGACGTGAAATTACCCTAAGTGGGTTGTCTCCCACTATACAGTTCTTAAAACCAATTTATGAGGTACTTTGTACTATCTGACTGACTGTGCCTGGCATCCAGCTGAAAAGGATATGTGGGAGGAGCACTGTGAGTTACTGTCCGTCAGCTGTTCTCAACCTATCAGACCACTAGTGCTGTTTTCAGCAATAAGGATTAGAGAACCTGGCTCTCAGAGGTCTCTCCAGAGGCCAGATGTGGGATACAACCTTCCCCAAGGTGGCATTAGCATGGTCCGCAAACTGCTGATCCACAAAACAGGAATACCATTAACTTCAAAGGCTTTATGGTCCGCATGTTGCCGTGAATCTCCTACATCTGCTCATCCATGCCGCAAAAGATAGGACATCCTGTACTTCGCTGCAACATACAGACCACAGAACTACTGAAGTCAATGGGTCCAGACCATGATGCCAGGTGCCGGCCGTGTGAATGCCACCTGAAAACGGCACACTGGGAATTGTTAGCACTCACTAGGTTAACCCATTATGGACATTTTGTTTAAAATACCTGTATCATAAATAATACCATCCAGTATATTGTCACAATGATATCCATGTCAGTAGTAAGCAGGAGAGCCATTTGTCTTGGGTGCAGCTGCATTCCCTGCTAAAGGGGGCTCATCACAAGGCCCCCCAACATGATCAGCAGTCACCTATCTCTCCCAACGGGGGTCAATGGGGTGAGAGGGGAAAGCCACTGCTAGATATTTCTGGAACCAGCTTATATCCTGGGGGAACAAAAGGATTGGGCTAAAAATTCAGTACGCCAGATCCTTCTCTCCCCTGACATCAGCTAAACCGCTATTCTCGGCGGGTGCAGCCAACAATACAGGACACTAATGCGTATGGGGGCATTAAGTCACCACTGCTGTCATTTATAGGGACAGCACTCAGCGCTGTAACATGTCAGTGAGTGACGATGGGGCCAGCCCTAGGCAGGGGAGCATTTGGTGGCCTGGATTTCATGTCACCACTGTTGGCTGGCACTGTAAAGACATGGTCATAGGGATACATGACTGACGCTGTGGAAGGGTTGTGACTATTCTTGTTTTGGGGGGACTGTATATGTGGGGGCATTCTCACATTTTGCCTTGGGCCCATCCTGATCGTATCATCCAGCACATTCGTGCTTCACCAAGGCAGAGGCAGTTTATTAACATATCCAGAGAATCAAACTAAATAGATGAGTGGCGAGTGCATATCACAGAGAAGACTTTGGGTGGCAGCGCTTTCTATCTTACAAAGGGAGGAAGATAAAAGGTTTTATCTGTGGTTGGGTACTTTCACACTTGCGTTTTTCTTTTCCGGCACTGCGTTACGTCAAAAGGGCTCAATGCTGGAAAAGAACTGATCAGGTATATCCCCATGTATTCTGAATGGAGAGTAATCCGTTCAGGATGCATCAGGATGTCTTCAGTTCAGTCATTTTGACTGATCAGGCAAAAGATAAAACCGCAGCATGCTACGGTTTTATCTCCGGCCCAAAAAACTGAAGACTTTCCTGAATGCCGGAGCCGGCATTTTTTTCCTTAGAAATGTATTAGTGCCGAATACGGCATTCAAAGTACCGGAATGCCGGATCCGTCCTTGCGGTTAGCTCATGCACAGACGGAAAAAAAGATGAAAAAAATAAATGCATTTTCCTGACTGATCAGGCATTTTTAAGACTGATAAGGATCCTGATGAGCCTTACAAATGCCATCAGTTGGCATACTATTTGCCGGATCCGGCAGGCAGTTCCGGCGACTCTGCCGCAAGTGTGAAAGTAGCCTAATCCATTCATTTCAGGCATGTCCTTGTAGATGTGTAAACTATGGATATTGCTATGTGTGCCCTTCATGACCAACATCCCATTTTTACAGTATCTGAAAACACATTGCTACAGTCCATGTGCTACAGACTAGCCATCTCTGCATGATCTAAGAAAGGACCATCTGTACACTGAGAAAGGAAATTCCAGAATCTGTAATGACGAGAAAATGGAGTCAGTAACGTACACCGCCATCCAAAGCTATAGACATTACTGCTGTGAGTGGAATACTGCGACGACACCATTCACACCTAGACAGGACCTGGTTGGTCGTTTCCCTAGATCTTACAGCTATCTTATTATTATCAGCCTCAGATTCTGCAGAGCAAGAGTGAAGGAGCACATTGAATCTAAACCTGGCCTATATCCATACAGAAGACTTGCACTGTACATTGTTAGAACCGTGTTCTGAGACTGCTGGGAATACTACAACCCTCATTTTGCACTACAGTAAAGAGAGAGGTTTATTCTGTTAAATCTGGCCAGGTTACTGACCTCTACACCATACACGGGCCATTGCACTCTACACATCCTGCCTTACACCAATACAAACGTCAACACCAAGGGCACCCCAAACTACCATCAGACAGGCGTCCTAACACCAGGGAGTGTGCCGAGAGAAGAAAGGGTGTGCCCTCTTTTCACTGCACTTGCCCTAGCAAGCAACAGTGTAAGGGTCCATTCACACGACCGTAGGACGTCCCTGTCCGTTTTGCGGACCACAACCGTCGGTTCTGCAATATATGGGCACCGGCCGTGTGAATCCTGTATTACGGATGCGGACCCATTGACTTGAATGGGTCCGCAATCCTCAAGATACGGCACAGGGGCACGGATCGGAAGCCCGTGGAAGAACTTCAGTGGGCTTTTTGGTCTGTGCCTCTGCACGGCAAAAGATAGGACACGTCCTATCTTTTGCCAAATATTGCAGATCGTGGACCCATTCAGGTGAATGGGTCCACGCTGCAATACGGGATTTATATGGCTGGTGTTCGTGCAGTGTGAACCACAATTTGCGGTCCACAGCACAGGCATGGGCGGCTTAAGTTCTTGTGAATGTACCCTCAGGAAAGCCAATATGATGGCTTTCTGCAACCAGAGCCACCACTACTCCCATCCTCCACTCCGACTCTTCAGGGGCTTGCTGCACATGGTGTATAGAGAAGAATAGAGAGATGCTGCCCAGGCCGTGGGTTTTGCTGGCTTTGTCATTTTCTATACTATAGTGGTGTTCATTACATGTAAGATGAAGAGGTGGAAATACAGATCCACATTCAAGCGTTTCATGCTCCGTTCATTTCTATCCTGTAAAAATGGCCCCATAGACAAAAACTAAGACTCACTTCTAGCAGCCGTTTAACATAATGCACTTACTTTTGGTCGGGTGTCAACAACATAAAGGAAATCACTTCCCGGATTCGCCTTTTTTATCGCCTGTAACATCTGTTCATCTTCCAGACAGCGAGCACTGAAGCCTGACAGGGGCTGGCTACTTCGACAAATGGAGGCCTACAGGAAAAATATGTAACAAATACAGAACATAAAGACTCCAGTTATGCTTCCCAATGCACCCAACATTTAGCTTTTTATTACAGATTGGTCATGGAATGGTGCTCACATGGAGACTGTAAACTGCATTTGGTATATGCGCTAGTAAAGCTGCCAATGAATATGGCAAATGTATCCATGAGTCCTTGCTCACCTGACATATACAGAAAGGTTGTCTTTTTTGCCATATACGAGGTAGGTTGCTGTATATAATTGAGTTGCAGGCTTTTCTATTCAGCAGTATACAGTAAAAGGTATGCTGTGTGATTTATTTTTTTTATACTAAGAGCTTTTCGCCAATGTATGGCACTATAGGCCCATACAGTGGCATATATCACTGCATTCCATTAGAGGTATACTTCGGGAAATTCTCCCATATGACGGGAGAAGCAGTGGCGGCCATGCGGGGGATCAGGTGCGACGCGGGTGACGGGGAGCTGGGTAAGTATAACCTGTATGAGGTGCCCGGGCATCAGGGGGGTCATTATAGGGGTTGGATAACCCCTTTAAAGAGGACCTTTCACCGATTATGACACTGTGAACTAAGTATACAGACATGGAGAGCGGCGCCCGGGGATCTCACTGCACGTACTATTATCCCTGGGCGCCGCTCCGTTGTCCTGCTATGCCCTCCGGTATCTCCAGTCACAAAGTTATGGTAGGCGGAGTCTGCCCTTGTTCTTCTGTAGCGCTGGCCAATCGCATTGCAGAGCTCACAGCCTGGGAGAAAATAACCTCCCAGGCTGTGAGCTCTGCGCTGTGATTGGCCAGCACTAGAGCAGAACAAGGGCAGACTCCGCCTACCATAACTTAGTGACTGAAATCTCCGCCTACTATAACTTAGTGGCTGGAGATACCGGCGGGCATAGCGGGAGAACGGAGCAGCGCCCAGGGATAATAGTAAGTGCAGTGAGATCCCCGGGCGCCGCTCTACATGTCTGTATACTTAGTTGTTCACAGTGTCATAATCGGTGAAAGGTCCTCTTTAATGTCATTTTATGTGTTTATATTGTGTAATGTACCCAGCATAGCTTCGGTATGGATGAGATGGGGTTGACCACCCTGCTTCAGCTCCTAAAAGTTGGTAGTGGATCATGGGTCCGCCCCTAGCTCAGTCTAGTATAGAGTAGAGGAAGAGAGAGGAAGCGTCTACATATGCTCCACTTCAGGACTGGACCAAAGTTACAGTGAATAACCTTCTCTGAGGATTATCCACTGAGTGAAAGACCTCACCATTTCTACAGTACTCCAAAAAGAGGACGAGACAAAGGAAAGAACCAGAATCTGCATGGCCGAGCACTGGAGTCCGTTAGTAAGGTATTTGCAGATTAAAGCTGATAGAAGTTACTGCTGTGGAAGGGACTTTGTTGAGACCCCCTTCACACTTGGACACAACCTGGCAAGTCGTATCTAAAACCCTGTATCAGTTGGAAATTACAGCCACCATTGCAAGAGTAATATTGCCAGCCATACTGTAGATTCTGTAGAAAGGGACTTTGAAAAGAAAGAGAGGAAAGAGCACTATAAGTCCCATCCATGCTCCAATCCATACATTGCTATCTGGGAAGCTTTGCACTGTGAATTATTTGGAACTGTGTTCTGATACTGTTGAATGTACTACATCTCCTATTCTGTACTTTAGTAAAGAGAGACATTCGTTTTCTACATCTGACCTGGCCTAATAGACACAGAGGAACATATCATCATTCTGATAGAATGTGGGACCTTTGGCTTATCGATTGCTCTGTCAGGCTACTTTCACACTAGCGTTCGGGTGTCCGCTTGTGAGCTCCGTTTGAAGGGGCTCACAAGCGGCCCCGAACGCATCCGTCCAGCCCTAATGCAATCTGAGTGGACGCGGATCCGCTCAGAATGCATCAGTCTGGCAGCGTTCAGCCTCCGCTCCGCTCAGCAAGCGGACACCTGAACGCTGCTTGCAGCGTTCGGGTGTCCGCCTGGCCGTGCGGAGGCAAGCGGATCCGTCCAGACTTACAATTAAGTCAATGGGGACGGATCCGTTTGAAGATGACACAATATGGCTCAATCTTCAAACGGATCCGTCCCCCATTGACTTTCAATGTAAAGTCTGGACGGATCCGTTCAGGCTACTTTCACACTTAGAATTTTTTTTAAACTATAATGCAGACGGATCCGTTCTGAACGGATGCAAACGTCTGCATTATAGGAGCGGATCCGTCTGTGCAGACATCAGACGGACCCGCTCTGAACGCTAGTGTGAAAGTAGCCTAACACTGCAGTATACTGCCCTGTATTGTCTTATACTTACATTGTTATCCTGGTAATAGTAGGACAGAGTGGGAAATCGTCCTCGGCTCCTGAATTTAGAGCTCCCAACAATGATTGGCACACTGGCAGGTTTAGGTACATAAAGGTCCGTTGGATACGTATCACAAACCTGAAAGAAATTAATTGGATTCTTCTATTATATCATCATATATTATGTGCACAAGAGAGACAATGCATCTTACAGTTAGCATTCAATTATATATACAGAACTGTTAGACTTTGATGTTTGTTCATATCCCAGATAAACCATGCAAAGGGCTGACATATACGAAATACAGTTATTCTGTGCTTAGCTATTTCCATCAGTTCCCTTAAAAATTGAATGGAGTAGTACACACGTATGACCGTCTCTCCAAATGGGAACCCCTGTTTTTGTGATGGGGGTGCCAGTGGTCAGAACCTAGAGATCATACATCTATCATCTACATCCCCCTCCCCCCTTTAAGATCTCATGTTAAAGGATAACTGTCATATTTTTTTATTTCTTTTTTTGCTAAACTGTAGGGCAAGTGATAGGTAACAATTTTGCAATAGACTATATTTAGCCAAAATGTTTATTTTTGGTAGAAAACTGGGGCTGAAATGGCCCTTAGAAGCACTCTTCAAAAGAGCGTTGCTAAGGGCCATCCGCCTCCTATAAAAAAAGGGGAGACGGGCTGTGCAGACTCTGTGCTTCTGCCTCCCGTGCTTCCCTGGGAGACAAGGCTGGGCACAGGAGTCTTAGGAGTTAAAATTACATTTATATTCCCCCTTTCTATACAATCTAATGCTCCGTTACCTTCACTGACCTGCGATCCCTGTGATAATAATTCATGAAGCAGCAGCCGGCTCACTGCACAGTGCTTCTACTTCCGCGGCTGCTACATGAATTATTATCACAGGGATCGCAGGTCAGTGAAGGTAACGGAGCATTAGATTGTATAGAAAGGGGGAATATAAATGTAATTTTAACTCCTAAGACTCCTGTGCCCAGCCTTGTCTCCCAGGGCCATTTCAGCCCCAGTTTTCTACCAAAAATAAAAGTTTTGGATAAATAAAGTCTATTGCAAAATTGTTACCTTACACTTGCGCTACACTTTAGCAAAAAATTTTATAAAATATGACAGTTACCCTTTAACTTTCGACCTAACCCATTGATTTAGACAGAACTGGCCAACCACCTAATGCGTATGATGGATGTCCTAATGTCCTGACATCTGATGTCAGGTGAATGAAGGATTGGACATGTTGTTTTTCCACACACCTGATCCTTTGTTCTTATAGGAGATACGCTGCTTATTAATGAGCATGCATGTGGGTGGGGGGTGGAAAGGATGGTTGTCAGCGGAACAAGTGCTCTGGCAACAGCTATCGGAGATGTATGGCCTCCTTTATCCTCTGCAGATGAGCAGTTCTGGGAAAAGGTGGGTAGATCCATAGTCATCTATTTTGGAGGCTATGACTCATAGCGTATGAGCAATTGTCATCTGCACCTGATGCCGAGGCATCCATAACAGTTTTTTTCGCAGTCTTTCTCGCAGTTACACCACTGTGTCTTTGCACTCGCTTATATTAGTTATGTAGAGGAAGGTATCAGTACTCTGGGGGAGGTATTTTAACACGATAGCCCAAATTCACCACAGGAACAAGCCAACCCAGGCGCTCGGAAACCATGAGACAATAAAATGCAGGAAGCAGATGCATTTTCTATGAAAAGAGGTCAAATATCGGTAGAACCTTCTATCTAGTGCCACTGGTACCCAGCTTGTTATTCCCTCTGTCCTGATATACGGTATATGATTACAGATGCTCGAGGATTGTCTTTACTTACACGATAGTCCCGGTTAACATCGCTGAGCTGCCACAGGCTTTTGTGTACCCCCATTCGGATGTATTCCTCTTTCAAGTCAATTAGCTTCCAGCCTTCCTCCCGCTCAGCCTTGTCCAATTTTGGGTTGAAAGAAAAGCAATACAGCTCCTCATACTTGACTAGGAACCGAGAGAACATAAGAAATATTAAAGCAACAGAAACGCGAATAATAAAGTAATATAAAACATATCATATCCCACTATATTAATATAAAAAATGCTACAGAAATGTGCAGAATATCATTTAGAATAAGATGCCTACAATGCAACACTCATTACTCCAATCATCACAGCAAAATGCTGATACAACATATCAAAGAGTTTAATAAAAGCACAAAATACAATGACTATAGGTAATAAACACGACACGAATAAGGAGAGTTTTGGCCAGTGTCACATATAGAGACACCAGTCATGTCACTAAAACCTCCCATTACACTATAGAAGACTAAGAACCTACAACATATTTTCATCAGGACCTAGTACATTCTCCCACTGTACAAATATCAAGCGCAAGATGAGGTTGTTACCCTGAGGAAACCTGTTCCTTGATAAACACAACTATAACTGTTTTTGGTTCTTCTAAGACATCAGTATAAGCTTGCATCGATAGGCGCAGGGATTTATATGGTGGTATGTGTAGCATCACATCTTAGAACATGTACGTTAGTATGCCAGGACGATTCAGGGTCATGAGAAGTTGTTGAAATGATTTCCAATATAGATGACTAGCACTCCTGTGACTTTCCCACTGTTTGCTGCTATCACTCATGGCTAGGAGTGGAGGGCACGGATGACTGATGGCATGAGGGGGTGATGGCACAGAGGACTGATGGCATGGGGGGATAGCACAGAGTTCTGATGGTATGGGGGGATGGCACAGAGTTCTGATGGCATGGGGGGTGATGTCACAGAGTACTGATAGCATGGGGGGTGACAGCACAGAGGATTGATGGCATGGGAGGTGATGGCACAGAGTACTGATGGCATGGGGGGGTGATGGCACAGAGGACTGATGGCATGGGGGGTGATGGCACAGAGGACTGATGGCATAGTCTGGTGATGACACAAAAGAACTGATGGCATGGAGGGTGATGGCACAGAGTTCTGATGGCATGGGGGGTGATGGCACAGAGTACTGATGGAATGGGGGGTGATCGCACAGAGATATGATGGCATGGGGAGGTAATGGCACAGAGGACTTATGGCATGGGGGGTGATGGCACAGAGGACTGATGGCATGGGGGGTGATGGCACAGAGGACTGATGGCATGGGGAGTGATGGCACAGAGGACTGATGGCATGAGGGGTGATGGCACAGAGGACTGATGGCATGGGGGTGATGGCACAGAGTACTGATGGCATGGGGGTGATGGCACAGAGTACTGATGGCATAGTCTGGTGACGGCACAAAGGACTGATGGCATGGAGGGTGATGGCACAGAGTTCTGATGGTATGGGGGGTGATGGCACAGAGTACTGATGGAATGGGGGGTGATGGCACAGAGTTATGATGGCATGGGGAGGTAATGGCACAGAGGACTTATGGCATGGGGGGTGATGGCACAGAGGACTGATGGCATGAGGGGTGATAGCACAGAGTACTGATGGCATGGGGGGGCTGATGGCACGTACTGATGGCATGGGGGGTGATGGCACAGAGTACTAAAGACATTGGGGGTATGGCACAGAGTACTGAAGGCATGGGGGGTGATGGCACAGAGGACTGACGGCATAGTGGAGCTGATGGCACTGGGGGGAGCTGATGGCGCTGAGGACTGATGGCAGGGGGGTCTAATGATGACATAGGGGGCTGATGACTTTTAATAAAGAAAAATGTTTAATGATTAATTGATAGAATGCTTGATTACTAAAATAATCGATAGCTGCAGCCCTAATCTTAGGTGGTGCTCTATGTAGCAGTTCAGCTTGGCAATCCATACATAAGAAACAAAGTTCACATGGCAATCACTGGAGGGTTCACATCTTCGTTATTCCATAACACAGGTACACGAAGACATGGGCATATTGGCGACGGACGATTCGCGCTGGTGTGCACTTTGTCTGGCCATTGTTGAAATGAAATGGGTTGTACCAAGGCTGACACATCATCTATCCACAGAATACGTCATAAGTATCTGGTTGGTGGGGGTCTGACCATTGTGACCCCCCACAATGATAAAAACTAGTGGTCCTCTCTCTCTCATTTGAATGGAGGTCCCATAGGGATTGAATGGAGTGGCAGTGCATCTTCTCCACACATGCCCCTGTTCTCGTGATCAGTGAGGGTCCTAGTGGTTAGACCGTCAGTGATGAAGTACAGGACAGGTGACACATGTTACTCCTGGTACAACCCCTTAAAAGTTGATACCAGTACATTTTAGAGAGACACATAGATTTATCTCATCATATATTAGGTCATCGTCCACCAGAAAATCTTCAGTAGCTCAGAGAAAACCGGCACAAATTAAGATAAGCGTGTGAGGCCTGCTGGCACCACTCACTCCTTATGCCTTTTGGAAATAATGTAATCTTTAACTTGCTTAATTGTTCACAGTAACAGTCATTTTGACCAGGGGTGCCCAAACTTTTGCAAGTCACTGCAGCTCATATCGCCATGCGGCAGACTGATATTGTATCTACTGATAAACTATTAGCTGTTGTCCTCTGAGGACTCTAGGTAGTACTGTCCACGGTTTGTGATGGTGTACGGGGGCCATATGAGGTATTGCACCATGATGCTGTAAATATCACCCATGGTATTTATATGGTCATTTGCATTGTGATTATAGGTGGAATATTAATACTGTGGTCACATGCACTGTCCTTTTCTGTTTCATGTTTTTGAGGGTGTTTTTAGACTTGTGTTTTGTACAGTCAATAAAATAGCATTCTGGTGCCATATAAGCTTCATAATATATCAGTATTTCTCCAACGTCATTTGTCAGACAGCCATTGCCATCCTCTCCCTATAAATACAAGTAAAATCTATAGTGGATGGTAAGCAGATAACTGTGGTGATGGTTGTCTACAGGAAAGCACAAAGTTGGAAGTGCGATAATCCAAAAGGGAATGATTTAAAATGGCCACCAGCAACCTGTCCTAGAATGTGTGTAGGACTGGTTGCTTCCACTTTCACAGCTGCCTAGGGGGGTGCGAGGGTGTCATTACACTGCTCTACAATAGATGGTAATGGTGTGATCCTGTCTGTGATATGCCAACATGGCTGAACAGTCTGACAGGAAATCTGACCAATGCATAGTATATGCAAGTGCCAGGGCCTAGTGTGTAGTGAGGTCCTGCCCTCTCACCCCCCAGGTAGCTCTGGAGTGGAGGCAACCAGTCCTCTCATTCTAGGACAGTTTGCTGGCGGCCATTTTAAATGATTCCCTGAGAAACCCTAAAGTGTCAGTCATTTTGCCTTGACAATCCTCGCACATACTAGATTGTTAGTGGATGCTCCAACTTTTGGATGTCCCTATGGACATTCGACTGTTGAGGGATCCCTTGAAATTAATGGATATTCCCACAAAACTGTAATTCCTATGGAAAGTTTAAAGAAGAGCAGTCACCTCTCCTGACATGTCTGTTTTAGTAACCGCCTGCATCTCCCCATGTAATAACTATTCTGTAGCATCTATTCGTATAACTGTATGCTAAGTTATGAATAACTGGGTGTTACCAGAGGGCGGGTGTCCCTGCACAGTCTGACACTATCCAATCAGTGCTGCCAGCGTCAGGGACACGCTCCCAACTGCTAACACCAAGTTGGACCCTTATTCATAAACTTCTAGAAGGAAAACTAGAGGTACGGCACTATAATCATAGGAAAAGATATTCCAGCTTTGTTATTTAATGAGGAATACAATTATTTACCAAGAATAGGCAGGTCTGGAGAGGTGACAGGACCACGGAAAACTGTAGTGAGGAGTCAGTTCTTCATATCAGCACAGGAACAGTTATCCATACTACAAAACTATCTGTATGGGTTTCATCCTCTGTTCATACAATACCTGGCCGGGAGAGTCTGGCTAGAGATAAGTAGATATCATGGCAGTCTCTTTCCTGAGGGATGATGAGCTGTAGAATCTGAAAGTTCTTGCAGCGGAGGAGTAAGGGGCAACCTGAAGCAGTCGTCGCTTGTTTCTCAATGGCAGAGATCAGACTGTGAAGAATCTATAAATATATATCACAGCAAACCTGTTATAAGACGTCTTCTGCGCGCTGATAGGGGTGACACAAGGAAACACAAGAGGAAGAAGCAGAAAGCTATGGAAAGCAGGAGCATAATGGCCGAGGCTTATTACTGGGAATGCGTTTGTGATGCGGCCATGCTGCGGACGCCAATTAAGCTAATTAGGACCGCACTATATAGTCCTTCTGTATTGGGCCGCGCCCTGGCAGCGTCCCGATGCTTGAAGGGATAATCCCCCCCTCCTTTATAGATGGGCGAGTGGTGGCGATGCACCCCCCCCCCAGGATGGCAGAGTGCACACAACACCCCGCCACCCCTTCAAGATGCAGAGCGCGCAGCTCCCCCTCCCCCTCTTTTCAAGATGCAGAGCGTGCAGCATCCCCCCTCCCTATCAGGATGGCAGAGCGGCAGCGGGGCAGAGTTAGTGTAATGTAACGGCCGACATGCTGGCACCGATGCCGGCCATATAACCCCTTCCATTCCGCAAACCCCAGGGACTGCTGTATGGAGGGGCTAACCATCGGCAGTGGCGCACCTACAGGGGGGGTCCAGCGGGTCTGGACCCTCCCCCCCAGAACAACTAGCCCAAAAAATTATTTTTTATCCTTCAGGGCCGCACCGCCGATCACCACAGGCGGCGCGGCCCTGGATGTAAATGCGGGCATTTGCGGTGGTGGTGGGGGGCAGTAGGAGATGAACGCTTCCATTGTGGAAGCGCTCATCTCCATATAATCCATCTGTATCGCTGCCCTTAGGACAGCGATACAGATGCCTGTGCTGTGCTGCGGCAGGGGAGGGAGAGGTGTGTCCCTCCCTTGTTCTTCTGATAGGCTGCAGGCACTAATGCCTGCAGCCTATCAGAGGCCGGCTCAGGCGGCGCGATGACGTCATCATCGCGCCGCCTGAGCCGGGCAGCACACAGCAGGGACACAGGCCAGAAGAGGGCTGCATCGCTGCTGATGGAGGTAAGTATCAGTGTATTTATTTTTGTTTGTTTGTTTGTTTTTGGAGGGGGGGAGCTGGCACTATGGGGGCACTAAAGGGGAGAACGGCACTATGGGGCATCTGGTGGTACTTTTTTTTTGGGTGGCACTTCTTACTGGCACATTATGGGGGGGGGGGGGGCACCATGGGGGAGAGGAGCACTATGGGGGCTCTAAAAGGGGCTTTTTTTTTTTTTTTTTTTTTACACACTATGGGGGGAGAACGGCACTATGGGGCATCTGGTGGCACTATAGGGGCATTATTTGGGGGGCACCATGGGGGAGAGGAGCACTATGGGGGCTCTAAAGGGGATTTTTTTTTTTACACACTATGGGGGGAGAACGGCACTATGGGGCATCCGGTGGCACTATAGGGGCATTATTTGGGGGGCACCATGGGGGAGAGGAGCACTATGGGGGCTCTAAAGGGGCTTTTTTTTTTTACGGGGGCTCTATAGGGGAGAACGGCACTATGGGGCATCTGGTGGCACTATAGGGGCATTATTTAAGGGGCACCATGGGGGAGAGGAGCACTATGGGGGCTCTAAAGGGGCTTTTTTTTTACACATTATGGGGGGCACTATAGGGGGAGAACGGTACTATGGGGCATCTGGTGGCACTATAGGGGCATTATTTGGGGGCACTATGGGGAAGTGGGGGTTCTAAAGGGGCCTTTTTTTCTTATTGGCACATGGGGGCATTATGGCATCTGGTGGCACTAAGGGGGCATTTTTTACTGGCACATTATGGGAGGCACTATAGGGGAGGGCGGCACTATGGAGGAGTGGAGCACTATTGGGGCATATGGTGGCACTTTGAAGGGGCATTTTTTACTGGCACATTATGGGGCGGCACCATGGGGGAGAGGAGCACTATGGGGGCATCTGGGGGGTCTAAAGGGGCTTTTTTTTATTGACACATTATGGGGGCACTATAGGGGAGAATGGCACTATGGAGCATTTGGTGGCACTATAGGGGCATTATTTGGGGGCACTAAGGGGAAGTGGGGGCTCTAAAGGGGCCTTTATCCTTATTGGCACATTATGGGGGCATTATGGCATCTGGTGGCACTAAGGGGGCATTTTTTTACTGGCACATTATGGTAGGCACTATGGGGGAGAGGAGCACTATTGGGGCATATGGTGGCACTTAGAAGGGGCATTTTGTACTGGCATATTATGGAGGACACTATGGGGAAGGGGGAGAGGAGCACTATGAGGGCATTTAATGGGCACTATATAGGGGTATTTTATACTGGCATACATTATGGGGACATTAGCTCAACAGCGGTTACTAAGCGGGGGTATTTCATGTACAGTCATATTGTAGGGAGAATTATTAGTACTAGGAGGTATTATGCTGAGCTTTGCTAATACTGGGGGGCTATGAGGAACATGATTACTAGTATGGGCACTATAGGGGCATTATTACTACTAAGTGTGCTCTGGCAGAGAATTATTTATATTTTGGAGAGCCCTGTTACTTTGGGGGGCACCCTGCCACAGTATCAGCTTAGCACAATCATTTTTGGGGAACATTATCTTTATACTATTAGTGTCTGGGCGCAGTTATTTTTTTAGAGCACTGTGTGCCAATAATTGTTGAAGTGGGCACTATCTGTGTGGTAGTAGTATTTCCAGGGGGACTGTTTCTGCAGTATAGTATTGGGGGCACAGCGGGCACAGTATTGGGGGTGGCAGGAAAGGGTGTTCAGAAGATGTGAAGATGATGGAAATGTGGGAAACTAATGTCTGTTTGTTAATCTCTGCAGAGATGGGAGATGGCAGAAAAATCATCATGGCGGTCTGGTCTGAATGGAGAAGCTAAAGAAAGAGAACGTCTACAACAAAGGTGACATCACTGGATGTAAGAGGTATGTGGCGCTATGTAGGAGAGGAGATGCTCTGGCTCCTCCCCCTGCCATTTGCAGAAGGAGGATTCAGAGCTGGGTGAGGATGGTCAAGGGGGGCAGCAGGCCACGGGCGGGTGGCAGATGGTGGGGGGAACCACAGGCCTTGAGCAGGATCTGGGGAGGGAGGTGTTTATTGTATAATGTGAAGCAGGCAGTGCAGCCAGGACAGACCTCCCCCTCTCTCCGTATGATGTGTAGAGACAGGCCGCAACTATAGAATGTCAGCTGTACAGTGTTTGTTGGGAGTGGCCTATTATATGTAGGAGGGGCTTTTAATAATGGGCGGGGCCCAAAAAATAGAATCGCCAAGTAAAAGAATCAGCGCAACACACTACACCCCTTCCCTGCATTTTTAAATATAAAGGGGCTTTGAAAAATTTAATTAGCACAGCGCACTACACATGCCACATTTTTTTGCCTTTCGGACCCCTCCTAGACAAAATTCCTGGGTGCTCCCCTGACCATCAGGCCGCTGCGCTGTGGCAGCATCCTGATAGTTACCATGGCAACCAGATGCCTTCAAAGGCATCCGGCTTGCCATGGTATATCTAAGCCTGATCAGGCTTAAGTTCAATACACTGCAGTACACTATACAGTGTACTGCAGTGTATTGTAGAGGCATTAGACCCACTGAATCTTCAAGAACCAAGTGTCTCTGGGTCCCAAAAAAAGTAAAAATAAAAAAGGGTAAAAAAAGTAAAAAAAAATATAAATAAATAAATAAATAAAAAACTTCCTATATCCACACATACTTGGTTAACAATGTAAAAATATAAAGCACTAAACATGTTTGGTATCGCCGCATCCATAAGGACCTGATCTATAAAAGGATCATGCTACTTTTACAACACAGTGAACACCATAAAAAAAAAAAAAAAATAATATGATGGAATTATAATTCTGCCCACCGCACTTCCCAAAAAATTGTATAAAAAGTGATCAAAAAAGTCAGTACCAATCAAACCGTGAAGTCATCCCGCAAAAATGAGCCCCTACATAAGTCAATCGTCCAAAAAATAAAAAAAATATGTCTTTCAGAAAATGGAGACATAAAAACATGATATTGTTTCAAATAAAGTTTAAAAAAATGCACATATTAGGTATGGGCATGTCCGTTACGACCTGTTCTATAAAAAAAAGTATGTGATCCAAGCCATCTGGCGATTTTTTTTATCACCTTGCATCACAAAACGTTTAATACCAAGCAATCAAAAAGTCATATGTGCCCCATAATGGTACCAATCAAACTATCAACTCATCCTGCAAAAAATGAGATCCTACCTAAGACAATCGCCCCCAAAAAAATATGGCTTTCAGAAAATGGAAACACCAAAATGTGATTTTTTTCAAGAATATTTTTATTGTGTAAATAAAAAAAAACAAAAAAAACAGACATATTAGGTATTGCCGCACCATTACTATGTGCTCTATAAAAATGTCACATTATCTACTCTGTCAGGTGAACATTGTAAGAAAAAAATAATAAAAACTGTGCCAGAACAGCCATTTTTTGGTTACCTTGCTTTGCAAAAAAAGTAATATATATATATATATATACACACACACGCAATGCACAACTACGGTACCTCTGGCAAAAGATTTATATACTGCAGGAATAGCCCTAATATATAACAATGGCAGCACATCAGGCCAAATATCAATATGGAGGTGCAGGCCAATGGACACTTTATTCACCCCTGTGGTCGCAACTAGGGATGAGCGAACTTGTGTTTCAATTTTGGCGTACAAGGTTCAGGTTCGGGTTATGTAAGAATTCCGTTATGGATTCTGCTACCACGGACCATAACTAAGGGTCCATTCACACGTCCACATAAGGGGTCCACATCCGTTCCGCAATTTTGCGGAAGGGGTGCGGACCCATTAATTTTCAATGGGGCTGCAAAAGATGCGGACACCACACCATGTGCTGTCCGCATCCGCACTTCTGTTCCGCGGCCCCGCAAAATAAATGTGGAAAGCACATGGCCGGTGTCCGTGTTTGGTGAATCTGCAATTTGCGCACGTGTGAATGGACCCTTATGGTCCGTGGTAGCGGAATCCATAACGGAATTCTTAGATAACCTGAACCTTGTACGCCGAACTTGAAACACAAGTTCTCTCAACACTAGTCGCAACATTTTAGCTCATAGGTTGAAAAAACACCCTGTGAATGAGCTGAAAACATTGTAACCACAGGGGTGAATAAAGTGTTTGAGAGTGCGGACATTTTTTTCAAACTGCTGTAAAGTAGAACTGGCTTAGTTGCCCATAGCAACCAATCAGATTCCACCTTTCATTTTTCACAGCTCCTTTGGGAAAAGAAAGGTGGAATCTGATTGGCTGCTATGGGCAACTAAGCCAGTTTTCCTTTGCACCAGTCTTGATAAATCTCCCCCACTGTGTACTTCTCCCCCCCCCCGGCTCTATAAACATATGACATGAACTAACCCCTCAGATGAACACCGTAAAAAATAAAAAATAAAAACTGTGCTAAATAAACCATTTTTTTGGTCACCTTACATCACAAAAAGTACAACAAGCGATCAAAAAGACGTGTGCCCACCAAAATAGTACCAATCTAACCGTGACCTTATCCCGCAAAAAATGAGCCCCTACATAAGACAATAGCCCAAAAAATAAAAAAAACTATGGCTCAGAATATGGAGATACTAAAACATCATTTTTTTGTTTTTAAAAAGCTGTTATTGTGTAAAACTTAAGTAAATAAAAAAAAAGTATATATATTAGGTACTGCTGCATCTGTAATAACCTTCTCTATAAAAATATCACATGACCTAACCCCTCAGGTGAACACCGTGTAAAAAAAAAAAAAAAAAAAAAAAAAAAAGAACCTTACATTACAAAAAGTGTAATAGCAAGTGATCAAAAAGTCATATGCACCCCAAAATATAATCGCCTAAAAACTGAAAAAACTATGGCTCTCAGAATATAGAGACACTAAAACATGATTTTTTTTCGTTTCAAAAATGATATTATTGTCTAAAACTTACATAAATAAATAAAAAGTATACATATTAGGTATCGCCGCGTCCGTAATAACCTGATCTATAAAAATATCACATGACCTAACCCCTCAGGTGAACACCGTAATTTAAAAAAAAAGGTGCAAAAAAAGCAATTTTTTGTCACCTTGCATCACAAAAAGTGTAATAGCAAGCGATCAAAAAGTCATACGCACCCCAAAATAGTGCCAATCAAACCGTCATCTCATCCTGCAAAAATCATACCCTACCCAAGATAATCGCCCAAAAAATGAAAAAACTATGGCTCTCAAACTATGGAGACACTAAAACATGATTTTATTTGTTTCAAAAATGAAATCATTGTGTAAAACTTACATAAATAAAAAAATTGTATACATATTAGGTATCGCCGCGTCCGTGACAACCTGCTCTATAAAATTCCACATGATCTAACCTGTCATATGAATGTTGTAAATAACAAAAAATAAAAACGGTGCCAAAACAGCTATTTCTTGTTACCTTGCCTCACAAAAATTGTAATATAGCACAACCAAAAATCATATGTACCCTAAACCAGTACCTACAAAACTGCCACCCTATCCCATAGTTCCTAAAATGGGGTCACTTTTTTGGAGTTTCTACTCTAGGGGTGCATTAGGGGGGATTCAAATGGGACATGGTGTCAAAAAACCAGTCCAGCAAAATCTGCATTCCAAAAACCGTATGGCATTCCTTTCCTTCTGCGCCCTGCCGTGTGCCCGTACAGCAGTTTATGACCACATATGGGGTGTTTCTGTAAACGACAGAATCAGAGCCATAAATATTGAGTTTTGTTTGGCTGTTAACCCTTGCTTTGTTACTAGAAAAAAATTATTAAAATGGAAAATCTGCCAAAAAAGTGAAATTTTGAAATGTTATCTCTATTTTCTATTAATTCTTGTGGAACACCTAAATGGTTAAAGTTTGTAAAATCAGTTTAGAATACCTTGAGGGGTGTAGTTTCTAAAATGGGGTCACTTTTTTAGAGTTTCTACTCTAAGGGTGCATCAGGGGGGCTTCAAATGGGACATTGTGTCAAAAAACCAGTCCAGCAAAATCTGCCTTCCAAAAACCGTATGGCATTCCTTTCCTTCTGTGCCCTGCCGTGTGCCCGTACAGCAGTTTACGACCACATATGGGATGTTTCTGTAAACTACAGAATCAGGGCCATAAATATTGAGTTTTGTTTGGCTGTTAACCCTTGCTTTGTAACTGTAAAAAAAATATTAAAATGGAAAATCTGCCAAAAAAGTGAAATTTTGAAACTGTATCTCTATTTTCTATTAATTCTTGTAGAACACCTAAAGGGTTAACAAAGTTTGTAAAATCAGTTTTGAATACCTTGAGGGGTGTAGTTTCTAGAATGGGGTAATTTTTGGGTGGTTTCTATTATGTAAGCCTCACAAAGTGACTTCAGACCTGAACTGGTCCTTAAAAAGTGGGCTTTTGAAAATTTCAGAAAAATGTCAAGATTTGCTTCCAAACTTCTAAGCCTTGTAACATCCCCAAAAAAAAAAATGTCATTCCCAATATGATCCAAACATAAGGTAGACATATAGGGAATGTAAAGTAATAACTATTTTTGTAGGTATTACTATGTATTATAGAAGTAAAGAAATTGAAACTTAAAAATTTCCAAATTTTTCCAAAATTTGGGTAAATTTTGTATTTTTTTATAAATAAAAATTAATTTTTTACTCCATTTTACCAGTGTCATGAAGTACAATATGTGACGAAAAAACAATCTCAGAATGGCCTGGATAAGTCAAAGCGTTTTAAAGTTATCACCACATAAAGTGACACTGGTCAGTTTTGCAAAAAATGGCCTTGTCCTTAAGGTGAAAATGAGCCCGGTCCTTAAGGAGTTAAAGGGGATTTATGCGACTATAATATAGATAGTATAGGCCATCAATATCTGATTGTTTAGGGTTTGAACCCCACACTCACCCTCACCTGTGCACTGCAGTCTCTTCATTGTTTACCAGGCATAGCGCCATACATTTAGTTGTGGCTGTGCTTTGTACTGCACCTCAGGCTCATTCACTTCAATGAACTGAGCTGTGTGACCTGCAGTATCAGGCAGCTCTCACTATAGACTAGGACAGGAACCTAGTCTCCAGCTATGGTGAAACTACAACTCCCAGCATGCACAATTGCTTGGCTGTTCTCAGAACTCCCATAGAAGTGAATGGGGCCTGCTGGGAGTTGTAGATCCACAGCAGCTGGGGTGCCAGAGGTTGCTGACCCCTGGACTAGGAGATAGAGCTGGGGACTTTTTGAGCAACGTTCATCTGATACGACTGTATAAAACAACGCAGTATGATAACATAAACTTCTAGCTATGATGAACAGAAGACTATAGAAATCTAAAACAATCAATAAGGTGAAAGGTGAAGGGAATAATGGACATCTAAGGAATATTCTGTATCTACCAAATACAAAGTAAACGTTAACAAACCCAGGTTTCCTTGCGAGTTTCTGAAATGTTTTCCACAAAAATGACATGTGTTGCTGTGAGATACAGCGTTCCCAGGACGGGCTTTCTAGAAGATATCCGGTCGAGCAAGCGGACGTTTTCAACCTTTAATGATAAAAAGGAACAGAAATGTTATACATGATGACGTGAGATATTTCAGGAGGAAAAGTAAAAAGGACAGTGAGAGTAGTAGTAGTCTTATTATCTGCGTACATCCATCTGTGTACATACATACTTTTATATACTTCTGAATGAGGGAAAGCTATACAACCTTCTAATGTGCTTTGTGCTTCCTTTTTAAAGGGATTCTGTCATCACATTATACCCCCTACAGTAAAACATAGCTACTTGTAGGTCTCCCTGAGCTGTATTAAATGATGCCCTTATTAACTAATAGTCTTGATTTATTTCTTTATAAAATCGATTTTAGTGATATGCTAATGACTTACATAAGGTGCCCAAGGGGATGTCCTTTCCTAACTTGGTGCCCAGCCGCACCCAGTGGCGTTGCAAGGGGGTTGCAGCCCGCATCGGGTGACACCAGCAGCACCCTGCCTGTTTCACAACTTGCACACTTCTCATTTACAAATCCCAGGCATAGTCATCTGTATTGCCATCCTCAGGAGAGGATGTGTCTGGGATTCGAACCCACAACCTTCTGTATCAAAGGCAAAGCACATACCCACAAAGCCATAAAAGCTGCATTGCCACTGACTGAAAAAATATGAGACTTCTACTGTTATAGCTGGCTAAGTGTACATCTATACACATGACAGCTGCCCCAACACACCCAGCACTGCTATATCTCTATATGACAGCTGTCCCAGCACAGTCAGCTTGCTATATCTCTATATATGATAGCTGCCCCAGCACACTGAGTGTGCAGTGGTAGGTGTAATATAGAGATATAGCAGTGCTGGGTGTGTTAGGGCAGCTGTCATGTGCATAGATGTACACTTACTGGCACATTATTGGGGGGCATTATGGGGGACACTAGGCCAGCAGCCTATCAGAGGCCGGACACTGAGAGCATCTACTGGGGCACTATATATGGGGCATTTTATACTGGTACATTATGGGGGGCACTAGCAGAAAGGGGGGAGAGGAGCACTATGAGGGAATTTACTGGGGGCACTATATAGGGGTATTTTATATTGGGACATTATGGGGGCACTATGGGGACATTAGCTCAACTAGGGGCATTACAAGGGGGTATTTTTTGCACTGTCACATTATAAGGATAATTATTTCTACTGGGGGGGGGGGGGGGGGGCATTATGGTGGGCTTTATTACTTCCCCATGGTATGACCCCCTAGTAGCAGCACCAGCCTCTCCCTGCTCTGCTATTCCTCTGCCCCTTCTCCAAATCCTTATTATGAAATCTTTCTCATTAGGATAAAACACATCAGCTCCGCCGAGCCCCCGGCCAAAGTGTGGAAGTGGTGTCCGAGATCCCCAAGGGCCAAGCCAAGTAACTGTAAGTTTTCATATGAAATATGTTTGTTATACACATATAGCATACACTGTGCCACACAATATACAGTATACCGCTACACTGTGTAGTCTGTTCTATAAGCACCATTGTTTTGTGGCGGCGGACAGAAAATAATCTGGAAGTGCCCCTCCCGAGACCAGGCTCTGACTGCTAGGGGGGGGGGATCTGCTGAGCTAACGGATGCCCTCTATGGCAGTAGCACCACCATAGCCCCCATATATGGCTAAAGAATTATGGCTTTCTACCGCACCAGGTGACACCAGCTCTAGCAACGCCTGTGTCTAGTGCCGCCTCTAATACAATATATTCAAGAGCCGACGCGCTGACGGAATCCCTGGGCCTGTTTGAAATCCCGCGCGTGCGCACTACACGCTGTAGTCTGCGCCCGTGCGGACTACAGGTAATGGCATCGTCGAGCGAAGTGCTCATGTCGGCACACTTTGGGAACCCGTTCTGGAGATAGGAGCGAATCCCAGGGGTGGAACCCGTACAAATATGACACTGATGGCATATCCTAGCGATATGCCATTAATGTCTGAGATGGGCATGAAACCAACTTTTATCACAATTATACCCTCAATGACAGGTCAATAAGATGTGACTGCACACCTTGAACCACCAAGAACCTAAAAAAATAGCTCTTTATACATGAGTGGACTTAGGTTGGGTTCTCATGGCAGTCCATTGTAATTTCCCTTCAGTGGTACAGAGACACTGGAAGGAAACTGATGCCACAATCAAGCCCATAGTTTTCTAATGGGATCATTTCTGGTATGCCGCACATTAGCTGTAATGTCTGGTATCTCCCAGCCATGGATAGAAGAACATAGCATGGGGCATGTTTTTATCTGGCTACCTCCAGCTGGATGTCATAATGGTCCACAAAGTGCTGAAAAATGATATCAGTTGTGTCCGGCTCTGGCGTAAAACAACTATCTGAAAACAACGGATATACACGTGAACTCAGCGTTAGGGCTCATGCACACAAACGTATTTTCTTTCCGCTTCCGTTCCGTTTTTTTGGGTCACTTCAATGGGTCAGCATTTCCGTTCCGCAAAAAAGTTGTGCATGTCCTATTATTGTCCGCACATCACGGTCCGAGGCCCCATCCAAGTCAATGGGTCCCCAAAAAATACGGAACGCACACGGAACACATCCGTATGTCATCTGTATTTCTTCCGTATTTTTCGGATCCATACTGTAGAAATGCTATGCCTAGCCCATATTGCTCATGTGTTTGGTGATTAATAAGTTACTGTTTCCGATCCGCAAAAAACGGATTGCATACGGAAACCATACGGATACATTTTGTGGAATAACAGAACGGAAGAGGACTTAGAGAAAAAAAACCCTCAGATATGGAACAACGGATCCATAAAAAACGGACCGCAAAACAACAACGGTCGTGTGCATGAGTCCTTAAAGGACTGGAAAAACATTCTGTGTATACTATCCCTACTGGGGTATGGAGACTCAGTAGCGTACCTACAATGGAGGCAGACCATGCAGCTGCTACGAGGCCTGTGGGTAAGGGGGCCCACAGTGGACAAAAGGCATGCCCCCTACCCTAGGGGGTACATTTGGGCATAACTACTATGAAGGGGGTACAGCTGGGCATAACTAATGAGGGGGCACATTTGGGCATTACTATTACCATTAATAGGAGTATACTTAGGGTACTTTCACACTAGCGTTATTCTTTTCCAGCATTGCGTTCCGTCCTAGGGGCTCAATACAGGAAAAGAACTGATCAGTTTTATCCCCATGCATTCTGAATGGAGAGCAATCCGTACAGGATACATCAGGATGTCTTCAGTTCAGTCTTTTTGACTTTTCAGGACGGAGAAAATACTGCAGCATGCTACGGTTTTATCTCCGTCCAAAATTCTGGAACACTTGACGGAATGTGACATTTTTTCCCATTGAAATGCATTAATGCCGGATCCAGCCCCAAATGTTCCGGCAAAACGGATCCGGCATTGCGGTCTGCGTATAATCAGACCGCAAAAAATTTGAAAATAAAAAAATGCCGGATCCGTTTTTCCGGATGACACCGGAGAGACGGATCCGGCATTTCAATGCATTTGTCATACAGATCAGGATCCTGATCCGCCTGACAAATGCCATCAGTTTGCATATGTTTTGACAGATCCGGCAGGCAGTTCCGGCCTAGGACTGATGGCCTTTTCCCAGGGTCGAGAAGGAATTTTTCCCCTGTGCCACAAATTGGCAGGGGTTTTTGCCTTCTTCTGGATCAACAGCGTAGTCATAGTGCAGAATTAAAAGTTAGAGTAAAAATGAACAATAGTAATAGTATAATAAGCTATAGCAGTGTTAATAGTGGAATAGTCTTAATACAATAAAAATAGTAAAAAAAAAACATAAACTTAAAATATCATAAATAATAATAATAACCATTAGTGGTAATTAAATATGTACTGTAGTATTAGCTGATTGTCAGATCCATAATTTTGATCCAGGGTTCTAGGACTAATCGCCTTTTCCCGGGGTCGAGAAGGAATTTTTCCCTGTGCCACAAATTGGCTGAATGTGTCCAGGGGTTTTCGCCTTCTCCTGGATCAACAGGTTTATGAATAGGGTCTGATGTTAGAATAATACAAACCGGATTCCCAAAAAGTTGGGACACTAAACAAATTGTGAATAAAAACTGAATGCAATGATGTGGAGATGGCAAATGTCAATATTTTATTTGTAATAGAACGTTGATGACAGATCAAACGTTTATTCCGAGTAAATGTATCATTTCAAAGGAAAAATACGTTGATTCAAATTTTCACGGTGTCAACAAATCCCAAAAAAGTTGGGACAAGTAGCAATAAGAGGCTGGAAAAAGTAAATTTGAGCATAACGAAGAGCTGGAAGGCCAATTAACACTAATTAGGTCAATTGGCAACAGCTAGTTCTTTATCTTCTTCCATATACCTTCCTTCTTTTGTTTTTAATTTGGTAATTCCTTGTTTTAATTTCATTTTTTCATTTATGTATCTGAAGAATGCCTTATCGCCTTTTTTCACTGACTGAGCTAATTTCTCTTCTGCCTGTGCTTTAGAAGCTCTTATAACTTGTTTGGCCTTTCTCTGCCTAATCTTATAAATTTGCCCTTCATCCGTGTTTTTTTTAATTATAATTCTTAAATGTTATCTTTTTGTTTTTAATGATTTTGGCTACTTCTGCTGAGTACCACAGTGGTCTCTTCCTTTTTTTGCTTTTACTGACAAGCCTAATGCAATTTTCTGTTGCCTTCAATAGTGCCACTTTTAAGTAGTCCCATTTCTCCTGGACTCCAATGAAACTGTTCCAATCTGATAGGGACTCGTATACCACTAATCTAAATTTAGAAAAGTCAGTACAGATCACAGGTATACTGTACATAGAGAAGATACAGCACAGAGCACAGGTATATCATACATAGAGAAGATACAGTACAGAGCACAGGTATACCGTACATAGAGAAGATACGGTACACAGCACAGGTATACCGTACATAGAGAAGACACAGTACACAGCACAGGTATACCGTACATAGAGAAGACACAGTACAGAGCACAGGTATACCGTACATAGAGAAGATACAGTACAGAGCACGGGTATACCGTACATAGAGGAGATACAGTACAGAGCACAGGTATACCATACATAGAGGAGATACAGTACAGAGCACAGGTATACCGTACATAGAGGAGATACAGTACAGAGCACAGGTATACCGTACATAGAGGAGATACAGTACAGAGCACAGGTATACCATACATAGAGGAGATACAGTACAGAGCACAGGTATACCGTACATAGAGGAGATACAGTACAGAGCACAGGTATAACCGTACATAGAGGAGATACAGTACAGAGCACAGGTATACCGTACATGAAGATACAGTACAGAGCACAGGTATACCGTACATAGAGACGATACAGTACAGAGCACAGGTATACCGTACATAGAGGAGACACGGTACAGAGCACAGGTATACCGTACATAGAGAAGACACAGTACAGAGCACAGGTATACCGTACATAGAGGAGATACAGTACAGAGCACAGGTATACCGTACATAGAGAAGATACAGTACAGAGCACAGGTATACCGTACATAGAGAAGATACAGTACAGGGCACAGGTATACCGTACATAGAGGAGATACAGTACAGGGCACAGGTATACCGTACATAGAGGAGATACAGTACAGAGCACAGGTATACCGTACATGAAGATACAGTACAGAGCACAGGTATACCGTACATAGAGAAGATACAGTACAGAGCACAGGTATACCGTACATAGAGGAGATACAGTACACAGCACAGGTATACCGTACATAGAGGAGATACAGTACACAGCACAGGTATACCGTACATAGAGAAGATACAGTACAGAGCACAGGTATACCGTACATAGAGGAGATACAGTACAGAGCACAGGTATACCGTACATAGAGAAGATACAGTACAGAGCACGGGTATACCGCACATAGAGAAGATACAGTACAGAGCACGGGTATACCGTACATAGAGAAGATACAGTACAGAGCACAGGTATACCGTACATAGAGAAGATACAGTACACAGCACAGGTATACCGTACATAGAGAAGATACAGTACAGAGCACAGGTATACCGTACATAGAGAAGATACAGTACAGAGCACAGGTATACCGTACATAGAGAAGATACAGTACAGAGCACAGGAATACCGTACACAGAGAAGATACAGTACAGAGCACAGGTATACCGTACACAGAGAAGACACAGTACAGAGCACAGGTATACCGTACACAGAGAAGATACAGTACACAGCACAGGTATACCGTACATAGAGGAGATACAGTACAGAGCACAGGTATACCATACATAGAGAAGATACAGTACAGAGCACGGGTATACCGCACATAGAGAAGATACAGTACAGAGCACGGGTATACCGTACATAGAGAAGATACAGTACAGAGCACAGGTATACCGTACATAGAGAAGATACAGTACACAGCACAGGTATACCGTACATAGAGAAGATACAGTACAGAGCACAGGTATACCGTACATAGAGAAGATACAGTACAGAGCACAGGTATACCGTACATAGAGGAGATACAGTACACAGCACAGGTATACCGTACATAGAGGAGATACAGTACACAGCACAGGTATACCGTACATAGAGAAGATACAGTACAGAGCACAGGTATACCGTACATAGAGAAGATACAGTACAGAGCACAGGAATACCGTACATAGAGAAGATACAGTACAGAGCACAGGTATACCGTACATAGAGAAGATACAGTACAGAGCACAGGTATACCGTACATAGAGAAGATACAGTACAGAGCACAGGTATACCGTACATAGAGGAGATACAGTACACAGCACAGGTATACCGTACATAGAGGAGATACAGTACACAGCACAGGTATACCGTACATAGAGAAGATACAGTACAGAGCACAGGTATACCGTACATAGAGAAGATACAGTACAGAGCACAGGAATACCGTACATAGAGAAGATACAGTACAGAGCACAGGTATACCGTACACAGAGAAGACACAGTACAGAGCACAGGTATACCGTACATAGAGAAGATACAGTACACAGCACAGGTATACCGTACATAGAGGAGATACAGTACAGAGCACAGGTATACCGTACATAGAGAAGATACAGTACAGAGCACGGGTATACCGCACATAGAGAAGATACAGTACAGAGCACGGGTATACCGTACATAGAGAAGATACAGTACAGAGCACAGGTATACCGTACATAGAGAAGATACAGTACACAGCACAGGTATACCGTACATAGAGAAGATACAGTACAGAGCACAGGTATACCGTACATAGAGGAGATACAGTACAGAGCACAGGTATACCGTACATAGAGAAGATACAGTACAGAGCACAGGTATACCGTACATAGAGAAGACACAGTACAGAGCACAGGTATACCGTACATAGAGAAGATACAGTACAGAGCACGGGTATACCGCACATAGAGAAGATACAGTACAGAGCACGGGTATACCGTACATAGAGAAGATACAGTACAGAGCACAGGTATACCGTACATAGAGAAGATACAGTACACAGCACAGGTATACCGTACATAGAGAAGATACAGTACAGAGCACAGGTATACCGTACATAGAGGAGATACAGTACAGAGCACAGGTATACCGTACATAGAGAAGATACAGTACAGAGCACAGGTATACCGTACATAGAGAAGACACAGTACAGAGCACAGGTATACCGTACATAGAGAAGATACAGTACAGAGCACAGGTATACCGTACATAGAGAAGACACAGTACAGAGCACAGGTATACGGTACATAGAGAAGATACAGTACAGAGCACAAGTATACGGTACATAGAGAAGATACAGTACAGAGCACAGGTATACCATACATAGAGAAGATACAGTACAGAGCACAGGTATACCGTACATAGAGAAGATACAGTACAGAGCACAGGTATACCGTACATAGAGAAGATACAGTACAGAGCACAGGTATACCGTACATAGAGAAGATACAGTACAGAGCACAGGCATACCGTACATAGAGAAGATACAGTACAGAGCACAGGTATACCGTACATAGAGAAGATACAGTACAGAGCACAGGTATACCGTACATAGAGAAGATACAGTACAGAGCACAGGTATACCGTACATAGAGAAGATACAGTACAGAGCACAGGTATACCGTACATAGAGAAGATACAGTACAGAGCACAGGTGATACAGTACAGAGCACAGGTGATACAGTACAGAGCACAGGTATATGGTACATAGAGAAGATACAGTACAGAGCACAGGTATACCGTACATAGAGAAGATACAGTACAGAGCACAGGTATACCGTACATAGAGGAGATACAGTACAGGGCACAGGTATACCGTACATAGAGAAGATACAGTACACAGCACAGGTATACCGTACATAGAGAAGACACAGTACAGAGCACAGGTATACCGTACATAGAGGAGATACAGTACAGAGCACAGGTATACCGTACATAGAGAAGATACAGTACACAGCACAGGTATACCGTACATAGAGAAGACACAGTACAGAGCACAGGTATACCGTACATAGAGAAGATACAGTACAGAGCACAGGTATACCGTACATAGAGGAGATACAGTACAGAGCACAGGTATACCGTACATAGAGAAGACACAGTACAGAGCACAGGTATACCGTACATAGAGGAGATACAGTACAGAGCACAGGTATACCGTACATAGAGAAGATACAGTACAGAGCACAGGTATACCGTACATAGAGAAGACACAGTACAGAGCACAGGTATACCGTACATAGAGAAGATACAGTACAGAGCACAGGTATACCGTACATAGAGGAGATACAGTACAGAGCACAGGTATACCGTACATAGAGGAGATACAGTACAGAGCACAGGTATACCGTACATAGAGAAGATACGGTACAGAGCACAGGTATACCGTACATAGAGGAGATACAGTACAGAGCACAGGTATACCGTACATAGAGGAGATACAGTACACAGCACAGGTATACCGTACATAGAGGAGATACAGTACACAGCACAGGTATACCGTACATAGAGAAGATACAGTACAGAGCACAGGTATACCGTACATAGAGAAGATACAGTACAGAGCACAGGAATACCGTACATAGAGAAGATACAGTACAGAGCACAGGTATACCGTACATAGAGAAGATACAGTACACAGCACAGGTATACCGTACACAGAGAAGATACAGTACACAGCACAGGTATACCGTACATAGAGGAGATACAGTACAGAGCACAGGTATACCGTACATAGAGAAGATACAGTACAGAGCACGGGTATACCGCACATAGAGAAGATACAGTACAGAGCACGGGTATACCGTACATAGAGAAGATACAGTACAGAGCACAGGTATACCGTACATAGAGAAGATACAGTACACAGCACAGGTATACCGTACATAGAGAAGATACAGTACAGAGCACAGGTATACCGTACATAGAGGAGATACAGTACAGAGCACAGGTATACCGTACATAGAGAAGATACAGTACAGAGCACAGGTATACCGTACATAGAGAAGACACAGTACAGAGCACAGGTATACCGTACATAGAGAAGATACAGTACACAGCACAGGTATACCGTACATAGAGAAGACACAGTACACAGCACAGGTATACCGTACATAGAGGAGATACAGTACAGAGCACAGGTATACCATACATAGAGGAGATACAGTACAGAGCACAGGTATACCGTACATAGAGGAGATACAGTACAGAGCACAGGTATACCGTACATAGAGGAAATACAGTACACAGCACAGGTATACCGTACATAGAGAAGATACAGTACAGAGCACAGGTATACCGTACATAGAGGAGATACAGTACAGAGCACAGGTATACCGTACATAGAGGAGATACAGTACAGAGCACAGGTATACCGTACATAGAGAAGATACAGTACAGAGCACAGGTATACCGTACATAGAGAAGACACAGTACAGAGCACAGGTAAACCGTACATAGAGAAGATACAGTACAGCGCACAGGTATACCGTACATAGAGAAGATACAGTACAGAGCACAGGTATACCGTACATAGAGAAGATACAGTACAGAGCACAGGTATACCGTACATAGAGAAGACACAGTACAGAGCACAGGTATACCGTACACAGAGAAGATACAGTACACAGCACAGGTATACCGTACATAGAGGAGATACAGTACAGAGCACAGGTATACCGTACATAGAGAAGATACAGTACAGAGCACGGGTATACCGCACATAGAGAAGATACAGTACAGAGCACAGGTATACCGTACATAGAGAAGACACAGTACAGAGCACAGGTATACCGTACATAGAGAAGATACAGTACAGAGCACAGGTATACCGTACATAGAGAAGACACAGTACAGAGCACAGGTATACGGTACATAGAGAAGATACAGTACAGAGCACAAGTATACGGTACATAGAGAAGATACAGTACAGAGCACAGGTATACCATACATAGAGAAGATACAGTACAGAGCACAGGTATACCGTACATAGAGAAGATACAGTACAGAGCACAGGTATACCGTACATAGAGAAGATACAGTACAGAGCACAGGTATACCGTACATAGAGAAGATACAGTACAGAGCACAGGCATACCGTACATAGAGAAGATACAGTACAGAGCACAGGTATACCGTACATAGAGAAGATACAGTACAGAGCACAGGTATACCGTACATAGAGAAGATACAGTACAGAGCACAGGTATACCGTACATAGAGAAGATACAGTACAGAGCACAGGTATACCGTACATAGAGAAGATACAGTACAGAGCACAGGTGATACAGTACAGAGCACAGGTGATACAGTACAGAGCACAGGTATATGGTACATAGAGAAGATACAGTACAGAGCACAGGTATACCGTACATAGAGAAGATACAGTACAGAGCACAGGTATACCGTACATAGAGGAGATACAGTACAGGGCACAGGTATACCGTACATAGAGAAGATACAGTACACAGCACAGGTATACCGTACATAGAGAAGACACAGTACAGAGCACAGGTATACCGTACATAGAGGAGATACAGTACAGAGCACAGGTATACCGTACATAGAGAAGATACAGTACACAGCACAGGTATACCGTACATAGAGAAGACACAGTACAGAGCACAGGTATACCGTACATAGAGAAGATACAGTACAGAGCACAGGTATACCGTACATAGAGGAGATACAGTACAGAGCACAGGTATACCGTACATAGAGAAGACACAGTACAGAGCACAGGTATACCGTACATAGAGGAGATACAGTACAGAGCACAGGTATACCGTACATAGAGAAGATACAGTACAGAGCACAGGTATACCGTACATAGAGAAGACACAGTACAGAGCACAGGTATACCGTACATAGAGAAGATACAGTACAGAGCACAGGTATACCGTACATAGAGGAGATACAGTACAGAGCACAGGTATACCGTACATAGAGGAGATACAGTACAGAGCACAGGTATACCGTACATAGAGAAGATACGGTACAGAGCACAGGTATACCGTACATAGAGGAGATACAGTACAGAGCACAGGTATACCGTACATAGAGGAGATACAGTACAGAGCACAGGTATACCGTACATAGAGAAGACACAGTACAGAGCACAGGTATACCGTACATAGAGAAGATACAGTACAGAGCACAGGTATACCGTACATAGAGGAGATACAGTACAGAGCACGCGAGCGTCCTTCACTCACTGCGCCTGCACGGAACACTAAACGGGACGATGCAGGCGCAGGATTTTACTTTCAGAGCGCAGTTGCTGCAGGAACGCCCTAATAGCACCTAGAGGCTCATTTGCATATTTTAAAAGTTAGTTTTCTGGGCGAATGGCGGCATGTAGGCAGATAAAAGTTACAGTTATGTACTGCTGACATTAGCACATCGTTAATATCCGCCAGCTACATGACAAATGTGATAACAGAAACCCTTTAAGTACAGTAGCATGAGGTGCCCTTTAATACGTAGTACATAGTACACTGGAGAGGTGTGTGCCAGTCCCTCCGATACGGAGCGTGAGCGCCAACAGAGCAGATCTGACCTTGAGATAATAAAGTGCTGGCAAGTTTTGGCAGTAATAGAACTACTGACATGATGAACAAAGACGTCAGGCTCAGGTGAAGCTGCCATATGTCAGTGTAAACCCCTGAGGTCCTGTGAGGTGCTGTAGGGGAAAGCAGCCACACAGCTCCTTGTAGGACATGACTAGCCCACCACATGGGCACAGAACCCCTGCCAGCTCCATCCTGCCCTCCCAATCTATAGATTACACTGTGATCACGTGTCCCTCCTATCATCTCCTATACATTATACAATGTCTGGTAGGGTGACTGGGGGTGGGGGGCATTTGCACTAAAACATAAGGTATAGTTAGTGATCGCATCATTCTTTACATTATTCCTGCGCTGTGACATCACTCTACTATACCTGCATGTGACATCATTATGTTTTTCCCTATGCAGGGAGTCCACAGGTACAAGGTGACATTGTCTTTTATTACAGTGCTATGATATTATGGTGTTCATTGTCCCAGTACTGTGACATCACTGAATAGATTATACTGTGACATCACTGAATAGATTATACTGTGACATCACTGTACACAATATCCTTATACTGGAACTTCACTGTGTGCATTGACCCAATCTCTGTGTGCACTGTCCCTGTACTGTGACATCATTGTGTGCACTGTCCCTGTACTGTGACATCATTGTGTGCACTGTCCCTGTACTGTGACATCATTGTGTGCATTATCCCTGTACTGTGACATCATTGTGTGCAATATCCTCATACTGTGACATCATTATGTGCACTATCCCTGTACTGTGACATCATTGTGTGCACTATCCCTGTACTGTGACATCATTGTGTGCAATATCCCTGTACTGTGACATCATTGTGTGCAATATCCTCGTACTGTGACATCATTGTGTGCATTATCCCTGTACTGTGACATCATTGTGTGCACTATCCCTGCACTGTGACATCATTGTGTGCACTGTCCCTGTACTGTAACATCATTGTGTGCACTATTCCTGTACTGTGACATTGCTGTGACAGCACTAAGTAGATTATACTGTGACATCACTGTACACAATATCTTCATACTGGAACTTCACTGTGTGCATTGACCCAATCTCTGTGTGCACTGTCCCTGTACTGTGACATCATTGTGTGCACTGTCCCTGTACTGTGACATCATCCCTGTACTGTGACATCATACTGGAACTTCACTGTGTGCATTGACCCAATCTCTGTGTGCACTGTCCCTGTACTGTGACATCATTGTGTGCACTGTCCCTGTACTGTGACATCATTGTGTGCACTGTCCCTGTACTGTGACATCATTGTGTGCACTATCCCTGTACTGTGACATGATTGTGTGCACTGTCCCTGTACTGTGACATCATTGTGTGCACTATCCCTGTACTGTGACATCATTGTGTGCACTGTCCCTGTACTGTAACATCACTGTGTGCACTGTCCCTGTACTGTGATAAACAATAAAGTATTGGAATCGCACTCACCAGATCTCACGGTCAACCGGAATGCAACAGCCCACCTGGAGTCCAAGATTCTTTAGGGCTCCCTCATGATGAATCCGAAAAAAAGCAATGGAGGCAGCATATCCGGTAAAAAAACCCCTTTATTGGGTCCAGCCAAGTGAACTTGACGTGCAAAAAAGTAGTGACGTTTCGGCCGCTTCACAGCCTTTATCAAACACACTGTGTACTTTAAAGGTACCTGCTTAAATATACTAAAACACACCCCCTATCAATGGGGTGACCAATGACAGAGAAAAGAAATACTGATGTCATTCAAAGTGCGCCCACAGGTGCTCATTCAAAGTGTCTCATTCCTATACGTTAAGTCCCCTGCCCCACATACCTTCACCTTACACGTGTGTCACGGCGTATCCAGGGCTCTGGCGCGCATGTCGGGAGAGAGGGAGCAACGTCACTGGCCGCTTTACTCCGAGTCAGCTGACCGCAGGAAGCTCCGCCCCTTCGTCGCACGTCATTACCAGTCTCCCGGCATGGGCGCCGTTGCCAAGGACGCCTGGGAGTCACCTCCTCCCCGCCGCCTGCAAGCGATCGCTCCAGCGCATCGCGCCCACAGCACCAGCAGCCAAGCCCCAGAGCAGGTTGTGCAAATCGGGTATCTCACCTAACGCCTGCGTCCTCTCACACACAGGGGGACATCCGCACATGGGCCGGTAGCAACGCCACGCCTCCAGCCAACAAACCGGCCTTGGTGACGTCGCGGCTCCACCCTCCCCATGCCCGTCTCCCCACACGTCTGTCAGAGACACAACCGAGGTCTGAACCCGCCCCTTGCTGTGACGCGCGGCGTCGGACGACCGCCTGCATGTCAGGGATGAAGAATCAATCCCTTGTAACACACCGTGTTCTGCTCCGTGCGGATCAGGGGATAGGTGAAATCGTGTGTGTATAATACAGAATACAATTAAATAAACACTACACAGGGAACAAGTTACCATAGTCACTTTACACATTTGTAACTGAGAATTCTATGTTCATTCCGAACGGTTGCAGGGCTTTCATTTCAAAGATCCACTTAAGTTCCTTCTTGCGCAGAATGCGATCCTTGTCACCCCCTCGTCTCAGAGGGCCGACAGAATCAATAATTCTGAAGCGTAGTTGGTTGACCGAGTGTCCACGCTCCACGAAGTGTTTTGCCACTGGTTTATCTATCAGGGCCCTGCGGATATTGCTCTTATGTGAGTTGATGCGTTCCCTGGCTTCCATAGTGGTTTCCCCTATGTAAATGAGGCCACACGGGCACGTGATCATATAAATCACGTCCCGTGACCTGCATGTATAGAAGTTTTTTATCTTGTACGGCTTGCCGCTGTAGGGATGTGCAAAGGTATCTCCCTTGAGCATGTTACCACAATTGCAACACCCAAGGCAGGGAAAACAACCCAACTTCCTTGGTCTCAGATACCTCTGCCCATCCCCACGCGGCTCACCCACTTCCGTCCTCACCAATTTGTCACGCAGATTGGTCCCCCTCTTGTATGCCATCATGGGGAAATCCTCAAACTCCTCCACCCTGGGTAATCCTTTATGCAGGATGTGCCACTCTTTACGAATGATCCGCGCTATATCACCACTCTTAGATCCGTATGTGGAGACAAACGGGATCCGTTTGGCCTTCCTCTCCTTCACCTTCCCTTGGAGCGTGGACTCTCGGTCAACCTTCCCCACCTTCAGTGAGATCTTATCCACTAATCGTCGTGGGTATCCCCTATCCAGGAATTTCTTCCCCATCTCCTCCACCCTCCTCCCAAAGCACTCCTCCCCAGATACCACCCGTCTCACCCTCAACATCTGACTCCAGGGCAACGACTCTACCATCCGTCGGGGGTGGTTGCTCCTGAAGTCTAACAGGTTGTTCCTATCCGTTGGTTTATGGAAAATATCTGTTTCGATACCTCCCTCCTTAATGTGTACCATCACGTCTAGGAATTGCAGGGAAATTGTCGACATTGTCATGGTAAACCCTAGCCCAGGCACCATATTGTTGAGAAACTCACAAAACAGTTGTAATTCGTCCTGGGAGCCCCCCCACACCACGAAAATGTCGTCGATGTAGCGCCACCAGCACCGGGCTCTCCTAAACAAGTCAGCCTGATAAATGAGTCTGTCCTCCACCTCTGCCATGAACATGTTGGCATACGTGGGCGCCACGTTCGAACCCATGGCCACTCCACGCAGTTGTTGATAATAGGTGTTCCCAAAGCGAAAATAATTTCGCCTCAGGACCACCTCCAGGAGATGGAGGACAAACCCACGGCCGCCCAGGGAGAGCCCGGTGCGGGCCAGGGCCACATCGACGACATTCAATCCATAGGTGTGTTCTATGGAGGTGTAAAGAGAGACAACATCGAAACTGACAAGGATGGGATCAACAGGCATGCTCAGTTCTCTGAGCTTCAACAAAAAATGGCTGGTGTCCCTGATGTATGAAGGGGCGCTGGTGGCATGAACACGCAATACCCTATCAAGAAATATCGCTATGTTGCTGAAGATTGAATCCCTGCCCGACACAATAGGCCGGCCTGGGGGATCAACCAAGCTTTTATGTATTTTGGGAAGTACATAGAACAGGGGAGTGACCGGGTGTTTAATCAGAAGGAATTCCCTAACATCCATATCGATGATACCCCCAACCAGGGCTTCACCGATAATTGTTTCCAAAATACGTTTGATGTCCCACTTGGGATCATTCTGCAGTTCAACATATACCTCCCGGTCACCCAGCTGTCTATGTACTTCCCGTTCATAGCTAAGTGTGTCCATCACCACCACCGCCCCTCCCTTATCAGCAGATTTAATCGTTAAAGACTTGTCCTCAGTCAGTTGTTTAAGTGCCTCTTTTTCCCCCCTTGTCAGGTTCGATGCCACCCTCCCCTCCTTCAGCTCCCTCAAGGTCTCAATCTGTTTAGAAACAATGGCAATATATGCTTCCACAATGTGATTACTACGCGGTGGAGCAAAATCACTTTTGTTCCTCAAATCTAATGCCTTTAGGACAAAGTCAGCGTTCGCCGCTCCATCCGATGTGGGTACCGTCGTCCTTTCCTCCTTATCAAGGAAGAAAGCCTTCAATCTGAGTGTGCGGAAAAAACGTTGGAGGTCAAGTTCCAAATCGAACCAGTCCATATCGTGACCTGGACAAAAAGATAATCCACGTCCCAGGACACGTTGTTGTTCAACGGAAAGCTGTCTCGTGGAGATGTTAACAACCAGGTTCAGGGTCAGATCTGGTTGCGTCTCGTCGTCCGTCCCCGTATGTTCTTTTGTTTCTGGAACAGTGGCGGTAAGGTTTTTCTGGGGTCTGTGGTGTTTTCTTCCCCCCCTACGGCACCTACGTCTTGGCCGTGTGACGGGGGGCCTAAAAAAGAGGCTTTGCCTGTATCGTCTGACGAGTCAGATTCGCCCGTAGTGAAGCCAAATCGACTCTGCTCAAACTTTCTCCCCTTCTTTCTGCGAGGTTTGCTCTGCGTCTGTTGTTGCCAATTGTAGACCTGGCCCGTCTGGTAATCATCCAGATCCCGGTACCACTTGTCTCGTTTGATTTTCTCTACTTCCATTTTATGTCGAAGTGTGTAGTTCTTGATTTTATCAAAGAACGTAGTAGCCTCGTCACTAGTCAGTAGGTGGTGAATCTGTGACTCCAAGGCTGTCATGGACACTTTCACCCCCTCGATTTCTTGGCCCAAAAAATCAATATTGAGCAGCATCAATTCAAACGCATGTTTGTTGTTAATTAACTCAAATTTTTTGCAGAATTCCTCATTGTTAGGGAGTAGGGTCGGTCTGAGATGGGATCTCAACCCCCGAGGTATCCGCTGTGTGCGGTAATATTCTCTCAGCGTGTTCAAGTGTAAGTCCAATGTGACTAATCTTTTAGACTCTTGCTCAAATTTACGTTTGAGCAGATCCGTAGAGGGGGTGCTTAAAAAAGCCACATCCCCACTGTCTCCATGTATGAGTCTATGGATCTGTTCCTCTGTGTATAAGCACGAGTTCACATTGGCGGTGTCACTGACCTTAGTAGATCCTGGGGTGCCTTCCATGTTGGAGGATCAAACCCCGGTGCTGACTCCACGAATCCAAACAGTGATAAACAATAAGTATTGGAATCGCACTCACCAGATCTCACGGTCAACCGGAATGCAACAGCCCACCTGGAGTCCAAGATTCTTTAGGGCTCCCTCATGATGAATCCGAAAAAAAGCAATGGAGGCAGCATATCCGGTAAAAAAAACCCTTTATTGGGTCCAGCCAAGTGAACTTGACGTGCAAAAAAGTAGTGACGTTTCGGCCGCTTCACAGCCTTTATCAAACACACTGTGTACTTTAAAGGTACCTGCTTAAATATACTAAAACACACCCCCTATCAATGGGGTGACCAATGACAGAGAAAAGAAATACTGATGTCATTCAAAGTGCGCCCACAGGTGCTCATTCAAAGTGTCTCATTCCTATACGTTAAGTCCCCTGCCCCACATACCTTCACCTTACACGTGTGTCACGGCGTATCCAGGGCTCTGGCGCGCATGTCGGGAGAGAGGGAGCAACGTCACTGGCCGCTTTACTCCGAGTCAGCTGACCGCAGGAAGCTCCGCCCCTTAGTCGCACGTCATTACCAGTCTCCCGGCATGGGCGCCGTTGCCAAGGACGCCTGGGAGTCACCTCCTCCCCGCCGCCTGCAAGCGATCGCTCCAGCGCATCGCGCCCACAGCACCAGCAGCCAAGCCCCAGAGCAGGTTGTGCAAATCGGGTATCTCACCTAACGCCTGCGTCCTCTCACACACAGGGGGACATCCGCACATGGGCCGGTAGCAACGCCACGCCTCCAGCCAACAAACCGGCCTTGGTGACGTCGCGGCTCCACCCTCCCCATGCCCGTCTCCCCACACGTCTGTTAGAGACACAACCGAGGTCTGAACCCGCCCCTTGCTGTGACGCGCGGCGTCGGACGACCGCCTGCATGTCAGGGATGAAGAATCAATCCCTTGTAACACACCGTGTTCTGCTCCGTGCGGATCAGGGGATAGGTGAAATCGTGTGTGTATAATACAGAATACAATTAAATAAACACTACACAGGGAACAAGTTACCATAGTCACTTTACACATTTGTAACTGAGAATTCTATGTTCATTCCGAACGGTTGCAGGGCTTTCATTTCAAAGATCCACTTAAGTTCCTTCTTGCGCAGAATGCGATCCTTGTCACCCCCTCGTCTCAGAGGGCCGACAGAATCAATAATTCTGAAGCGTAGTTGGTTGACCGAGTGTCCACGCTCCACGAAGTGTTTTGCCACTGGTTTATCTATCAGGGCCCTGCGGATATTGCTCTTATGTGAGTTGATGCGTTCCCTGGCTTCCATAGTGGTTTCCCCTATGTAAATGAGGCCACACGGGCACGTGATCATATAAATCACGTCCCGTGACCTGCATGTATAGAAGTTTTTTATCTTGTACGGCTTGCCGCTGTAGGGATGTGCAAAGGTATCTCCCTTGAGCATGTTACCACAATTGCAACACCCAAGGCAGGGAAAACAACCCAACTTCCTTGGTCTCAGATACCTCTGCCCATCCCCACGCGGCTCACCCACTTCCGTCCTCACCAATTTGTCACGCAGATTGGTCCCCCTCTTGTATGCCATCATGGGGAAATCCTCAAACTCCTCCACCCTGGGTAATCCTTTATGCAGGATGTGCCACTCTTTACGAATGATCCGCGCTATATCACCACTCTTAGATCCGTATGTGGAGACAAACGGGATCCGTTTGGCCTTCCTCTCCTTCACCTTCCCTTGGAGCGTGGACTCTCGGTCAACCTTCCCCACCTTCAGTGAGATCTTATCCACTGTGGGGCAGGGGACTTAACGTATAGGAATGAGACACTTTGAATGAGCACCTGTGGGCGCACTTTGAATGACATCAGTATTTCTTTTCTCTGTCATTGGTCACCCCATTGATAGGGGGTGTGTTTTAGTATATTTAAGCAGGTACCTTTAAAGTACACAGTGTGTTTGATAAAGGCTGTGAAGCGGCCGAAACGTCACTACTTTTTTGCACGTCAAGTTCACTTGGCTGGACCCAATAAAAAGGTTTTTTTACCGGATATGCTGCCTCCATTGCTTTTTTTCGGATTTGTCCCTGTACTGTGACATCATTGTGTGCACTGCCCCTGTACTGTGACATCATTGTGTGCACTATCCCTGTACTGTGACATCATTGTGTGCACTATCCCTGTACTGTGACATCACTGTGTGCACTGTCCCTGTACTGTGACATCACTGTGTGCACTGTCCCTGTACTGTAACATCACTGTGTGCACTGTCCCTGTACTGTGACATCATTGTGTGCACTGCCCCTGTACTGTGACATCATTGTGTGCACTATCCCTGTACTGTGACATCATTGTGTGCACTGTCCCTGTACTGTGACATCATTGTGTGCACTGTCCCTGTACTGTGACATCACTGTGTGCACTGTCCCTGTACTGTGACATCACTGTGTGCACTGTCCCTGTACTGTGACATCACTGTGTGCACTGTCCCTGTACTGTGACATCACTGTGTGCACTGTCCCTGTACTGTGACATCACTGTGTGCACTGTCCCTGTACTGTGACATCACTGTGTGCACTGTCCCTGTACTGTGACATCACTGTGTGCACTGTCCCTGTACTGTGACATCACTGTGTGCACTATCCCTGTACTGTGACATCATTGTGTGCACTGTCCCTGTACTGTGACATCACTGTGTGCACTGTCCCTGTACTGTGACATCACTGTGTGCACTGTCCCTGTACTGTGACATCACTGTGTGCACTATCCCTGTACTGTGACATCACTGTGTGCACTATCCCTGTACTGTGACATCATTGTGTGCACTGTCCCTGTACTGTGACATCACTGTGTGCACTGTCCCTGTACTGTGACATCATTGTGTGCACTGTCCCTGTACTGTGACATCATTGTGTGCACTGTAAAACCACTATGCACATTATTTCTCTATTGTGACATCACTATGTGCTTTTTCGTGTACTGTGATATTACCCTTGTGCATTAGAGAGACTAAAATAATAGTAAGACTTTCATTATTCCAACTTGCTGCTCTAAGTGGTCATGGCTGAGTGGGGCCCTATTCTGGGTTTTGCTGTGGGGCCCCATACTAACTTGTTATACCCCTACTGGTAGGGTTTGCTTTGCTATGCGATGTACTAACAGGGGCGTACCATAGATCAGCACCCCTTCAACCCAGATATATGGACACTGCATTCCCACAGCCCGTACATAATGTGCCCCCAAAAACATTACTTACTGCAGCCATGACAATAGGGTTAGGGTGATGTTCTTCACCTGCCGCCTCACCTGTGACCTCATCAGCATGATGATGTCATCTCTATGAATGAAAAAACAAGCCTCCCTGCCTGAGCTACCTGACAGGAGAATGTTGTACCCAGAGGCTTCTCCAGGAGAACCAGCAGTGCACATGGAGGACATCATCTCCAGTGATTACAATGCTCTCCATGTACACGCACAATGCTGGCCTTCTGACAGCACCATCCTCCTAATCCCAGATAATCCAGCCCGGGCCTGCATCCCCAGGATGCTCCATGTCACCCGTCATCCTGCAGTGGAGGGACGGATGAGGGGTCTTCAGAGCCGCGGACCCCGCCAGCCTCCCTCCCTGTCGCACTCACCTTCGGCAGCCTGATGTGCTCCATGTTGCGCTGCTGCTGCTGCTGGTCGGTGCAGGGCGATGCTGCAGGCCATTGGCTGACGCCGGCTGGATGGAGGTGGATGTGGCAGCGCGGGCTCCTCCCCACCAGGTGCTGCCCAGGCTCAGTAACCCGTGCTGCGCCGCACGGTCCCCTCCCAGCATCCCCAGCCTTCCTGAGATCACAAACGGTAGCAACATATAATGTGAATGGTACTGAGCATCTCCCTGCACAAAACACGTCAGCTCTGCACTTATTGTGTATGCATTAGAGCAGGGGACACACAGGTCATCTCCAGTCTATATCTATATATGTGTCATATCCATCCATCTGTCTGTCTAATAGCAAGTTATCTGTCCGTCCATCCATCTAATAATCTACATATCTATATCTATCTGCCCATTCGTCTGTCTGTCTGTCTAACAATTTATCTTTCTATATATCTATTTATTTATCTGTATTTCTAATATCTGTCTATCTTCCGATTTGTCGACCTATCTATTAATCTACATATCTATTTATCTTTCTATTTCTAGCTATCTGTCTGTCCGTCCATCTATCTATCTTTCTATTTAATATCTATCCATCCATATAATATCTATTACCTCACCTATCTACAATGCATTTGGAAAGTCTTCAGACCCTTTCACATTTTGTTATACTGGGGCCTTGTGCTAAAAAAAAAAAAAAAAAAAAAAAAAAAAAAGGAAGGTTTTCCCCAATCAATCTGAACTTAATACCGCATAACACCAGAATGACAACAACATTTTTGAAATGTTTTTAAAATTTATTGAAAAAGGAACATAAGTTTTCAGACCCTTTGCTATGGCACTTTAAATTTAGCTCTGGGGGTTTCCCATTTCTCTTTAACATCTTTGAGATGTTTCTACACCTTGTTTGGAGTCCACCTGTGGTAAATTCAGTTGATTGGACTAGATTTGGAAAGACACAACCTGTCTATATAAGGTCTCATAGCTGACAATGTATATCAGAGCAAAAACCAAGCCATGAAGAGGAAAGAACTGCCTGTAGAGCTCAGAGACAAGATTGAGTGGAGGCAAAGATCTGGAGAAAGGTACACATCATGGCAGCACTCCGCCAAGCTGGGCTTTATGACACAGTAGCCAAAAAGAAGCCTCTCCTCAGTAAAGGACACATGAAAGCCTGCCTGGAGTTTGAAAACAGCACCTAAAGGACTTCCAGACTGTGAGAAACAAGATTCTGTGGTCTGATAAAACCAAGGTTGAATATTTTGGTCTCACTTCTAAGGCTACTTTCACACTAGCATTAATATTTTCCGGTATTGAGATCCATCATAGGGTCTCAATACCGGAAACAAAAACCGCTTCTGTTTTGTCCCCATTCATTGTCAATAGGGACAAAACGTAATTGAACAGAACGGAATGCACCAAAATGCATCACGTTCTATTTCATTGCATTCTCATACCGGAGAGCAAACCGCATGCTATGGTTTTCTTTCCATCATGGGATGCGGAGCAAGACGGATCTTGACCCACAATACAAGTCAATGGGGACGGATATGTTTTTTCTGCCACAATAGAAAACGGATCCGTCCCCCATTGATCCGTCTTGGCAATGTTAAAGATATGTTAAAGAAAATACAACCGGATCCGTTCATAACAGATGCAGACAGTTGAATTATCAGTAACAGAAGCGTTTTTGCTGAACCCTGACGGATCCAGCAAAAACGCAAGTGTGAAAGTAGCCTAACGCTGGGTTCAGACCTGAGCGTTCTGAAAGGAGCGCTCTGTATGCGCATACAGAGACAAGCGAACGCCTATTGTCGCGCGTTCCCGAAAGTCTATGTACGGGAACGCGCGACAAGACGCCCCAAAGAAGCTCCTGTACTTCTTGGGGCGTCGGGCGTTTTACAGCGCGATCGTACGCGCTGTAAAACGCCCAGGTGAGAACCATGCCGATAGGGAAGCATTGGTTTCTCCTTGTTGAGCGTTTTACAGCGCGTAGGAACGCGATGTAAAACGCTCAGGTGTGAACCCAGCCTGAGTGTTAAGTCTGGAGGAAACCAGGTAGAGCTCATCACCTGCAGTACCATTCCTACAGTGAAGCATGGTGGTTGCAGCATCATGCTGTGTGGGTGTTTTGTTAGCGGCTTGGACAGGCAGACTGCTCTTGGCCGCCACTGTTTCACTTACCTATGCCGCAGACCCACTGTCATCTTCCTTCCTTCTAGAGGGTCTGGCCACCGAACTTGCTCTGCCCCTCCACAGAGGCCTGCTTCTTGCTGACAAAGTCACTCTTCTATGCCCTTTGAGGCACGTGCTTCTTCTAGCTCTTAGAGTGCTGGAGCACTTGCAACCTAATCCACACCAGCCAATGGCTGGCCACTTTGGAGTTCTTAAGGCACCTTTCCCTATGGGAGGGTGGCTGAACAATAGGTTGTCTAGCTTGCTAATTCCCTGGAAAGGTGCACCATAGTTCTGTCTGATGCCCATGTACCGATTTCTGCTCCTTTTGTGGATTTGACCTTTCACTGCCTGATCTGATCTCTGCCTGATCTCCATACTGACCTTGAGCTGCCAGTTCTGACCTCGGACTGTTTAGCTGTTTATCAGATTGCATGTACTCCCCCCGACTTTAGTCTGTCCCTGACTATGTTTTTTTGCCTGATTCCTCTGTACTCTATACCATAGTCTCTTGACCCCTGTGGGTCAGCTGTCAACCAAACAGAGATTACTTCAAAGAGTAGCTACCTGGTGGTTTCCCTGCAGTGAAGTCCAGATCCCTGTTTAGGCATTAAAGGGTGAAAACCAGGGGGCTGCCAAGACAACAGCCTTATTAGTAGCCTCAAGTCAAATCGGTTTAGTTAACACAGTGGTTCCAAACCCACTGCTTAACAGTTTGCTCAGGCCATGGATCCCACTGGCCCATTCAAGATGGGACTGTCTGAAGTGTTGAAGTGGTTTACTTATCAGTGTGGTCGCCAGAAGAAACTCTTGCAGTACTTGAATACCATTTCAGCCTGCTTGGACTCCTTGGCTACTAATGCTCCTACACCGCCACCACCAGCTATCAGAGGTTATGGTTAACACCTACCCCTGCTCGAATCTGTCAGCCCTCTGCTGTTGGGGTTTCCCTAGTTCTGCCTTCATGTGCCTGTGAGCACCAGAAACAAAAAAGAGATTCTTCGTTGGATTCTATGTCTGCACTGGTCGAACAGATGCAAGGGCTGTCTTTGGAGGTAAAAGAGGTATTTATCGATAGTGGGGCAGGGGTTAACCTGATTGATAGACAGTTCGTTCGCTTTCATGGGCTGACTACTAGTGTACTAGAGAAAAGCATTTCTGTCTTTGCAATTGATTCTGCACCTCTGACCCAAAAATGCCTGTCGCAGGTGGTAAATGACATCCATTTAGGAGTGGGTGATTTCCATCAGGAATCTATCTCATGTTATGTGTTGGGGGGTCTGTCTGCTCCAATTGTTTTGAGCTTACCATGGTTAAGCAAACATAACCCTATCATTGACTGGCAAGAGAGACAGATTCTCGATTGGAGTGATTTTTGCATGGACAACTGTCTTAATACATCATTCTTTGTGGTCACCACTAAAACTGTACCCTCGTTCATTTCAAAAATTTCTGATGTGTTTTCTGAAAGTGGTAACCAGGAATTACCCCCCACATCGGGAGTATGATTGTCCAGGAATCTTATTCCTGGAGCTAAACTGCCCAAATCTCAGTTGTATAATCTTTCGGAGCCCAAAAGAAAGGCTATGCAAGAGTATATGACCGAGAGCTTGGCGAAGGGTGATATCAGACCATCCAAATCCCCCAGTGGCTGCTGGGTATTTCTTTGTAAAAAAAAAAAAAAGATGGTACCCTTAGACCATGTCTGGGCTTCCGTGAGCTCAACCGTATTACCATCCGTGATCCTTACCCCCTTCCTTTGATTGTCAATGCCAAGGTGTTCTCTGAATTGGATATGAGGGGGGGATAAAATTTGGTAAGGATCAAAGAGGGGGATGGAAGACGGCCTTTAATACCCCTAAGGGTCATTTTGAGAATCTGGTCATGTCTTTTGGGTTAACGAATGCTCCAGCGATTTTTCAACACTTTGTAAATTATATCTTTCATCATCTGGTGGGGAGATTTGTTGTTGTATATCTGGATGACATACTAATTTATTCTCCAGACATGGAGACTCATCAGGATCATGTGAGACAGGTGTTACAGATCCTAAGAGAGAATAAATTGTATGCAAAGATGTAAAAAAGTTTTTTTGCTGTTCAGGAAGTGCAATTCCTGGGTTACGTGCTCTCATCCTCAGGTTTTTGTATGGATCCTGAGAAAGTCTGTGTGGTGTTGGACTGGGATCCACCCGAAAATCTGAAAGCGCTTAGAAGGTTTATTGTTGAGGTTGACGCATCCGAGTTAGGGGTGGGAGCAGTTTTGTCGCAAGGTCCTTCACCTAGTAAATGGCGCCCATGTGCTTTTTTCTCAAAATAAAACTCTCGACTACTGAAAGAAATTATGACGTGGGTAATAAGGAATTGCTGGCCATTAAGTTGGCCTTTGAAGAATGGCGCCATTGGTTGGAATGCGCAATTCATCCTATTACGGTAATTACTAATCACAAAAATCTGGATTACCTTAAGTCAGCTAAACGACTGAATCTAAGACAGGCCAGATGGTTGCTGTTTTTCACCAGATTTAACTTCATTGTCACCTACCGCCCTGGGGTTAAGAACGTCTAGGCGGATGCTTTGTCGCGCAGATTTCCTGGGGGGGGGGGGTGATTCTAAAGATCCTAGTTCTTTTTTGTCTGAAAGGGTAGTCATATCTGCCCTATATCCTGATCTTGAGGCTAAGCTGTTGGAGGCCCAAGAGGATGCATCGGACTCTTGTCCTCCAGGGAAATTGTTTGTTCCCTCAGACTTACATCACAAGGCATTTGAGGAACATCACTGTACTGTCTTGGCTGGACACCCTGGGAGTAGATTCACTGTCGATCTCATCTCGCGCAGATTTTGGTGCCCGGGTTGCGTAAGTGTATTGAGGACTATGTGTCAGCCTGTTGTACCTGTGATCGTGCTAAGGTGACACATACTCGGCCTTCTGGATCTCTTCTTCTGTTACCCAACCCATCCAGTGTGGCAGGCGCAGCACTATGAAGTTCCTTTTGTGCTCTGGCATTAGAAGAATTTTGATATCTGACTTTTTAGTCTAACCAGACTGTCTATTACTCTGTAATTCCTCTAGCGCCGTTCTATGGAAACAGTAGGTTTAAAGAGAACACCAAATGCTTGAAATAACTTCTTTGTTAACTTCAACATTTCTTCATATATAACATTGCCGACCTCCGCAGCAGATAGTCCATGTACAAAACATGCATTGAAAAGATATCACAAAATGGCGGTATGCATAAGATGGTGGTTCCACTGTTCAATCTTGTCATTCAACATAAAATAGTGGATATATTTCTCTCTTGAGTATCTGTACTCTCACTTTAAGTTATTTAAGCACTTTATGATCTCTCTGAGAGGTATATCTGAGGTTAACCAATAGTTCACTTGCTCTACTTGGTTTGCAGTTTGCTCTATACAATTGCTTATGATCTGGTATGAGCAGTTTGCATTTGTATGCAATTTGTTTGCATTGTATGATTGTATGGCTTAGTAGTTCGTTTGTATGGTTACAATTGTGAACTTTGCAGTTTGAAATTTATTTTGTAGTTTGCAATTGTTGGAAATGTAAGTAAACACACATATAACTGGTTCAGTATACAGTTCTAATCACTATATTAACAGTAGCAACATTATATAACTGTTTTAAATACCTATTTTGGCCTCTCTGCTTCCACAAAACATAGCTCTTAGTGGAATGAATGTCTGTTCAGCTTCTCCCCTCTGGTGTAATGATTCTAGCACATGATTTTTTTCCCACACAGGCTGTGTGTGAGGCTGGCTGTGATTGGTCAAAACTCTTGCTGTGTATGAGGCTGGTTGTGATTGGTCAAGACTCCTGCCCAGCAACAACAGTTTAACTCTATGCTTTCTGTTGTTTCTGCTGTGTCATTGAGCTTACCTTACATTATATAATGAATCTTAACCACTTCAGCCCCGCTAGCTGAAACCCCCTTCATGACCAGGCCACTTTTTACACTTCTGCACTACACTACTTTCACCGTTTATCGCTCGGTCATGCAACTTACCACCCAAATGAATTTTACCTCCTTTTCTTCTCACTAATAGAGCTTTTATTTGGTGGTATTTTATTGCTGCTGACATTTTTACTTTTTTTCCTATTAATCAAAATGTAACGATTTTTTTGCAAAAAAATGACATTTTTCACTTTCAGCTGTAAAATTTTGCAAAAAAAACGACATCCATATATAAATTTATTGTTCTACATGTCTTTGGAAAAAAAAATGTTTGGGCAAAAAAAATATGGTTTGGGTAAAAGTTATAGCGTTTACACACTATGGTACAAAAATGTGAATTTCCGCTTTTTGAAACAGCTCTGACTTTCTGAGCACCTGTCATGATTCCTGAGGTTCTACAATGCCCAAACAGTAGAAAAACCCCACAAATGACCCCATTTCGGAAAGTAGACACCCTAAGGTATTCGCTGATGGGCATAGTGAGTTCATAGAACTTTTTATTTTTTGTCACAAGTTAGCGGAAAATGATGATTTTTTTATTTATTTTTTTTCCTTACAAAGTCTCATATTCCACTAACTTGCGACAAAAAATTAAAAATTCTAAGAACTCGCCATGCCCCTCACGGAATACCTTGGGGTGTCTTCTTTCCAAAATGGGGTCACTTGTGGCGTAGTTATACTGCCCTGGCAATTTAGGGGCCCATATGTGTGAGAAGTACTTTGCAATCAAAATCTGTAAAAAATGACCGGTGAAATCCGAAAGGTGCACTTTGGAATGTGGGTCCCTTTGCCCACCTAGGCTGCAAAAAATTGTCACACATCTGGTATCGCCGTACTCAGGAGAAGTTGGGGAATGTGTTTTGGGGTGTCATTTTACATATAACCATGCTGGGTGAGAGATATATCTTGGCAAAAGACAACTTTTCCCATTTTTTTATACAAAGTTGGCATTTGACCAAGATATTTTTCTCACCCAGCATGGGCATATGTAAAATGACACCCCAAAACATATTTCCCAACTTCTCCTGAGTACGGCGATACCAGATGTGTGACACTTTTTTGCAGCCAAGGTGGGCAAAGGGGCACATATTCCAAAGAGCACCTTTCGGATTTTGCAGGCCATTTTTTTGACATTTTGATTGCAAAGTACTTCTCACACATTTGGGCCCCTAAATTGCCAGGGCAGTATAACTACCCCACAAGTGACCCCATTTTGGAAAGAAGACACCCCAAGGTATTCCGTGAGGGGCATGGCGAGTTCCTAGAATTTTTAATTTTTTGTCACAAGTTAGCGGAAAATGATGATTTATTATTATTTTTTTTTCCTTACAAAGTCTCATATTCCACTAACTTGCGACAAAAAATAAAAAATTCTAGGAACTCGCCATGCCCCTCACGGAATACCTTGGGGTGTCTTCTTTCCAAAATGGGGTCACTTGTGGGGTAGTTATACTGCCCTGGCAATTTAGGGGCCCAAATGTGTGAGAAGTACTTTGCAATCAAAATGTGTAAAAAATGGCCTGCGAAATCCGAAAGGTGCACTTTGGAATATGTGCCCCTTTGCCCACCTTGGCAGCAAAAAAGTGTCACACATCTCGTATCGCTGTACTCAGGAGAAGTTGGGGAATGTGTTTTGGGGTGTCATTTTACATATACCCATGCTGGGTGAGAGAAATATCTTGGCAAAAGACAACTTTTCCCATTTTTTTTATACAAAGTTGGCATTTGACCAAGATATTTATCTCACCCAGCATGGCTATATGTAAAATGACACCCCAAAACACATTCCCCAGCTTCTCCTGAGTACGGCGATACCAGATGTGTGACACTTTTGCGCATCTAGGCTGCAAAAGTGCCCAAATTCCTTTTAGGAGGGCATTTTTAGACATTTGGATCCCAGACTTCTTCTCACGCTTTAGGGCCCCTAAAAAGCCAGGGCAGTATAAATACCCCGTAAGACCCTTATTATGTTATTGTTAATTTTTATTTGTTTTATTTGTTATGCTTTAACTTATTATTTCACAAGGTTACATACAAGGGATCTATCTCCACTTCATCATCTGCCTGAGTACAATAGCACAACTCCACGGTCCCCTCAATTAACTCATGGAATCATTTGGGTACTCTACTATTTGGTACTTGTTGTTTTAAACTTATACTGGTTTGAATCTCTAACAGTGTTTTTTACTGCTTTAAAATGGTTAGTAATGGTATAAAAATTCTCTCAGCAAACGTTAAGGGCCTCAATAGCCCATTTAAGCGTTCCACATGCTGGAATGAGGTGAGAAGACAGAGAGCTGACGTTATTTGCATTCAAGAGTCTCATCTTAATGAGGAAGACTCCCGCAGATTTTGTCACCCCTCCTTTCCGCACATTTTTTACTCCCCAGCTAATAAAAAAAAGAGGGGTGTGATTATAGGTTTTAAAAATACCATCGCCTTTAAGTGCCATAATATAATTTCAGATGAGGAGGGTAGATATATTATCATTATTTGTGACGTTAATAATTCTAGATATACACTAGTGAATATTTATGCTCCCAACTCTGATCAGATAAACTTCATTAAGCGTACCATTAAACTGGCTCAGGACTCCAAACAGGGATCCTTACTGATCTGCGGTGATTTTAACATGTGCCCTGACTCTTCAATGGATAGGCTCCCAGCCCCTCCCCCTTCCCATAAAAACTCGCATCTTCAAGATTTTTTATTTCAGGAAGGGCTTCTTGATATTTGGAGGGTCCATCACGCAAATGAAAAGGATTTCACCTTTTTCTCACACCCGCATAGTACATATTCTAGAATTGATCTCTTTATTTCGGATAAGTGGCTACTGCAAAAAGTATTAGAGGTATCCATTTCAAATATCACATGGTCTGATCATGCGTTTGTAACTCTCATACTAGATGATTTGTATAACAACAGAGTATACTCCCCATGGAGACTTAACAACTCCTTGCTCCAAAACTCTTCTATTCGTTTGGATGTGGAAAACTCCCTGAGAGAATATTTTAGGTCCAATGATAGTAATCTGGTCTCAGACACCACATTATGGAGCGCGCATAAGGCGTTTATCAGAGGGGTACTTCTGAAACATGCGGCTATCCAAAAAAGAAACAGAAGGAAAGCCTTAGATACCTTATTAGCTGACATTAAATCCCTGGAGGAATCATCTAAATCTTCTCTAGATCCAAAAATCTTCAGTAAATTAAAAACGGCCAGACATCACCTCTACCTGCACCTGCATGAAAAACATGAGTTTCATCTGCGTAAAATTAAATCTGACCATTATTCACAGGGTAACAAAGCTTCAAAAATTCTAGCAAACAGAGTTAAAAAGAGAGAAGTCAAAACAAGAATCCCCTTTTTATATGATGCTCAAGGCAAAAAACTATTTAATCCCAAACATATAGCAGAGGAATTTGCCAACTATTATGCAAATCTATATAATTTAGGAAATTCAGTTGACACTACACAACCCACTAATGAATATATCAATGACTTTCTTAGTAATATTTCCCTCCCCTCCCTAACGCCAAACCAAAACCAATCCCTCAATTCTAAAATTACACATTCAGAAATTCCTGAGGCAATTTATTCCCTTAAAAATAACAAATCCCCTGGTCCAGACGGACTAACAAATGAGTATTATAAGAATTTCTCACACATTTTAAACCCCTTCATGAATAGATCCTTTAACTTAATTGCAACACAAAAATCTATTCCAAAAGACATGTTAAATGCACTAATCATTACTCTCCCAAAACCTGGTAAACCGGCAGATAAACCAGCTAACTTCAGACCCATATCACTTTTAAACTCCGATATAAAAAATTTTGCGAAAATATTGGCAAAAAGACTATCTAGCATTCTGCCTTTTTTAATTTCCAATGATCAAATTGGATTTGTTCCCAATAGGCAATCATCAGACGGCACTAGAAGGTTTATAGATTTATTAGATGTGGTACATGCCACCCGAACGCCTTCTCTGCTTCTTTCCTTGGATGTGGAGAAGGCGTTCGATAGAATTCACTGGGATTATATTTATGCAACTTTAAAAAAGTTCGGTTTTGGTGACTTTTTCTTATCTGCAGTTATGTCCTTATATTCCAATCCCAGTGCCTCTATATATTCATCCAGTTTTCTTTCTGCTCCATTCGATATCAGGAATGGAACCAGACAAGGTTGCCCTATGTCACCCCTGATTTTTGCTCTTGCAATGGAACCATTTGCTGAACATATTAGGTCTTCCCCACTGATTAAAGGGATACGAGTAGGAGACGTAGACCACCGCATAGGTCTCTTTGCAGATGATGTCTTGATCATCACATCAAACCCAACCACTGCATTAACTGCTATTAATGATATTATTTCCATGTTTGGTAATGCATCTTTTTATAAAATAAACGTTAATAAATCACAAATACTAGACTTAGGCTTATCCCCAGCTTCCAAACGCTTTATCTCCAGTTCATACAAGTTCCCCTGGGCAGATGATTCCCTGACATACTTGGGCATCCAACTTGCCTACCCTACCAACAAATTATTCAAGGTTAACTTCTGGCCTTTATATAATAAAATTAAAGATTCTCTAAGTAACCTAAGGTTGGACTCTCTTTCATGGCTAGGTAAAATAGCTGCTTTGAAAATGGTCATTCTTCCTAAAATTATTTATATGTTCCGTAATATTCCAATTTTCATTCCCAAGGGATATATATCCAAACTACAAACCTTAATCAACCGCCATATATGGGGGAAATTTAAACCCAGAGTGAAAGCACTTATTCTCAACAAACCACTCAAAACAGGAGGTCTTAATGTTCCTTCTATTAAGCATTATCACACCGCATCTATCTTGGACCAATTGAGATACCTGATCAAAGATGATACCTCAAAAAAATGGGTCTCACTAGAAAAAAGTATTATGGGTTCGTATGACATAAAGCTACGTCTTTCCGCTATAGCGGCCTTCGGTCTCAAAAATATCCCTCCTTTAGCAACCTTAAATGCAATACTTAAATCCTGGTACTCCATTACCAGAATAGATAAGCTAATTCCTACCTCATTGTCCTCAATGCCTCTGAAAATCTGTGAATTAGCCACCCCAGATCTACGGTTAGATAATTGGATAGATGCAGGTATTACTAACGTCAAGCAACTATGGAAGGATGGTATACTTGTTGAATTTATCCAATTACATAAGGACTTTAGCATCCCCAACTCAGATTTCTATAAATATTTGAGGATAAGACACCTTCTAAATTCGCCAGCAGTCTTTACTTGTAACACTAATAATCAAGAATTTCTAAATTGGATCTACATGACCCATAATTTGGACAAAGGCATTACTAAGGGTTATCAAATATTAAAAGAAACAAACATAAATCCCCTACAACATACTCTGAACCTTTGGAATTCTGAGTTGGGTTCTGCCCTCACTGACTCAGAGTGGACAGAAGCCTTTACCACCGTATCCAAACTATCAAAATGTTCTGATCACTTAGAAGGAGCAAGGAAAATATTATATAGATGGTATAGAACTCCTGTATATTTAAATAGAATTTTTCCCGAGATTTCGCCAAAATGTTGGAGATGTGACCAAGCTCCAGGTTCCTTCTTACATTTGTGGTGGGAATGTCCTAAAGTTAAGGTTCTGTGGGATTCAATATTCAATTTCATCTCTTCACTAGCTAGTTATCCTATTGGACCTTCATCTAAGATGGCTCTTTTATCTGTTGGATTGGTAGACCTTCCCTGTCACTTTAGGTCTATAGCTAGCCACTCAATATTCATAACCCGTCTAAAAATTGCTGCTTGTTGGAAATCTGGAAATCTCCCTAACATTAATAGAATTTTCAGATCTTTAGATAACAGCTGCTTATATGAAGGTTTGTGGGCGTCATCTAGGAACACAAAGTCTACATTCTTAAAGAGATGGGATGTTTGGTTAAACCATAGTAGTTGTAAACTTCCTCCTGATGCTTCCATCAGGCTATAAGCCCTTATCCCAACAGTTTTATGTTTTTTACACAAGTACCGGCCTCTTTATCTCTTTTCTACATGTACCTGCTAGATTTCTAATGACTTATTATTGTTTGTTATATGCTGTGTAATATCTACTATTCTTTTGAAGATTCATATGTGCCTTACACTTGCGTGTTCAATTGAACATGTGAGTGTTTCTCAAACATTTTGTAACCTACTATGTTAAAAATTTTCAATAAAAATTATTGTTCAAAAAAAAATAAAAAATACCCCACATGTGACCCCACTTTGGAAAGAAGACACCCCAAGGTATTCAATGAGGGGCATGGCGAGTTCATAGAAATGTATTGTTTTGGCATAAGTTAGCGGAAATTGATTTTTTATTTTTTTTTCTCACAAAGTCTCACTTTCTGCTAACTTAGGACAAAAATTTAAATCTTTCATGGACTCAATATGCCCCTCAGCGAATACCTTGGGGTGTCTTCTTTCCAAAATGGGGTCAGTTGTGGGGTGTTTGTACTGCCCTGGCATTTGAGGGTCTCCGCAATCATTACATGTATGGCCAGCATTAGGAGTTTCTGCTATTCTCCTTATATTGAGCATACAGGTAATGAGATTTTTTTTTCCGTTCAGCCTCTGGGCTGAAAGAAAAAAATGAACGGCACAGATTTCTTCATTCGCATCGATCAATGTGGATGAAAAAATCTCTGCCCAAAAAAAAAAAAAGGAGGGGAAAGGCGTCTGCCAGGACATAGGAGCTCCGCCCAACATCCATACCCACTTAGCTCGTATGCCCTGGCAAACCAGATTTCTCCATTCACATCAATCGATGTGGATGAATAAATCATTGCCGGGATTTATTTATTTATTTTTTACATACAAAGTGTTTGCCAAAGCATAGGAACGCCGCCTCCTCCTCAGCAAACGTATCTGTTACTGCAGAGGAGAAAATCTCGTCTTGCAGCGCCGCATACACCGACTTGCGTGTAATCTGACAGCAGCGCAATGCTTCTGTCAGAATGCACATCAGTGCTGCAGCTAGTCGATCGGTTGGTCCACCTGGAAGGTAAAAAAAGAAAAAAAAAGAAAAAACCAGGCCGCAACGCAATAATTTTATTAACTTTGGAACAGAACATATAAACTTTAACTTTTTGAACTAAACATTAACCTGTTTGCTTACTGGTGTTTTATTTTTATTTTTATTTTTTACCTTTATAGAACAAACCTCTCCTTCCCCATGGGTCAATGTGCAAAGCGCAAATCGCCCAAAGATGTGGCGAAGTGCGTTATGCACTTTGTCCCAGGTGAAAGGAGACGTTTGCAGCAGCCGTGTGAGTGAATGGGCCCTAATAGCCCTGTGTGCCTGTCCTGGTGAGATGATCCCTATGCTAGGTGTACCTGTGTGTGGTACTTCCGGAAACACTCCCCTAAGCATAGGGCAGGGTGGTCAGGACAGTCAGGACAGAAATAGCGGGTGTCACGCCTTATTCCACTCCTGCTACAGACACGACATCTTTTTCGGGGTGACGGTTGGGTTGAGGTACCAGCAACGACATTGGGGAAATGTCGCTCGTGTAGACGGCTAACTACACTGGTGGATGGGGCCACGGAACCTCCTGGGTACAGGAGGTTCTCGATGATCTCTTCCTGAAATTTGAGGAAGGATCCAGTTCTCCCAGCCTTACTGTAGAGAACAAAACTATTATACAGAGCCAATTGAATTAAATATACAGACACCTTGTCGGGTGTAATAATTCAATTAAGAATTATTAATTATGGTCATAAAAATTATTAATCAGAAAAATATAAAATTTATAAAATTTGTCATAAATTCTTAAAATCATGACCTGGTGAATCGTAGACAACCAAATTGATACAATTCACATCTGAGTCCGACTATTTCCTCAGATAAATAAGTTCTTTTTGACGTGAGATGACGTTAATGATAAAACATGTAGTTCTGCATTATACAATAATACACAGGTTTATAAAAATATGCAGATTTATTGGTTACAAGATTATAAACATATATAAGTAGATAAACACAATGATACATGCAAATGAATATATATAGCATTACAAGCTTAACAATACATGTGAGTGGAAATAACTTGTCACATTATAACAAAGCTATTATTAGGTTAGGATATCAAAGTAGGAACATAAGTTATATATATATATTACCTCTGTTCAGAGAAAACCTCATGATATCAAGACAGGCATGTCTAATCCTAGACATTAATATGGAATGCTAAATACATTCCACCCCCCTCTAACCAACTACACATCACATGACTTCAGGCATGGGCAAATCCAATCAAGGATATAACTTAGAAGAGATAACTGTATCCTTCCGCCCCATCCTGGACTATTTTCACACATATAACTTTGATAAGACTATTAAGACAAATAACAGGGATATAGGATCTTTGCTAGACCATATCTTAAATGGGAAGGACTCGAAATAAGTCTTTCCTGTGGGAATCCATCACTTAGCTTGGCGAAGAATGTTCTATCAATATATATATATATATATATATATATCTAAGCAATTATTTAATGCTCTGCGAGATTATGAGTCTTGATTCTTCTGCAGGTAGAATGAAGTCTCACAATATCCTAAAACTACATCTCAATATGGAGATGATCAATTAATTAATGTATTTATTCGCCAATCTAGATGGTATAATTTCACCCACACTATCAAATTAGTCTTAATAAGATGAAATATAATTTTCTGTGTCTCTTACCAAGTCCTAGTAGAAATCTCACTTCTGCTCCTAGGAAAGCTGGGTGGTCCATCATAGTGTCATGGAACCATGAACCAGACGTACAACAAGAGATAAGTGGAAAATAAGAAGGCTTTATTGAAAAGCAAGCCGTAGCAAAAGTCCAAACGGATGGCTAAACCGAAGCAGGGTCTTGCGTAGACAGAGGTCAGGAACCAGAAGGGTAGTCAGACGAAGCCTGGATCAGGAACCAGCAGAGTAGTCAGACGAAGCCAGGATCAGGAACCAACGGGGTAGTCAGACGAAGCCAGGATCAGGAACCAACGGGGTAGTCAGACGAAGCCAGGATCAGGAACCAACGGGGTAGTCAGACGAGGCCAGGATCAGGAACCAGAAGCAGCAGCAGTCTTAGAAGCATGTGAACACAGGAGGACCAAGCAAGGAACTGAAGCCACAGACCTCCTATATATATGAGCTAGGCATCCAGCTCCTCCCAGTGGGAAGGAGAAGCCGCAGGGTGGGAGGCTACAAGAAACCCAGAAACCAAGATGGCCGCCAGCACATGTCAAACGAAGGAGAACAGTAAGAAGGTAAGACCATGACAGTACCTCCCCCTCAAGGGCCCCTCCTCCGCGGAGTAGGAAACGGTTTCGGAGGGAAGCGTGCGTGGAAGGCTCGGAGCAAAGCAGGAGCATGGACATCTGCGGAGGGAACCCAGGAACGCTCCTCTGGACCATAACCACCCCAATGGACCAAAAACTGCAACCGACCGCGGACCAGGCGTGAGTCCAGGATATTGCTCACCTCATATTCCTCACGATTGCCCACTTGGACCGGACGGGGCCGAGGAACCGAGGAAGTGAAACGATTACACACCAATGGCTTCAACAGGGAGACATGAAACACGTTGGAGATCCGCATGCCAGGAGGAAGCGCAAGGGCATAGGCTACCGGGTTTACCCTGCGAAGCACTCGGAAGGGACCAACAAAGCGAGGCGCCAGCTTGGGAGTGGGCACTCGAAGGTTGAGGTTGCGGGTGGACAACCATACACGGTCTCCGACCTGGTAGGAAGGAGCGGGCGCTCGTCTGCGATCAGCCTGGAGTCTCTGGCGCTGCGCAGAGACCTCAAGGGACCTCTGGATCTGTACCCAAGACGCACGTAGGACGGAAAGGTGATCCTCCACAGCCGGAATATCCTGGGGAGAGAATACCTCCGGTAACACGGCAGGTTGGAACCCATAATTGGCCATGAAGGGAGACGTCCCAGAGGAAGAGTTCACTGCCGTGTTCCTGGCAAACTCAGCCCAAGGCAGGAGGTCAACCCAATTGTCTTGGTGATCGGAGACATAGCAACGAAGGAATTGCTCCAAGGCCTGATTGGATCGTTCTGCTGGCCCCATTGGACTGAGGGTGGTAGGCCGAGGAGAAAGAGAGATGAATCCCCAACTGGGAGCAAAAGGCGCGCCAGAACCTGGACACAAACTGACTCCCCCGATCCGACACAATCTCCTTGGGCAAACCGTGCAACCGGAAGACCTCCCTGGCGAAAATCGTGGCCAACTCTTGTGCAGAGGGTAACTTCTTGAGAGGAACACAGTGGCACATTTTGGAAAACCGATCCACAATCATGAGAATGACCGTATGGCCTCGGGATGCAGGGAGGTCCACAATGAAATCCATCCCCAGGTGTGACCATGGGCGCTCCCCGGTGGCTATGGGTTGCAAAAGGCCCAACGGAAGGTGCCGAGGGGACTTACTCTGGGCACAAACGGAGCATGCCGCTACATATGCGGCGATGTCGGAACGTAGAGAAGGCCACCAGAACAGACGTGAAACAGCCCAGGACAGCTGATTCTTTCCAGGATGCCCCGCGGCCTTGGAGTTATGGTAGGTTCGCAACAACCGAATGCGCAACTCCTCAGGCACAAAACACCTGCCGTTGGGTCTCCCAGAGGGAGCACCAGATTGAGCCGCCAAAATCTGCTCACCCAGGGGAGAGGTCAGGCTGGTGCGAATGGCGGCCAGGATCTGATTCGGAGGTATGACCGAAGTCGGAATCGACTCCTCCCCGGACAGCTCGGAGTACTGCCGTGATAAGGCATCCGCTCTGATGTTCTTGGAACCGGGTAGGTAGGAGACCACGTAATTAAAACGTGACAAGAACAGAGCCCATCTGGCCTGACGTGGTGTCAATCTCTTGGCCTCAGAAAGGTAGGTCAGATTCTTGTGGTCCGTCAGGATGAGAACCGGAACCACCGAACCCTCGAGCAAGTGCCTCCATTCTTTAAGGGCCTGCACGATGGCCAATAACTCCCTGTCACCAATCTGATAGTTGCACTCCGCGGAAGACAGTTTCCGGGAGTAAAACCCACAAGGAAGCAGAGGACCCTCTGGTGTTCTACGCTGAGACAGGAGGGCGCCTACTCCCGTCTCAGACGCGTCCACCTCGAGGACAAAGGGCAACCCAGGGTTGGGATGCGACAGAATCGGAGCCGACACAAAGGCGGACTTTAGAGCCTCAAACGCTCGGATGGCCTCGAGCGGCCAGACCTGGAAATTACTGCCCTTCCTGGTCAGATCCGTGAGCGGCTTGGCTAGCATAGAAAAGTCCCTGATGAACTTCCGATAATAATTGGCGAAGCCCAAAAAGCGCTGCAGGGCACGGAGACCACTGGGCTGGGGCCACTGTAAGACAGCCGAAACCTTCTCAGGATCCATGGAGAACCCCTCAGCGGAAATGATGTAACCTAAGAAGGTTACCTGGGATCGGTGAAATTCGCATTTCTCAAGCTTACCGAACAGCCTGTTCTCTCGTAACCATTGCAACACTCGTCTGACATCCAGAATGTGGGCCTCCATGGATTCAGAATATACCAAGATGTCATCCAAATAGACCACCACACACTGCTGCAACAGGTCACGGAAAACATCGTTGATGAATTCCTGGAAGACTGCGGGCGCATTGCACAACCCAAAGGGCATAACCAAGGATTCATAATGACCGGTCCTGGTGTTAAACGCGGTCTTCCACTCATCGCCCGCCTTGATCCTTACCAGGTTATATGCCGCCCTCAGGTCGAGTTTGGTAAAGACCGTGGCCCCTTTGAGGCGATCGAACAGCTCGGAAATCAAGGGTATCGGGTAAGCGTTCTTGATCGTGATGCGATTGAGACCCCTGTAATCGATGCAAGGCCTCAACTCACCGCCCTTCTTTTTCACAAAGAAAAATCCAGCCCCTGCCGGGGACGAGGATTTGCGAATGTGTCCGCGTGAAAGCGCCTCCCTCTATGCTTCTGGAGCCAGGGGTACCCCAAGACCACCGAGTAGTGTGGAGACGAAATCACCTGGAAACAGACCGACTCTCTGTGAACGGCACCAATGGCTATCCCCACTGGAAGGGTCTCATGAGTCACGTGTGGCGGCAGAAGGGGTCTGCCGTCTATCGCCTCAAGAGCCAGTGGGGAACCTCGAGGCTGCAGAGGAATGGAATTGGCGGCAGCGAACACACTATCAATGAACAAACCACCAGCACCAGAGTCCACCAACGCCTGGGTCGTCACCAAGCCCCCGACCCAGGAGAGGACAACAGTGATCAGTGGTTTGTCAACACGGGAAACCGGGGACGAGGAGACTCCACCCAAGATCTGCCCCCGACAGGATCTCAGGTGCGAGCGTTTCCCGGACGGTTCGGACATGCCAACCGAAAATGCCCACCGAGACCACAGTACATGCATCGGCCCTCGCGTCTCCGGAGTACCCTCTCCCCCTCGGACAGGCGAGCAAACCCCAGCTGCATGGGTTCACCCCCAGACAAGTCATCCCCAGGAGGCGTGGGAGGAGAGGGAGGCACGGGTGGGACAGCAAACGTAGGCGCCAATCTGTTAGAAGACCTCCGCAGGCTCTCCTTAAAGGAAGGTCTCTCCCTGAGTCTGGTGTCAATCAATATCAGGAAAGAAATAAGAGACTCGAGCTCCACTGGTAGGTCCTTAGCTGCAACCTCATCCTTCAAGGCATCCGAAAGACCATGAGAGAAAGCAGCGACCAGAGCCTCATTATTCCAGCCCACCTCTGCTGCCAGGGTACGAAACTCAATGGCGTATTCAGCTACGGATCGTGAACCCTGTCTGATGGACATAAGGAGCTTCGCAGCAGAGGCAGCACGAGCCGGCACATCGAATACCTTCCGAAGAGAAGCAACAAAACTGGAAAACTCGGCAACCACCGGATTGTTGTTCTCCCATAAAGGGCTGGCCCAGGCCAAGGCCTTGTCCGAGAGCAGCGAGATCAAGAAGCCCACCTTTGATCTCTCAGTAGGAAAGGCATGTGGCAGCAACTCAAAATAAATGCCCACCTGGTTAAGGAAACCTCGGCACTGAGTTGGCTCTCCCCCAAAGCGCTGTGGAAGGGGGGCAGAACCGGTCATACCCCGAGACACCGCAGGCGCAGCAACAGGTGTCGGGGTAGACTCTGGCGCAACAACCGGAGCGGCAGTAGGAACGGGCCCAGGAGCGACAACCGACCCATCGGCAACGGAAGCGAAATGAGCCGTGCGTTCAAGCAGGGTTTGCAACGCCACAGCGAACCGACCCAACAGGTGATCCTGCTGATCAAGTCTGGCAACCAGCGTAGGTAGCGAGGATGGCCCTGTACCGTCAGAATTCATGGCTTGGTCCTAATGTCATGGAACCATGAACCAGACGTACAACAAGAGATAAGTGGAAAATAAGAAGGCTTTATTGAAAAGCAAGCCGTAGCAAAAGTCCAAACGGATGGCTAAACCGAAGCAGGGTCTTGCGTAGACAGAGGTCAGGAACCAGAAGGGTAGTCAGACGAAGCCTGGATCAGGAACCAGCAGAGTAGTCAGACGAAGCCAGGATCAGGAACCAACGGGGTAGTCAGACGAAGCCAGGATCAGGAACCAACGGGGTAGTCAGACGAAGCCAGGATCAGGAACCAACGGGGTAGTCAGACGAGGCCAGGATCAGGAACCAGAAGCAGCAGCAGTCTTAGAAGCATGTGAACACAGGAGGACCAAGCAAGGAACTGAAGCCACAGACCTCCTATATATATGAGCTAGGCATCCAGCTCCTCCCAGTGGGAAGGAGAAGCCGCAGGGTGGGAGGCTACAAGAAACCCAGAAACCAAGATGGCCGCCAGCACATGTCAAACGAAGGAGAACAGTAAGAAGGTAAGACCATGACACATAGCGCATCTAACCATGGCTTTCATCCTGATAGACCCCTCTAGAGAGCTCAACTTCTCCTCTCTCCTCTCCTCTTTCCTGTGTGTGTCTTTTTTATCTGTCCTTTTCTCCCCCCTGTGTATGGTTTATGAACCCAAACTTATCAGTTAGACACACCTTCCTAGTTTGGAAGTTTCCAATCATAATCGGATGGGTGTGATCATTGATAAGAAATGACATCATAACCTTACCCAGAATGCACTTTTGCTACTGTTGTAATGTCACCTACTCATACCTAGGTGGCACTGCTGTGTAAGCTATTTGCATCATAGTATAAAGGGTTAACTTCTGTAAGTCTGAATAAAGGTATAATATACAATTGACCTTAAAAGCTTTAATTCAAGGCTATAGGGATTAGATTTGACACTTGTAACAATTAGAGACAGACCTCTAGGCGTCTCTAAATGTTTCTCACACTGTTTATTTGTGCATCGTAAATAACTTGAATAGCTTTGTTTACTCAGGGATATCAGTACCTCCTCTCATACCAAAGAGGTGAATAATTGTTACAAAACACACATCTTCACAGACACTCTTTTAGAGACAAAGATTCTCCTAATGAGAAATATATATAATATACTGGATACATGTTGTCTTTCATAACATATAACAGTATGATATATATTGTATGTCCTTCTGATTGTCTTATGCTAAGGACTAAGGTTCATTAAATGAATACATGAATATTATATATTTTGCTTCATTGATAAATGCCTAATTGTATAGGTAATTATCACCAGCTGCATAGAGCTTATCTTTACCTCCCTGTCATAAATTTTAAAGTAGATAAGAATGCCTCTTCTCAGACTGGTACACTCATGAGAAGAATAACACTAAAAAGTAGAAACCTTCGTGTGACCTTACTTTGGCCTTCTCAAGACATACAAAATTGTAACTATAGTGGAGCATGGCTCTTAAAGGTAATGAACATCCATCTTGACTAAAAATGAATTGGATATCAATGTATTTACCTATGAAAAGGCACGACAACCTTCTTATACCAGCGTCTGGTTCTGCGGGAAACTAAATACGGAGACAACATCTGGTCATTGAAGTCCACCCCTCCCATGTGAAGGTTATAGTCGTGGACTGAGAGGGGCTTTTCAATGACACGGGTTGCTCGCTCAATTTGTATTGTCGTGTCTGCGTGAATGGAGGAGAGCATGTAAACGTCACGCTTGTCTCTCCATTTCACCGCGAGCAGTTCTTCGTTACACAGTGCGGCCCTCTGCCCCCTTGCAAGACGGGTGCTAACGAGCCGTTGGGGGAAGCCCGCGCGACTAGTTTGCGCGGTACCACAGGCGCCAATCCGTTCTAGAAACAAATGCCTAAAGAGGGCCACACTTGTGTAGAAATTGTCCACATAAAGATGGTACCCCTTGCCGAATAAGGGTGACACCAAGTCCCAGACTATCTTCCCACTGCTCCCCAGGTAGTCAGGGCAACCGACCGGCTCCAGGGTCTGATCTTTTCCCTCATAGACACGAAATTTGTGGGTATAGCCTGTGGCCCTTTCACAGAGCTTATACAATTTGACCCCATACCGGGCGCGCTTGCTTGGGATGTATTGTTTGATGCCAAGGCGCCCGGCAAAATGTATCAGGGACTCGTCTACGCAGATATTTTGCTCTGGGGTATACATATCTGCAAATTTCAGGTTGAAATGGTCTATGAGGGGCCGAATTTTGTGGAGCCGGTCAAAAGCAGGGTGGCCTCTGGGACGGGAGGTGCTGTTATCACTAAAGTGCAGGAAACGCAGGATGGTCTCAAATCGTGTCCTGGACATAGCAGCAGAGAACATGGGCATGTGATGAATTGGGTTCGTGGACCAATATGACCGCAATTCATGCTTTTTAGTTAGACCCATGTTGAGGAGAAGGCCCAAAAAAGTTTTAATTTCGGAAACTTGGACTGGTTTCCACCGGAAAGGCTGGGCATAAAAGCTTCCCGGGTTAGCGGTTATAAATTGTGTGGCATACCGGTTTGTCTCTGCCACAACTAAGTCTAAGAGCTCCGCAGTCAAGAACAGCTCAAAAAATCCCAGGGCCGAACCGATCTGAGCTGTCTCAACCCGAACTCCAGACTGGGCGGTGAAAGGGGGAACTACAGGTGCGGCTGAAGTTGGGGACTGCCAATCAGGGTTTGCCAGCACCTCAGGGATTCTAGGGGCTCTACGGGCACGTCTTTGCGGTGGCTGCGACGGGGTCACTACTGCACGTGCCACCGTACCAGCTTCAACTGCCCTTCTGGTGCTCGCTACTTCACCATGTTCTACGGCACTGCTGGTACTAGGTCCAGGAAGGGCTGGGCTGCTGGTGTATGCCTCACCACGTAATCCGACAGCACCAGCCCCACTCTGCTGCTCTTGAGGCGGATCCTGCGCAACCTGCGGTCTAGCGACACGGGGCCGGGTACGCCTGGTGCTATCAGGGACCTCAGCCTCCTCGTCCGAACTTTGGGTCAGAGAGCCACTGCTTTCTACAGGTTCGTATTCTGACCCGCTAGATTCATCAGATGAGGGTTCCCATTCCTCATCCGACTGGGTCAGAAGCCTGTAGGCCTCTTCAGAAGAATACCCCCTGTTTGACATGTGGGCAACTAAATTTAGGGGTATTCCCTGAGACTACCCAAGAAAAAAAAAGCAGGCCTTTTTTTTTTGTCACTGCGGTGGGGCGGGCGTGGGTGAACGCACGTGTGGGCGACCGATCAGGCCTGATTGGGCAAACACTGCGTTTTGGGTGGAGGGTGAACCTAAAGTGACACTAATACAATTATAGATCTGACCGTGATCAGTTTTGATCACTTCCAGATACTATAAAAGTACAAATGCTGATTAGCGATACGCTAATCAGCGAATCAGTGACTGCGGTGCGGTGGGCTGGGCGCTAACTGATCCCTAAACTACCTAACCAAGGGGCCTAAACTATACCTAAAACCTAACGGTCAATACCAGTGAAAAAAAAAAGGGACAGTTTGCACTGATCACTTTTTTCCTTTCACTAGTGATTGACAGGGTCGATCAAAGGGGTGATCAAAGGGTTAATAGGGGTTCAGGGGGGTGATCTGGGGCTAGTATGAGGTGTTTGGTGTACTCACTGTGTAGCCTGCTCCTCTTCTGGATCCAACCGACGAAAAGAACCAGCAGAGGAGCAGGCCAGCCATATAACAGATCATATTTACAAATATGATCTGATATATGGCCTCTGATCATTGGCCGGCAGGTTGCTGACGAAATACTTCTCGACGAAATGCCGGCCCGCGATGCGCATGCGCGGGCCGGCTGTGACGAAATCTCGAGTCTCGCGAGATGATGCGCCGATGCGTCCAGGAGGAGTAAATCAACCACCTCCCGGACGCATCGGTGCGTTAGGCGGTCGGGAGGTGGTTAAAGGCATAATATCTTTTCTGCTTCTGTGAACACAAAATATAACAGTTATATGACATCCAAACATGAAGTCACTGTAAATAACTCTGCTTTTGTCTTTAACACACAAACATAGGAACCATATTAAGGTTATTGGCAGGTCTAGCTGTATAAACATATAAGCTATGTTAGCAACCTAGGACAGGTTTTAGCTGGCCAGCTACATCCAGACCTTGGACGCATTTGTCCATGGACTTTATCACGAATTCTTCGGGAAAAAACGTGATCCTGGTGTTAGTTGATCGGTTTAGCAAACTAGCGCATTTTATAGCGTTGCCTGCTCTACCTAATGCCAAAACTCTTGCACAGGTGTTTGTCGATAACATCGTGAAACTACATGGCATTCCCTCTGATGTGGTGCCTGATCGGGGGACTCCGTTTGTTTCCAGATTCTGATAAGCATTCTGTACTCGACTGGGGGTACAATTGTCCTTTTCTTCGGCTTTTCATCCTCAGTTGAACGGACAGACGGAGCGCACCAATCAGAGTCTGAAGACTTACTTGAGATGTTTGGTTTCTGAGAACCAGGAGGATTGGACTTCATTCTTGTCGTTAGCTGAGTTTGCCATTAATAACCGTAGACAGGAGTCCACTGATAAGTGGATTTTTGGGGCATCTGGATTCCATCTGCAGTTTGGCACATTTTCTGGTTCTCAAACTTCCGGTATTTTCCTCTTCTTTGGTCTTCGATTTGGTGGAAAATTAAAAATAACCGGAAAAAGATGGGCAACAGGTTTAAGTGTGTGGTTGACAGGAGACGTATGAATGGTCCGGACCTGAGAGTGGGTGATTCTGTGTGGCTGTCCACATGAAACATTAAGCTTAAGGTACCTTTTTGGAAGTTGAGCCCAAAATGTATTGGTGCATATAAGATCACTGCCATTGTTACCCTGTAGCCTTCCGTCTTGAACTTCCTCAGGCTTTGAAAATTCATAACGTATTTCATAAGTTGTTGAAGAAATGTGTCGAACCTGTTGAGCTGTCCTCCTTGCCTCCCGCTCCTGTCATGGTGGACGGTAATTTAGAATTTCAAATCAGCAGGATTGTGGACTTCCGAGTTCTCCATAGATCCCTCCAGTATCTCGTCCACTGGAAGGGTTATGGACCAGAGGAGAGGATGTGGGTTCCAGCGGCCGATGTTAATGCGAATCGTCTGGTGATGGCCTTTCACAGAGCCCATCATGATAAGGTCGATCCTGGGAGCCCGGAGGTCCCCCGTAGAAGGGGAGGTACTTTCACGGTCCCTCAGGTGAATCATGTCAGGAGATCAAGGAGACTGGCTGAGTGTGGAGGAATCTAACAGCCTCCTTGATTTCTCTTGATTCAGTGTTGATAGGGTTAATGACCACTTTCCTTGTCTCAGCTGTTGCTCAGTGGTCATCACTTCTACCCTTTATAGTCTGACCCCACCCTTCTGACTATGCAATCAATTGTTCCAAACCTTGTTTCTCTCCTTCCCATATAAGGAAACAGTCATCAATAAACCTTCGCCATACAAGCGTACAGAACCCTTTCTCTTTACCTAAAAGGGCGGTGATTCTCTCTCTTACCCATTCCGACATGAAGATATTGGCAAAACTGGGGGCGAATTACACCCCCATAGCCTTCCCGACCATCTGGAGGTAGTATTTGTTCTTAAACCAAAAGTAGTTATGTGTTAAACAAAAATCTACACATTCTACAATAAAATCTCCTTGCTTTTGTGCAATATCCGGGTCTCCTAATAATTCTTCCTGAATAGCCTTGATCCCCAGATGCTTCGGAATAATAGTGATGGCGAAGGTTTACTGATGACTGTTTCCTTATATGGGAAGAAGAGAAACAAGGTTTGGAACAATTGATCGCCCAGTTGAATATTAATGATTGGAATCTAAATCTAATTTACTAGCAGCATCAGTGACAATGAAGTGAATTTTCTCGACCTTACGATCTTTGTGGAAGAGGGACGGCTTAAAACCAAGACCTTTTTTAAAAAAAAAACAGACGTTAATGGTTACATTGATATGAGCAAAGGCCAGATCGTGAGAATTCACCGGAATTGCACTGATGCTGTGAAGTTTAAAGAGCAAAGCACTTTGATCCAAGATAGATTTATAGAAAAAGGTTACACTAAAGAGGAATTATTGAGGTGCAGTCGAGAAGTTAAAGAAAGAGGGGAAAAGAAGGGGTTGGAGAATAAACAGAAGAAGAAGAAAGATTTTAGGTTTGCGTTCCTTACTCAATATACAGCGCAGGCAGGTCTAATTAAAAATGGCATTAGGAAAAATTGGAGTGCACTTAAAAATTATCCGGCTATAGGTAAAGAGATTCCCAGTCCTCCCGAGTTTATCTTTTAGGAAGGCATCGAATTTAAAAAAACGTCTGGTACACAGTGCGATTTCAAGCAAGTATGAAGGAAAAGGAAGAAAATCTCTTCTCGTGGTGGGGGTTTTCTCCCCCATGTAGGAACAGGAGTAGAGATAAAAAACAAATGAGAACTACGATGATACATTTAGCCAAAAGAAATAAGGACTTTAAAATCAAAGGACAAATCACATGTGACAGTTTGGGGGTGGTCTACATGCTGGAGTGCCCGTGTGGCCTCCAGTATGTGGGACATACGACGAGAAAATAGAAGGTTCGAATACAAGAACATATTAAGAATATTTGAAAGGGTTTAGAGAACCATGGGGTGTCTATGCATTTCAAAAAGGTTCATCAAAAAGATCAGAGAGGACTTGCGTTTGTTGGGTTAGAGCTGGTGAAAAGCGATTGGTGGGGAGGAGATACTATTAAGAAGATAGATCGGCGGAAGGTTAAATGGATCTATGAACCCGACATCATTCAACCGCAACCGTAGAACTGGATTTGAAACTGTGCCTGGTGGAATAGTAGCGATCTGAGTACAAAGGAGGCATACCACTGTCTACCAATCAGGAGAGGGAGGAGTGTGCTGTGGGAGGGAGCAAGAGTTGCTACTCACCAATCAGGAGAGAGAAGTGTGTATTGTGAGAGTGAGTAAAAGCAGTCACCTACCAATTGGGAAAGGAGGGTGTGTACTAGGGGAGTGTTTATGAGCGGGAGTAAGAGGTGTAGGAGATTTATGAATGAATGAGTTGGATTGAATAAATGAGTTGGAGTTGGAGAAATATGTGCAAAGTATGAGAAGCTAATATTGGAGGAAACCACCCACTTAGGACATGGAGGGGGATTGTTACTTTGCTGGATATGAGTAATTTTTAAAAGTTATGTGTTTTATGAGGAGGTGAGGTAGGGTATTTAATGCTTGTGGGTAGAAGATGGTTACGCCCCTGATGAAGCATGGAGCGAAACCCGGGTCGGGCAGGATTGAGATTGCTCTGACTGTTTGTTATTGTCTTACGTTTGTGAGAATATTAAATCTTTTATAAGCTGACTTTGCAAGCGGTGCTTTACTATTGGAGCGATTAAATGTCTTTTTAGCGGTGGTGAAAAGAAGACTAAAGATAAGAAGGAAAGCCTTGGAGTTTGTGTGATGTGCCTGTATATCAAGCTGCGCTTGTATGTACAAACCGGATTCCCAAAAAGTTGGGACACTATACAAATCGTGAATAAAAAATAAATGCAATGATGTGGAGATGGCAAATGTCAATATTTTATTTGTAATAGAACGTAGATGACAGATCAAACGTTTAATCCGAGTAAATGTATCATTTTAAAGGAAAAATACGTTGATTCAAAATTTCACGGTGTCAACAAATCCCAAAAAAGTTGGGACAAGTAGCAATAAGAGGCTGGAAAAAGTAAATTTGAGCATAACGAAGAGCTGGAAGACCAATTAACACTAATTAGGTCAATTGGCAACATGATTGGGTATAAAAAGAGCTTCTCAGAGTGGCAGTGTCTCTCAGAAGCCAAGATGGGTAGAGGATCACCAATTCCCACAATGTTGCGCAGAAAGATAGTGGAGCAATATCAGAAAGGTGTTACCCAGCGAAAAATTGCAAAGACTTTGCATCTATCATCATCAACTGTGCATAACATCATCCAAAGATTCAGAGAATCTGGAACAATCTCTGTGCGTAAGGGTCAAGGCCGTAAAACCATACTGGATGCCCGTGATCTCCGGGCCCTTAAACGACACTGCACCACAAACAGGAATGCTACTGTAAAGGAAATCACACAATGGGCTCAGGAATACTTCCAGAAACCATTGTCAGTGAACACAATCCACCATGCCATCCGCCGTTGCCAGCTGAAACTCTACAGTGCAAAGAAGAAGCCATTTCTAAGCAAGATCCACAAGCTCAGACGTTTTCACTGGGCCAGGGATCATTTAAAATGGAGTGTGGCAAAATGGGAGAGCATTCCTATTTCTAAACTTGAGAAACTGGTCTCCTCGGTCCCCAGACGTCTGTTGAGTGTTGTAAGAAGAAGGGGAGATGCCACACAGTGGTGAAAATGGCCTTGTCCCAACTTTTTGGGGATTTGTTGACACCATGAAATTCTGATTCAACATATTTTTCCCTTAAAATTGTACATTTTCTCAGTTTAAACTTTTGTTCCGTGATTTATGTTCTATTCTGAATAAAATATTAGAAGTTGGCACCGCCACATCATTGCATTCAGTATTTATTCACGATTTGTATAGTGTCCCAACATTTTTGGAATCCGGTTTGTACAATTATGTGAAAACGATTGCTGGTGACATATAGTACTTCACTATTGGCATATTTTCTAACATCCCACAGGAGCCCTGGATTGGTGATAGTGGGACCTGATAAATTGCTTATGCCTCCGTATTTGGATGGTTCAAGCTTAAAGAGGTTTTAACAAATTGTTCTTGCCCATCTATCTCCACTGCATCGGGAGGAGGACGGATACGTTCTGGAAAAGGATTGGGTATGGCAGGCTTAAAGGGGTTGTCCCACTTTGCTTTTTTAATCTTATCAGCAGTAGATGTCCTGATAACTTCCTGGTTCTCAGGCAGTTGAGTGAAGGCCACGCCTCCTCATGACTCATCCTGCGTGCTCGTTCATGTGTATGAGGTCATCCACATGGAGCCGTATGTGAGGTCCCGCCCCCCCCCCCCCAGTATAATAAACATTGAGTGCAGCCCCCCCCCAGTATAATATACATTTAGTGCGCCCCCCCCCCCCCAGTATAATATACATTCAGTGCGGCCGCCCCCCCCCCAGTATAATATACATTCAGTGCGGCCACCCCCCCCCCAGTATAATATACATTTAGTGCGCCCCCCCCCCCCAGTATAATATACATTCAGTGCGGCCGCCCCCCCCAGTATAATATACATTCAGTGCGGCCGCCCCCCCCCCAGTATAATATACATTCAGTGCGGCCACCCCCCCCCCCCAGTATAATATACATTCAGTGCGGACCCCCCCAGTATAATATACATTGGTGGCGCAGTGGGAAGTGCCAATGAGGGTTAAAAAAATAAATAAAAAATTAACTCACCTCCTCCAATTGTTCGCGCAGCTGCCGGTCTCCTGTTCTATCTTTAGGACCTGTGAAAGGACCTTTGGTGACATCACTGTGGTCATCACATGGTACATCATATGATCCATCACCATGGTAATGGACCATGTGATTAGCTCAGTGACGTCACCAAAGGTCCTTTCACAGGTCCTAAAGATAGAACAGGAGACCGGCAGCTGCGCGAACAATTGGAGGAGGTGAGTTAATTTTTTATTTATTTTTTTAACCCTCATTGGCACTTCCCACTGCGCCACCAATGTATATTATACTGGGGGGGTCCGCACTGAATGTATATTATACTGGGGGGGGGTGGCCGCACTGAATGTATATTATACTGGGGGGGGGGTGGCCGCACTGAATGTATATTATACTGGGGGGGGGTGGCCGCACTGAATGTATATTATACTGGGGGGGGGGGGGCGCACTGCGCCACCAATGTTAATACAAATGCAGGAGGTGGGTGCCGGAGTGAAATAGCCGGCACCCGACCTCTATGATAGGGGGCTGCGATCAGCGGCAGTTAACCCCTAAGGTCCCGCTCCCTGTCATAGAGGTCGGGTGCCGGCTATTTGATTCCGGCACCCGCCTGCTGTATTTGCGCATGCGCGGGCGTGCGCGTACTTGTAGGAATGGAGAGGCGGCCCGAGTACTTGTTCAGCCGTTGTGCGCAGGCGCGGCACAGCGATGCGGCCGGACGAAAGAGGCCGTATCCATGGGATACAGAAAACAACAAAGGAATCGCTTTACATGATTTTTTGAATGAAAGGTAGCTTTTGGATAATAACATGGATAGGAAGATATGTTGTGTGGGGGTAAATAGATTAGATAAAACCTATTTTATGAAGTGGGACAACCCCTTTAAGTAGGGACACATGAAAAACAGGATGAATCTTCATAGATCGTGGGAGCTTGAGCCGAAGAGCTACTGGACTAATTATCCCGATGATCTTATAAGGCCCAATAAATTTCTGTCCAAGTTTTGGTGAAGGAACCTTAAGTTTAAAACTCCTAGTGGAAAGTGGCCATACTTTCTCCCCTATTTTAAACATTGGTGCTGGTCTACGAAATTTATCTGCTGCCTTTTTGTAATTTTCTTGAGCCATCTCTAATGCTCCTTTTAGTAGCTCTAAATTTAGCTGTAATGCAGAGATCCTTTCCGCGACTGCTGGAATAGGTGAAACAGCGGGGAATTTGGTATGAATATTTGGAAGATACCCTAAATTTGCAAAGAAAGGAGCTTGCTTGGTAGAGGCATTTTGGGAGTTATTGTAAGAAAACTCAGCCACAGGAAGCAGAACGACCCAATCATCTTGTAAATGGAAGATATAGCATCAAAGATACTGTTCCAGAGTCTGATTTGTGCGCTCAGTTTGTCCATTAGATTGTGGGTGAAAGGCGGTTGATAGATTAATATCAATCTCAAGTGCTGTGCAAAAACTCTGCCAAAATTTTGATGTAAACTGCGCCCTGCGATCCGAGATTACTTCATCAGGGACTCCATGAAAACGAAACACATTCTGAACTACAAGGTTAGCACTATCTTTAGCAGAGAGTAAGCCGGTACATGGAATTAAATGTGCAGCCTTGGTGAGCCAGTCAACTACTACCAAAATTGTGTTTTTTCCTTTAGAGGTAGGTAGATCTATGATAAAGTCCATGGAAATAGAACCCCAGGGATGAGAGTGGACCGACAAAGGCTGTAATAAACCCATGGGTGAAGAACAAGAACATGGAGTCTTACATCTAGCACAAACATCACATGACATGACATATTTCTTTACATCCTGTTGATAACTGGGCCACCAAAAGAAACGGGATAAAAATTCCTGTGTCTTCTGCACTGCCCTAGCCATCCGCGGAGGTTGGTGACCCGCAATCTTAGAATCATGTACTAATTTTAGAATTTTCAGTCTTAGTGTTTTGGGTATATATAACTGCTACGTATAGGTCCACACCTTGTTCTTAAGCACCAAATTATCAGGTGGTCTAGACAGCAAGGAGTCGGTGTCATAGGCCTCTTTTATCTCTTCAAGCAAGTCTTTATTATGGATTACACCCACAAAATTAGACTTAGGAACAAGGGTTTGGGGCGGAATCGAAGAAGTGGAATCATTGGAAAAGATTCTAGATAGAGCATCTGCCTTGCCGTTACGGGATCCAGGCCTGTACGAGATTACGAAGTTGAATTGATTGAGGAAGAGACTCCAACGAGCTTGGCGAGGGGATAGACATTTGGCAGATCTAACAAATTCCAAATTATGGTGATCAGTCAGGACTATTATTTGCTGTGAGGTTCCTTGAAGATGATGTCTCCATTCCTTAAAAGCTGCAATAATAGCTAACAGTTCTTTATTCCCCACATCATAATTCTTCTCAGCAGGGGATAAACGTTGGGAGAACAAAGATATGGATGCAATAAACCCTTCTCTCCAGTTCTCTAAGACAGAATAGCCCCTATAGCACAGTCTGAAGCATCTACTTCCACAATGAAGACAAGTTCTGGGTCGGGATGAACTAATACAGAGGCTGTAGTGAACTTGGACTTTAGGAGACAAAAGCATTCCTGTGCTTGGGGAGACCAGACAAAAGCAACTGTGTAATAGGAGTAATTATTTCCGAGAAACTTTTAATTAAGCGTCTCTAAAAATTGGCAAATCCTATGAAACGTTAAAAATCTTTTATGCTCTTTGGGGTAGGCCAGTCTACTATTGCTTTAATTTTGCTGGAGTCCATGTGTAGACCATGAGGTGAAATTATATAGCCAAGGAATTGGATCTCAGTCTTGTGAAATTCACATTTTTCAATCTTAATGTAAAGTTGATTCTTCCTTAGACGTTCCAAAATAAGTCTCACATGTCTCTGATGTTCTTCCATAGAGTTAGAGAAGATCAAGATATTGTCCAAATAGATGACTACGAACTGGTCCAGAAGATCTCTGAAGGTATCATTGACGAGATGTTGAAAAGTGGTTGGGGCATTGCAAAGACCAAAAGGCATAACAAGATATTTGAAATGTCCGTATCGTGACCTAAAAGCTGTCTTCCATTTGTCTCCAGATCTGATACAGACCAGGCTATAGGCGCCTCGCAGGTCTAACTTGGTAAACATTTTTGCATGTCGCACTCTCTCCAAAAGCTCAGGGATCAATGGTAAAGGATAACGATTTTGATTGTAATTTTGTTAAGTTCTCGCTAGTCAATGCAAGGTCTTAGAGAACCATCCTTCTCCCTAACAAAGAATATGGGAGCCCTGGCCAGTGAGGAAGATGGGCGGATAAGCCCCTTAGCCCGATTTTCTTCAATGTAGTCCTTGAGGGCTTTTAGTTCAGGGCCTGCCAAAGGGTAGATGTTTCCAAAAGGTATAGGTGCACCAGGAAGTAATTCTATAGGACAATCGTAGGGTCGGTGTGGGGGAAGCTTATCCGCATTTTGTTTATCGCAAACGTCCGCAAATTCCTTATATGCAGAGGGGAACTCTATTGCCTTATTATCTCGTTCAGACTGAGCTGTCAAAAGAACATCCTTGACTGGGAAGCTTATTTCTTTGGTCTTCCAGTTGATAACAGGGTTCTGTGCATGCAACGAGGGTAGGCCAAGAATAACAGGGAAATGTGGAGAAGAGATCAATAGAAACTATAGGACTTCATGGTGATGAGGTGTTATAATGATTTCAAGTGATTCCATCTCTTGATCCACCGGCCCTGAGCTCAGTGGGGATCCATCTACGGTCTCCATTGCCAGAGGTGAGAGTTTTTTCTGAAATTTAACCCCATGCCTTTGCGCTAAAGAAAGGTCCATGAAATTGCCACTAGCCCCAGAGTCCACCATAGCAGAGGTGGATATCCACTGAGAGTTAATCAAGAACTTAATGGGAAGGAAGCAATGGGAGTCTGTATTCTCTTTTTTAATATGAGGGGCCACAGATGAAATGGAATGGATGATTGCTTTCTTAGGTAATTCTGTTTCCGAAGCAATTGATTCTCCATCTGAAAAGTCAGGATCTGTAATGGCTGCCAGCCTGCCACCAACCTCCGCGGATGGCTAGGGCAGTTAATAAGGACGTGATCAGACTTTCCACAGTAAAAGTATAGACTTTCCCGGAGTCTGTGCTCCCTTCGATCAACGTTTTCACGTCTTAGTATGGAATCTACGTGCATAGGCTCACGTCCTGATTCTCTGTAAATTTTTCCTTGGGGTTCCTTGGAAGTGGAGACACGAAAAGATGGAGACTGCTTAGTATCATAATTCAAGGTAGCCCATTTCTCTTGTCATCGTTCAGACAGTCGGGTATTCATTCGAATACAATGGTTAAAAAAAGCATCCAAAACTAAAGGGGCCTTTGCACGAGCAAGTTCATCTTTTAATGCGCTGCATAGTCCTTTTCTAAAAAAATACATTTTCGCTCTGTCGTTCCAATCAGTGTCAACAGCCCACCTCTTGAACTCCATTGCATACTCTGTGACAGGGCGTCTGCCCTGGCGCAATGCTCGTAATGCTGCTTCTGCTGTAGCACCTGGATTGGGATAATCAAACATTTGACTCATGGCATCGATAAAGTCCTTTAAGTGATTTAGCCGGGCGTCTTGAGTCTCAATCAATGGACTAGCCCAGGCAATGGCTTGTGTCAGCAGCATAATAATACATAAGACTTTAGATCTATCAGTAGGAAACTGAGTTGAATTTGCATCAAAGTATAGCCTACATTAATTAAGGAACCCCTGGAACTTGTCGCGGTCTCCGCCAAATCTGAATGGTGGTAACTTGGGGGTCATTGCAGGCACTATAGCGGGTGGTACAGAAACTTGATTCTCCAAGTGAACTATCCGGTCGGATAATGTCTGCACTGTACCATGTAGCTCATGAATCATTTGTCCATAAATTTGGATGTTGTGGGAAGTCTGTCCTTCAAAGGCGTCATATTTACTTTTTAAAGTCTGCATCTCGGTGCACATATTAGCCATTAGCAGTTTGCAGTTGCTTAATGCAAACCTCTGAACTCCCAGTCCCCGCGGACTACATTTTTGGCTTGAGTATTCTGTCACAATACTAGTGGAATACTGCTGGAATCCAATGGCAGGGACAAGGCCTGTACACAGGAAGCAGGACTGAAGGATGAAGCAGAGCCAAGCAGATGGAGCCATTACCGGTAGCAATGGTGCAGGATCGAAGGATGCAGCAGAGCCAAGCAGGCGGAGCCGTTACTGGTAGCAACGGTGCAGGACCAAATGATGCAGTAGAGCCCAGGCACAGGAACATAGTCAAGCAATCCGGGTCGGCAACAAGAGGTAGCAGGATGTCACAGAGTAGCAGGGTAAACTGCAAGGAGGAGGAACAAACTAGACAGCTAGTTCCAAGCAAGAGGACAGCACAAGCAGAAGCTAAACACAATACTCAAGCAATTAGTAACAGGCTTGAGAGGTTTAAATGTGAAACAGGAAGATGGCACCCAGCCGAGACACAATCCACCATCTTAACTGAGGGAGAACTTGAGGGCAAGACAATCTGAACTAAACAGACATAGCAGGAAGATTCCTGACACCCGCACTGCATTATTCTTATGACTGCCCTATTTATTTGCTGCCTGAAACAACAGTACCACATGGCCAGGTCTATCCTCTGTCTCTGCGTGAAACTCAAGCCATGTGAGATATTAAGGAAAACCTTGACAGAAGACTTATCTGGTATCCTTCCATTGCTCCTGGATTTTCTTTGTTAAAAAGAAAGGCGGTTCTCTTCGACCATGTATTGATTACTGTGGTCTGAATAAGATTATGGTAAAGAACAAGTATCCTCTGCCCCTAATTCCAGAACTTTTTGACTCATGGAGCCAGAATATTCATGAAGTTGGATCCCCATAGATCTTAAAACTAAATCTGTATACAAGAGGGTGACAAATGAAAGACTGTGTTTAATACTCATGATGGTCATCATTAATATATTGTCATGCCTTTCAGTCTGTACAACGCTACTGTTGTGTTCCAAAATTTATGACACCTTTGAGATCTGCTCATCATGATTTACATGGATGACATCATGATCTTCTCTCCAGATCTGATTTGTCACCATAAAAACGTCTGCACTGTTCTCTGCCATCTTCAGGACAGCAGATTGTACACCAAGTATGAAAAGTATATAATCACAGATCAAGACATTCAGATGGATCCAGAAAAGTTCTGAAAGGGCCCTGTCTCATAAGCCTGAGAGCCTTCCAATGATTCTTGGGTTTTGCCAATTACTGACAATTTATTCCTCATTTCCTCCACTCTGAATGCTCCTCCATAAAGGGGTGAATGTAAGAGAGGGGACACCTGAAGTGGAACCAGTGTTCCAGACTCTCAAGCATGCCTTCTCCTCTGCCTCAATTCTGCACCATTTGAATGTCTCTAGACTGTTCTTCCTTGAGGTGGATACATCCTCTGAGGGAGCCAGAGTTGTCCTCACCCAAAAACGTTCCTCTGGTAAGATGATCACCTGTGACTTCTCCTCTAAGTCCTTCTCCCCTGCAGAAAGCAACTATTCCATTGGAGACAGGGAGCTGCTTGCCATAAAGTTGGCTCTTAAAGAATGGAGACATCGTTGTGCTTTTCTCAAATTTAATCATACTCTGTATTATTAATTCTTCTTTTACCATGTTGTTTCTACATATTGTTCTGTTGCCACCATCTGCTGGCCAGAATTGTATGCTGCACACCTCTGCTCTTACTAGTAAAGTTTTTTATCTGCTAGGCGTGGTTTTAGCTGCCTCTGACCATGTCACTTCCTGCAGCCATATTCTGTGTTGCATAGCCGTGTGACTGGATTTACTAACATTTTTGGTCTCGTGAAGGCATCAGTTTTTGATCAGCAGTTAGCCTCAGGAAAGACATCAACAAGACAGCATCAAGCATCAATACCACTACTACATTACAGTATTGTATCATCGTTTGTCGTATTTGGATCAAATAAACCCACGTTGATTTCATTCCTGTGTCTACGTTTGGATCCATCTAACCCGAGCATCTGCCAGTCCGGTCTGCTCCACTGATTGGATACGAAGGTAGGAAGTCACGCAGCCATTATCAGTTATAGCTTAATTCGCCTTCATGTAGGGACAGAACAATCTTCCTGATGGCACCTGCCATCCTGTAGACGTCTATATGGACCATAAGAACTTGATGTATATGCAAACCGCTCAACGTCTAAATCCCTAAGAGACCCAGTGGTTTCAGTTCTTCACCCAGTTTAATTTTGTTCTACATTTTCTACAGAAGAATATCAAGTCAGATGCGCTTTTTCATTAATTTGATTCTGCCTGCATTGTTTTTGTTTCTCTAGTTCTTGCCTGCATTGTTTTTGTTTCTCTAGTTCTGCTCAAATACATCCTGCCTGGCAATACATATATTTCCATGCCCAAGATAGGGCAGGTTCTAGCTTGGGAATATTGCTGTAGTGTTGCTGGCCAACCACGTCTCCACATTATTGGTATCTCTGGGACATCAAACACTATGTAGCTTCCTGTACCTCTTCCTGTACTTGCCCAGAATAAGACTCCAATACAAAGACCTGCAGGACTCCTGACTCCTTTGCCTAACATGGTAGCATATAGCCATTGATTTCATCACTGGTCTTCCTCCACCCTTCTGAAGCACTGTAATCTGGGTGGTGGCTGACTGATTTTCTAAAATGGCACAGTAGCACCGTAACCTTCTCTCAGCTCACCAAGCACAAGCACCGTACATTATACAGCTGCTGTGCTTCGTATAGCAGCTCAGCCCATTCACTTCAATGGGGCTGAGCTGGGCCTAGGACATGTGATTGATGAACATGACCAAAGCTAAGCTGCTAGAATGACGCAGAGCTACTGACAATGCCGGAGCCTTTTCAAACAGCTGATCATTGGGGGTTCCGGGTGTTGGATCCCCACCGATCAGATACTGATGACCTAACCATAGAATAGGTCAATAGTATAAAAAAAAGCCTTTAATTATCATATAATTGGTCTATTACATGACAAATTACAGGACTGCAATATTTATCCTCTGAAGTTTTCTTAACTTCAGGTTATCAGTGTACATACAAAGCATTTACAGCTCACGTTATGCTATAGTTAATTACTCATTACTTGGATATCTGATTATCCTTTTACCCTAACACTGAATATTGTTTCCCGTTACAGTGATGCAGATCTCTCAGCCTGGAGTGGAAATACAGATGTAATGAGGCATCATTTAATTTTCTGGGAACATTTTTCCATCTTATAAATGATGGGTATTTAGTTCATCTACTGAGAAGATGAAGGGTAAGGCCTCATGTCTTCACTATGTCCTTCTGGGACACATAATCCTTTTTACTAGAAAAATATTCCCCATTTTAACCACACACATGCTGTATATTTTAGCTGGGAAATTACAGGAAATTACATTATTTTATTTATAGCGCATGTAGTAAGTAATGTTCAACAATGATCATACATAATAGTGATGTTTGAGGATTATTAATTTACACTTAGATGCTCATTTACCAAAAACCCTAGAAGAAAATTAATTATTGAGAAATACTTCTAGTCTCAGGGAGACTCCATTATTAGGGGAACATATAGGGAAATCTGTCACAAAGACCGTGATCGCCGAACAGTGTACTGTCTTCCTGGCGCTAGAGTCCGACACATCGCGGATCGGGTTGACAGATTACTGGGAGCGGCTGGAGAAGATCCAGCGGTCATGGTCCATATCGGAACCAATGACAAAGTTAGAGGTAGGTGGAGAGTCCTTAAAAATGATTTCAGGGATTTAGGTCAAAAGCTTAGGGCAAGGACCTCAAAGGTAGTATTTTCTGAAATACTGCCTGTACCACGAGCCACACAAGAAAGGCAGCGGGAGATTAGGGAGATTAACAAGTGGCTCAAGAACTGGTGTAGGAAGGAGGGGTTTGGGTTCCTGGAGAACTGGGCCATCTTTTCTATCGGCTACAGGCTCTATCATAGGGACGGGCTGCACCTCAATGGGGAAGGGGCAGCTGTGTTGGGGAGAAAGATGGCTAGAAGGTTGGAGGAGTGTTTAAACTCGGGACTGGGGGGAGGGAAATTACATTATAGGAGGGGAAGATAGTGCAGATAGAGACTGGGGGCAAGGTAGTGGGACTGGGGGAGGAATGGAAGGAGGGACTAGAACAGTTCAGAAGGAAAGGTGTAGGGTAAAAAATATATATCAACCTCTCAAATGTATGTATACTAATGCCAGAAGCCTGACTAATAAAACTGGGGAGCTGAAATTAGTGATGTGTGAGGAGAACTATGACATAGTAGGAATAACTGAGACATGGCTGGATGATAGCTATGACTGGGCAGTTAATGTACAAGGTTACAGTCTGTTTAGAAAGGATCGTCAAAGCCGGAGAGGGGGAGGGGTTCTCCTTTATGTAAAGTCCTGTCTAAGTCCGTGAAGATATAAGTGAGGGACATGAACATGTGGAGTCACTGTGGGTAGAGATACATGGAGCTAAAAACAACAATAAATTACTAATAGGAGTTTACTATAAACCACCTAATATACCAGAGTCCACAGAAAATCTACTACTAAACGAGATAGACGATGCGGCAAATCATAATGAGGTGGTTATTATGGGGGACTTCAACTACCCAGATATAGACTGGGAAACTGAAACTTGTATATCTCATAAGGGAAACAGGTTCTTGGCAATAACCAAAGACAATTACCTCTCCCAACTGGTTCAGGGCCCGACTAGAGGGACGGCCATACTGGACTTAGTATTAACCAATAGGCCGGACAAAACAACAGACGTGCAGGTTGGGGGACACCTGGGAAATAGTGACCATAAAGTAATAACCTTCCAATTATCATTCAAAAGAGCGTTTCTACAGGGAGGAACAAAAATACCAAACTTCAAAAAAGCTAAATTTAGCCAACTAAGAGAGGCCATAGGCCTAACTAACTGGGTCAAAGTCCTCAAAAATATAGCCACAAAATGGGATATCTTTAAAAACATCCTAAAATCTCATTGTGAGAGGTACATACCGTATGGGAATAAAAGGTTAAGGAACAAAAAGAAACCAATGTGGATAAATAGAACTGTAAAGAAAGCAATAAATGACAAAAAGAAAGCATATAAATCACTAAAACAGGAGGGTAGCACGGAAGCACTGAAAAACTATAAGGAAAAAAATAGAACATGTAAAAAACAAATAAAAACGGCCGAGAGATTAATTGCCAAAGAGAGTAAAACTAACCCTAAAATGTTCTTCAATTATATAAATGTTAAAAAGTAAAAATCTGAAGGTGTCGGCCCTTTAAAGAGTAATGAGGGGGGAGTCGCAGAGAGCGACGAGGAGAAAGCAAAGCTGTTAAATATTTTTTTCTCCAATGTATTCACTGAGATGACACTAAACTGTGTAAGGGCTCTTTCACACTTGCGTTGTCCGGATCCGGCGCGTACTCCACTTGACGGAATTACACGCCGGATCCGGAAAAACGCAAGTGAACTGAAAGCATTTGAAGACGGATCCGTCTTCAAAATGCGTTCAGTGTTACTATAGCAGCCAGGACGCTATTAAAGTCCTGGTTGCCATAGTAGTAGTAGGGAGCGGGGGAGCAGTATGCTTACCGTCCGTGCGGCTCCCGGGGCGCTCCAGAATGACGTCAGAAGCAAATTAATTATTGAGAAATACTTCTAGTCTCAGGGAGACTCCATTATTAGGGGAACATTGTCAAGGAACCATGAACCAGACGTACAACAAGAGATAAGTGGAAATAAGAAGGCTTTATTGAAAATCAAGCTGTAAGGCAAAAGTCCAAACGGATGGCTAAACCGAAGCAGGGTCTTGCGAAGCCAGAGGTCAGGAACCAGAAGGGTAGTCAGACGAAGCCTGGATCAGGAACCAGCAGGGTAGTCAGACGAAGCCTGGATCAGGAACCAGCAGAGTAGTCAGACGAAGCCTGGATCAGGAACCAGCAGGGTAGTCAGACGAAGCCAGGATCAGGAACCAGAAGCAGCAGCAGTCTTAGAAGCATGTGAACACAGGAGGACCAAGCAAGGAACTGAAGCCACAGACCTCCTATATATATGAGCTAGGCATCCAGCTCCTCCCAGTGGGAAGGAGAAGCCGCAGGGTGGGAGGCTACAAGAAACCCAGAAACCAAGATGGCCGCCAGCACATGTCAAACGAAGGAGAACAGCAAGAAGGTAAGACCATGACAGTACCTCCCCCTCAAGGGCCCCTCCTCCGCGGAGTAAAGAACGGTTTCTGAGGGAAGCGTGCGTGGAAGGCTCGGAGCAAGGCAGGAGCATGGACATCTGCGGAGGGAACCCAGGAACGCTCCTCTGGACCATAACCACGCCAATGGACCAAAAACTGCACCCGACCGCGGACCAGGCGTGAGTCCAGGATATTGCTCACCTCATACTCCTCACGATTGCCCACTTGGACCGGACGAGGCCGAGGAACCGAGGAAGTGAAACGATTACACACCAGTGGCTTCAACAGGGAGACATGAAACACGTTGGAGATCCGCATGCCAGGAGGAAGCGCAAGGGCATAGGCTACCGGGTTTACCCTGCGAAGCACTCGGAAGGGACCAACAAAGCGAGGCGCCAGCTTAGGAGTGGGCACTCGAAGGTTGAGGTTGCGGGTGGACAACCATACGCTGTCTCCGACCTGGTAGGAAGGAGCGGGCGCTCGTCTGCGATCAGCCTGGAGTCTCTGGCGCTGCGCAGAGACCTCAAGGGACCTCTGGATCTGTACCCAAGAAGCACGTAGGACGGAAAGGTGATCCTCCACAGCCGGAATATCCTGGGGAGAGAATACCTCCGGTAACACGGCAGGTTGGAACCCATAATTGGCCATGAAGGGAGACGTCCCAGAGGAAGAGTTCACCGCCGTGTTCCTGGCAAACTCAGCCCAAGGCAGGAGGTCAACCCAATTGTCTTGGTGATCGGAGACATAGCAACGAAGGAATTGCTCCAAGGCCTGATTGGATCGTTCTGCGGCCCCATTGGACTGAGGGTGGTAGGCCGAGGAGAAAGAGAGATGAATCCCCAACTGGGAGCAAAAGGCGCGCCAGAACCTGGACACAAACTGACTCCCCCGATCCGACACAATCTCCTTGGGCAAACCGTGCAACCGGAAGACCTCCCTGGCAAAAATCGAGGCCAACTCTTGTGCAGAGGGTAACTTCTTGAGAGGAACACAGTGGCACATTTTGGAAAACCGATCCACAATCATGAGAATGACCGTATGGCCTCGGGATGCAGGGAGGTCCACAATGAAATCCATCCCCAGGTGTGACCATGGACGCTCCCCAGTGGCTATGGGTTGCAAAAGGCCCAACGGAAGGTGCCGAGGGGACTTACTCTGGGCACAAACGGAGCATGCCGCTACATATGCGGCGATGTCGGAACGTAGAGAAGGCCACCAGAACAGACGTGAAACAGCCCAGGACAGCTGATTCTTTCCAGGATGCCCCGCGGCCTTGGAGTTATGGTAGGTTCGCAACAACCGAGTGCGCAACTCCTCAGGCACAAAACATCTGCCGTTGGGTCTCCCAGAGGGAGCACCAGATTGAGCCGCCAAAATCTGCTCACCCAGGGGAGAGGTCAGGCTGGTGCGAATGGCGGCCAGGATCTGATTCGGAGGTATGACCGAAGTCGGAATCGACTCCTCCCCGGACAGCTCGGAGTACTGCCGTGATAAGGCATCCGCTCTGATGTTCTTGGAACCGGGTAGGTAGGAGACCACGTAATTAAAACGTGACAAGAACAGAGCCCATCTGGCCTGACGTGGTGTCAATCTCTTGGCCTCAGAGAGGTAGGTCAGATTCTTGTGGTCCGTCAGGATGAGAACCGGAACCACCGAGCCCTCGAGCAAGTGCCTCCATTCTTTAAGGGCCTGCACGATGGCCAATAGCTCCCTGTCACCAATCTGATAGTTGCACTCCGCGGAAGACAGTTTCCGGGAGTAAAACCCACAAGGAAGCAGAGGACCCTCTGGTGTTCTACGCTGAGACAGAAGGGCGCCTACTCCCGTCTCAGACGCGTCCACCTCGAGGACAAAAGGCAACCCAGGGTTGGGATGCGACAGAATCGGAGCCGACACAAAGGCGGACTTTAGAGCCTCAAAAGCTCGGATGGCCTCGAGCGGCCAGACCTGGGGATTACTGCCCTTCCTGGTCAGATCCGTGAGAGGCTTGGCTAGCATGGAAAAGTCCCTGATGAACTTCCGATAATAATTGGCGAAGCCCAAAAAGCGCTGCAGGGCACGAAGACCACTGGGCTGGGGCCACTGTAAGACAGCCGAAACCTTCTCAGGATCCATGGAGAACCCCTCAGCGGAAATGATGTAACCTAAGAAGGTTACCTGGGATCGGTGAAATTCGCATTTCTCAAGCTTACCAAACAGCTTGTTCTCTCGTAACCATTGCAACACTCGTCTGACATCCAGAATGTGGGCCTCCATGGATTCAGAATATACCAAGATGTCATCCAAATAGACCACCACACACTGCTGCAACAGGTCACGGAAAACATCGTTGATGAATTCCTGGAAGACTGCGGGCGCATTGCACAACCCAAAGGGCATAACCAAGGATTCATAATGACCGGTCCTGGTGTTAAACGCGGTCTTCCACTCATCGCCCGCCTTGATCCTTACCAGGTTATATGCCGCCCTCAGGTCGAGTTTGGTAAAGACCGTGGCCCCTTTGAGGCGATCGAACAGCTCGGAAATCAAGGGTATCGGGTAAGCGTTCTTGATCGTGATGCGATTGAGACCCCTGTAATCGATGCAAGGCCTCAACTCACCGCCCTTCTTTTTCACAAAGAAAAATCCAGCCCCTGCCGGGGACGAGGATTTGCGAATGTGTCCGCGTGAAAGCGCCTCCCTCACGTACTCCTCCATGGCCTCATTCTCCGCTACCGACAGTGGATAGACTTTGCCACGAGGAGGAACGGCACCAGATTGTAACTCTATGGCACAATCGTATGGGCGGTGCGGAGGTAGGGCAACCGCACGCACCTTATCGAATACATCCCGGTACTCCTCGTATTCAGGAGGCAACAGAGAGTCCGAGGAAGTACACAGCAACTTTACAGGACCATGGATGCAACTAGCCCCACACTGCGGTGACCACGAGAGGATCTCGGCCGATCTCCAATCGAAAGTCGGATTATGCTTCTGGAGCCAGGGGTACCCCAAGACCACCGAGTAGTGTGGAGACGAAATAACCTGGAGACAGACCGACTCTCTGTGAACGGCACCAATGGCCATCCCCACTGGAAGGGTCTCCTGAGTCACGTGTGGCGGCAGAAGGGGTCTGCCGTCTATCGCCTCAAGAGCCAGTGGGGAACCTCGAGGCTGCAGAGGAATGGAATTGGCGGCAGCGAACACACTATCAATGAACAAACCACCAGCACCAGAGTCCACCAACGCCTGGGTCGTCACCGAGCCCCCGACCCAGGAGAGGACAACGGTAATCAGTGGTTTGTCAACACGGGAAACCGGGGACGAGGAGACTCCACCCAAGATCTGCCCCCGACAGGATCTCAGGTGCGAGCGTTTCCCGGACGGTTCGGGCATGCCAACCGAAAATGCCCACCGAGACCACAGTACATGCATCGGCCCTCGCGTCTCCGGAGTACCCTCTCTCCCTCGGACAGGCGAGCAAACCCCAGCTGCATGGGTTCACCCCCAGACAAGTCATCCCCAGGAGGCGTGGGAGGAGAGGGAGGCACGGGTGGGACAGCAAACGTAGGCGCCAATCTGTTAGAAGACCTCCGCAGGCTCTCCTTAAAGGAAGGTCTCTCCCTGAGTCTGGTGTCAATCAAAATCAGGAAAGAAATAAGAGACTCGAGCTCCACTGGTAGGTCCTTAGCTGCAACCTCATCCTTCAAGGCATCCGAGAGACCATGAGAGAAAGCAGCGACCAGAGCCTCATTATTCCAGCCCACCTCTGCTGCCAGGGTACGAAACTCAATGGCGTATTCAGCTACGGATCGTGAACCCTGTCTGATGGACATAAGGAGCTTCGCAGCATAGGCAGCACGAGCCGGCACATCGAATACCTTCCGAAGAGAAGCAACAAAACCGGAAAACTCGGCAACCACCGGATTGTTGTTCTCCCATAAAGGGCTGGCCCAGGCCAAGGCCTTGTCCGAGAGCAGCGAGATCAAGAAGCCCACCTTTGATCTCTCAGTAGGAAAGGCATGTGGCAGCAACTCGAAATAAATGCCCACCTGGTTAAGGAAACCTCGGCACTGAGTTGGCTCTCCCCCAAAGCGCTGTGGAAGGGGGGCAGAACCGGTCATACCCCGAAACACCGCAGGCGCAGCAACAGGTGTCGGGGTAGACTCTGGCGCAACAACCGGAGCGGCAGTAGGAGCGGGCCCAGGAGCGACAACCGACCCATCGGCAACGGAAGCTAAATGAGCCGTGCGTTCAAGCAGGGTTTGCAACGCCACAGCGAACCGACCCAACAGGTGATCCTGCTGATCAAGTCTGGCAACCAGCGTAGGTAGCGAGGATGGCCCTGTACCGTCAGAATTCATGGCTTGGTCCTAATGTCAAGGAACCATGAACCAGACGTACAACAAGAGATAAGTGGAAATAAGAAGGCTTTATTGAAAATTAAGCTGTAAGGCAAAAGTCCAAACGGATGGCTAAACCGAAGCAGGGTCTTGCGAAGCCAGAGGTCAGGAACCAGAAGGGTAGTCAGACGAAGCCTGGATCAGGAACCAGCAGGGTAGTCAGACGAAGCCTGGATCAGGAACCAGCAGAGTAGTCAGACGAAGCCTGGATCAGGAACCAGCACGGTAGTCAGACGAAGCCAGGATCAGGAACCAGAAGCAGCAGCAGTCTTAGAAGCATGTGAACACAGGAGGACCAAGCAAGGAACTGAAGCCACAGACCTCCTATATATATGAGCTAGGCATCCAGCTCCTCCCAGTGGGAAGGAGAAGCCGCAGGGTGGGAGGCTACAAGAAACCCAGAAACCAAGATGGCCGCCAGCACATGTCAAACGAAGGAGAACAGCAAGAAGGTAAGACCATGACAAACATATAGGGAAATCTGTCACAAAGACCGTGATCGCCGAACAGTGTGCTGTCTTCCTGGCGCTAGAGTCCGACACATCGCGGATCGGGTTGACAGATTACTGGGAGCGGCTGGAGAAGATCCAGCGGTCATGGTCCATATCGGAACCAATGACAAAGTTAGAGGTAGGTGGAGAGTCCTTAAAAATGATTTCAGGGATTTAGGTCAAAAGCTTAGGGCAAGGACCTCAAAGGTAGTATTTTCTGAAATACTGCCTGTACCACGAGCCACACAAGAAAGGCAGCGGGAGATTAGGGAGATTAACAAGTGGCTCAAGAACTGGTGTAGGAAGGAGGGGTTTGGGTTCCTGGAGAACTGGGCCGACTTTTCTATCGGCTACAGGCTCTATCATAGGGACGGGCTGCACCTCAATGGGGAAGGGGCAGCTGTGTTGGGGAGAAAGATGGCTAGAGGGTTGGAGGAGTGTTTAAACTCGGGACTGGGGGAGGGAAATTACATTATAGGAGGGGAAGATAGTGCAGATAGAGACTGGGGGCAAGGTAGTGGGACTGGGGGAGGAATGGAAGGAGGGACTAGAACAGTTCAGAAGGAAAGGTGTAGGGTAAAAAATATATATAAACCTCTCAAATGTATGTATACTAATGCCAGAAGCCTGACTAATAAAACTGGGGAGCTGGAATTAGTGATGTGTGAGGAGAACTATGACATAGTAGGAATAACTGAGACATGGCTGGATGATAGCTATGACTGGGCAGTTAATGTACAAGGTTACAGTCTGTTTAGAAAGGATCGTCAAAGCCGGAGAGGGGGAGGGGTTCTCCTTTATGTAAAGTCCTGTCTAAGTCCGTTAAGATATAAGTGAGGGACATGAACATGTGGAGTCACTGTGGGTAGAGATACATGGAGCTAAAAACAACAATAAATTACTAATAGGAGTTTACTATAAACCACCTAATATACCAGAGTCCACAGAAAATCTACTACTAAACGAGATAGACGATGCGGCAAATCATAATGAGGTGGTTATTATGGGGGACTTCAACTACCCAGATATAGACTGGGAAACTGAAACTTGTATATCTCATAAGGGAAACAGGTTCTTGGCAATAACCAAAGACAATTACCTCTCCCAACTGGTTCAGGGCCCGACTAGAGGGACGGCCATACTGGACTTAGTATTAACCAATAGGCCGGACAAAACAACAGACGTGCAGGTTGGGGGACACCTGGGAAATAGTGACCATAAAGTAATAACCTTCCAATTATCATTCAAAAGAGCGTTTCTACAGGGAGGAACAAAAATACCAGACTTCAAAAAAGCTAAATTTAGCCAACTAAGAGAGGCCATAGGCCTAACTAACTGGGTCAAAGTCCTCAAAAATACAGCCACAAAATGGGATATCTTTAAAAACATCCTAAAATCTCATTGTGAGAGGTACATACCGTATGGGAATAAAAGGTTAAGGAACAAAAAGAAACCAATGTGGATAAATAGAACTGTAAAGAAAGCAATAAATGACAAAAAGAAAGCATATAAATCACTAAAACAGGAGGGTGGCACGGAAGCACTGAAAAACTATAAGGAAAAAAATAGAACATGTAAAAAACAAATAAAAACGGCCAAACTAGAGACCGAGAGATTAATTGCCAAAGAGAGTAAAACTAACCCTAAAATGTTCTTCAATTATATAAATGTTAAAAAGTAAAAATCTGAAGGTGTCGGCCCTTTAAAGAGTAATGAGGGGGGAGTCGCAGAGAGCGACGAGGAGAAAGCAAAGCTGTTAAATATTTTTTTCTCCAATGTATTCACTGAGATGACACTAAACTGTGTAAGGGCTCTTTCACACTTGCGTTGTCCGGATCCGGCGCGTACTCCACTTGACGGAATTACACGCCGGATCCGGAAAAACGCAAGTGAACTGAAAGCATTTGAAGATGGATCCGTCTTCAAAATGCGTTCAGTGTTACTATGGCAGCCAGGACGCTATTAAAGTCCTGGTTGCCATAGTAGTAGTAGGGAGCGGGGGAGCAGTCTGCTTACTGTCCGTGCGGCTCTCGGGGCGCTCCAGAATGACGTCAGAGCGCCCCATGCGCATGGATGACGTGCCATGCGATCACCTCATCCATGCGCGTGGGGCGCCCTGACGTCACTCTGAAGCGCCCCGGGAGCCGCACGGACGGTAAGTATACTGCTCCCCCGCTCCCCATTACACTTTACCATGGCTGCCAGGACTTTAGCGTCCCGGCAGCCATGGTAACCATTCAGAAAAAGCTAAACGTCGGATCCGGCAATGCGCCGAAACGACGTTTAGCTTAAGGCCGGATCCGGATCAATGCCTTTCAATGGGCATTAATTCCGGATCCGGCCTTGCGGCAAGTCTTTAGGATTTTTGGCCGGAGCAAAAAGCACAGCATGCTGCGGTATTTTCTCCGGCCAAAAAACGTTCCGGTCCGGAACTGAAGACATCCTGATGCATCCTGAACAGATTTCTCTCCATTCAGAATGCATTAGGATAAAACTGATCAGGATTCTTCCGGCATAGAGCCCCAACGACGGAACTCAATGCCGGAAGACAATAACGCAAGTGTGAAAGAGCCCTAAATTAATTAACACGGAAGAGGACAGTATACTACTACTGAGGGATCTGGATAGATTGGAGGCTTGGGCAGATAAGTGGCAGATGAGGTTTAAAACGGACAAATCTAAAGTTATGCACATGGGAAGGAATAATGCAAGTCATCCGTATATACTAAATGGTAAAACACTCGGTAACACTGACATGGAAAAGGATCTAGGAATTTTAATAAACAGCAAACTAAGCTGCAAAAACCAGTGTCGGGCAGCTGCTGCCAAGGCCAATAAGATAATGGGTTGCATCAGAAGGGGCATAGATGCCCATTATAAGAACATAGTCCTACCACTTTACAAATCGCTAGTCAGACCACACATGGAGTACTGTGTACAGTTCTGGGCTCCTGTAAATAAGGCAGACATAACAGAGCTGGAGAAGGTCCAGAGGAGGGCAACTAAAGTAATAACTGGAATGGGGTAACTACAGTACCCTGAAAGATTATCAAAATTAGGGTTATTCACTTTAGAAAAAAGACGACTGAGGGGAGATCTAATTAATATGTATAAATATATCAGGGGTCAGTACAGAGATCTATCCCATCATCTATTTATCCCAAGGACTGTGACGAGGGGACATCCTCTGCGTCTGGAGGAAAGAAGGTTGGTACACAAACATAGAAGAGGATTCTTTACGGTAAGAGCAGTGAGACTATGGAACTCTCTGCCTGAGGAGGTGGTGATGGTGAGTACAATAAAGGAATTCAAGAGGGGCCTGGATGTATTTCTGGAGCGTAATAATATTACAGGCTATAGCTTCTAGAGAGGGGTCGTTGATCCAGGGAGTTATTCTGATTGCCTGATTGGAGTCGTAGCAGTGTAGTGTCACCACCAGACATCTGAGAAGCTCTGACAGATGCCTTTCAGAACCTCCTCCTTGAGCTTCCTTTGTTTATATTCGTATATTCATTTTGTGTTGTCTTGTTTCCTGTACACCTTCCGTGACATTATAAACCGCCAAAACCGTCTCAAGCATGGATCCGGTTTCACTTTTGACTGAACGCATGCAGGGTCTTTCATTGGAGGTAGCAGATCTCCGTAAGATTCTTTCTCAGTTTCAAGTGACCGGTTCAGCTTGCGTTCATGGAGTTTGTTCTGAGCCTAAGATCTCGCTCCCGGATACGTTCTCCGGGGGTAGTGAGAATTTTGTGCGTTTTAGAGAGGCTTGCAAACTCCATTTTCGCCTACTTCCCCATTCCTCTGGTGATGAGGAACGGAGGGTGGGGATCATTATATCGCTGCTCAGGGATAACGCTCAGTCGTGGGCCTTTTTGCTGCCGGTGGGGGCACGGCCCCTCCGTTCAGTGGATGAATTCTTTTTAGCCCTGGGTCAGATATACAGGGAGTGCAGAATTATTAGGCAAGTTGTATTTTTGAGGATTAATTTTATTATTGAACAACAACCATGTTCTCAATGAACCCCAAAAACTCATTAATATCAAAGCTGAATATTTTTGGAAGTAGTTTTTAGTTTGTTTTTAGTTTTAGCTATTTTAGGGGGATATCTGTGTGTGCAGGTGACTATTACTGTACATAATTATTAGGCAACTTAACAAAAAACAAATATATACCCATTTCAATTATTTATTTTTACCAGTGAAACCAATATAACATCTCAACATTCACAAATATACATTTCTGACATTCAAAAACAAAACAAAAACAAATCAGTGACCAATATAGCCACCTTTCTTTGCAAGGACACTCAAAAGCCTGCCATCCATGGATTCTGTCATTGTTTTGATCTGTTCACCATCAACATTGCGTGCAGCAGCAACCACAGCCTCCCAGACACTGTTCAGAGAGGTGTACTGTTTTCCCTCCTTGTAAATCTCACATTTGATGATGGACCACAGGTTCTCAATGGGGTTCAGATCAGGTGAACAAGGAGGCCATGTCATTAGATTTTCTTCTTTTATACCCTTTCTTGCCAGCCACGTTGTGGAGTACTTGGACGCGTGTGATGGAGCATTGTCCTGCATGAAAATCATGTTTTTCTTACCTTGCAGACTTCTTCCTGTACCACTGCTTGAAGAAGGTGTCTTCCAGAAACTGGCAGTAGGACTGGGAGTTGAGCTTGACTCCATCCTCAACCCAAAAAGGCCCCACAAGCTCATCTTTGATGATACCAGCCCAAACCAGTACTCCACCTCCACCTTGCTGGCGTCTGAGTCGGACTGGAGCTCTCTGCCCTTTACCAATCCAGCCATCTGGCCCATCAAGACTCACTCTCATTTCATCAGTCCATAAAACCTTAGAAAAATCAGTCTTGAGATATTTCTTGGCCCAGTCTTGACGTTTCAGCTTGTGTGTCTTGTTCAGTGGTGGTCGTCTTTCAGCCTTTCTTACCTTGGCCATGTCTCTGAGTATTGCACACCTTGTGCTTTTGGGCACTCCAGTGATGTTGCAGCTCTGAAATATGGCCAAACTGGTGGCAAGTGGCATCTTGGCAGCTGCACGCTTGACTTTTCTCAGTTCATGGGCAGTTATTTTGCGCCTTGGTTTTTCCACATGCTTCTTGCGACCCTGTTGACTATTTTGAATGAAACGCTTGATTGTTCGATGATCACGCTTCAGAAGCTTTGCAATTTTAAGAGTGCTGCATCCCTCTGCAAGATATCTCACTATTTTTGACTTTTCTGAGCTTGTCAAGTCCTTCTTTTGACCCATTTTGCCAAAGGAAAGGAAGTTGCCTAATAATTATGCACACCTGATATAGGGTGTTGATGTCATTAGACCACACCCCTTCTCATTACAGAGATGCACATCACCTAATATGCTTAATTGGTAGTAGGCTTTCGAGCCTATACAGCTTGGAGTAAGACAACATGCATAAAGAGGATGATGTGGTCAAAATACTCATTTGCCTAATAATTCTGCACGTAGTGTATGATGATCCGGATCGTATTGCTTTGGCTGAGTCTAGACTACGTCTGTTATGCCAGGCTAAACCATCCGCAGAGATATACTGCTCAGAATTTTGGAGATGGGCAGCTGATACTGGTTGGAATGATGCTGCACTCCGAAGTCAATTTTGCCATGGTCTGTCAGCGGGATTGAAAGATGCATTTGCCTTTCATGAGAGGCCTACCTCCCTGGACTCTGCCATGTCTCGGGCCGTTCGTATTGACAGGCGTCTTAGAGAGAGAGGAGAGATCACTCCTCCCTGTCATACTCAATCCCAGTGCAGCGGTCTCATTCAGTGCGCAGGGGTCTCAGTCGCTGTCAACCCCTTCTGAGCAGGAGCCCATGCAGCGGGGGTTGATTGCCTCTGACAATAGAAGATTCAGCCCGCATGGGAAGGTTTGTTTTTGTTGTGGAGGTATAAATCATTTGGCAAATGTTTGTCCCTCTAGGAGATTCAGACAGTCTTTTGAGAATAATAAAGAAACAAAAAGGAAAAAATCCTTTAAAAATGTTCCATCTGTTAACATTGGCAGGGTTGAGGTGGAAATTGAAGGTTTTCCGTTTGCTTGTAGTTCTTGTTTTGTCCTGCCTGCCAGGGTGGCGCTAGAGAGCAAGAACATTTTTTTGTGAGATTTTTGTAGATAGTGGAGCAGCTGTCAATCTCATTGATAATCAATTTGCGATAACTCATGGTTTCCAGGTATGCACTTTGGGGAAGGATATTCCTGTTTTTGCTATTGATTCCGCTCCACTTTCTCAGAGGGGACGCGGCTTGAGATCCCCATGACGACAAACCACTCCCACACGCCACGTCACCTCCTGACTACAGCTGAGCATAGCCGGACAGCCTGACGTAAGACGCGGCTCAAGTCTGCGCATGTCTCAGCGGGGAAGTAGACTCGTGAATATTCATAAGGGGGAGTGCCATCAGTACGTCCGAACCTGACCCGATGATTGGTCTATTCCATAGAGGGGAGGAGCGAGGCGCACAAAAGTGAGACACAGCTTCACAAACGCCGCCACTGCCGCATGATCGAACCGGATGAGAGCCACTGCCTGCAACACCGGATAATCTTCCTTAGTCCCTGAGGAGCCTAATCAGGCGAAACGCGTCGGATAAAAGGAAAGGGATTCAACAGCAGAGAGGTAAGAGAATAGGGAATTATAGAACAGGTCCGAGGTTCCTGAGGCTGGGGGTCGTCTTTTCAAAGACGAGTGCCCCGACTACAGCCATTTAGGTCATCACCCTGACTAGAGTAGGTCAAGTAGGGTGGAGATATAGGGAATTTTAGTAAAATATACTAATGTTGTCCTCTATATACAAACTGACCAGCCATAGTACCTCAAACCTGTACTACATAACTGGCCCCTTCTGTCTCTAAACAGCGCAGCAGTTTCACTAAATTCAGCTGTCTCATATTTATTTTAAATAATAAGAATAAAAGTTAAATCTTATATTAAATACACAAAGGCAAACTCAGTTAATAGCATACAGATATTTGAGACTACTGAGAACACTTTATGGTGGGTCTAACTAATAGACACCACTATAAACATATGACATATATTCATTTTGCATTGTCTTGTTTCCTGTACACCTTCCGTGACATTATAAACCGCCAAAACCGTCTCAAGCATGGATCCGGTTTCACTTTTGACTGAACGCTTCCAGGGTCTTTCATTGGAGGTAGCTGATCTCCGTAAGACTCTTTCTCAGTTTCTAGTGACCGGTTCAGCTTGCGTTCATGGAGTTTGTTCTGAGCCTAAGATCTCGCTCCCGGATACGTTCTCCGGGGGTAGTGAGAATTTTGTGCGTTTCAGAGAGGCTTGCAAACTCCATTTTCGCCTTCTTCCCCATTCCTCTGGTGATGAGGAACGGAGGGTGGGGATCATTATATCGCTGCTCAGGGGTAACGCTCAGTTGTGGGCTTTTTCGCTGCTGGTGGGGGCACGGCCCCTCCGTTAAGTGGATGAATTTTTTTTAGCCTTGGGTCAGATATATGATGATCCGGATCGTGTTGCTTTGGCTGAGTCTAGACTACGTCTGTTATGCCAGGGTAAACAATCCGCAGAGATATACTGCTCAGAATTTCGGAGATGGGCAGCTGATACTGGTTGGAATGATGCTGCACTCCGAAGTCAATTTTGCCAAGGTCTTTCAGAGGGATTGAAAGATGCATTTGCCTTTCATGAGAGGCCTATCTCCTTGGACTCTGCTATGTCTCAGGCCGTTCGTATTGACAGGCGTCTTAGAGAGAGAGGAGAGATCTCTCCTTCCTGTCATACTCAGTCCCAGGACAGTGCAGCGGTCTCATTCAGTGCGCAGGGGTCTCAGTCGCTGTTAGCCCTTTCCGAGCAGGAGCCCATGCAGCTGGGGTTGATTGCCTCTGACAATAGAAGATTCAGCCCGCATGGGAAGGTTTGTTTTTGTTGTGGAGGTATAAATCATTTGGCAAATGTTTGTCCCTCTAGGAGATTCAGGCAGTTTTCTGGGAGTAATAAAGAAACAAAAAGGAAAAAATCTTTTAAAAATTTTCCATCTGTTACTATTGGCAGGGTTGAGGCGGAAATTGAAGGTTTTCCGTTTGCTTGTAGTTCCCGTTTTGTCCTGCCTGCCAGGGTGGCGCTAGAGAGCAAGAACATTTTTTGTGAGATTTTTGTAGATAGTGGAGCAGCTGTCAATCTCATTAATAATCATTTTGCGATAACTCATGGTTTCCAGGTGTGCACTTTGGGAAAGGATATTCCTGTTTTTGCTATTGATTCCGCTCCACTTTCTCAGAAATCATTAAAGGGCATAGTTCACAATATTCGTTTAATTGTGAGTGATGCTCATGTTGAGGATGTGTCATGTTTCGTCCTTAGCGGATTACCTACTCCTCTTGTGTTGGGGCTACCCTGGCTCACTAAACATAACCCCACCATTGATTGGCAAGCGAGGCAAATAAATGGTTGGAGTGACTTTTGCAGAGAGAATTGCCTCACGACATCTGTTTCTGAGGTTTCTACTAAGACTGTACCACCTTTTCTCTCTGAATTTTCGGATGTCTTCTCTGAGAGTGGAGTTCAGGATTTGCCCCCGCACAGGGAGTACAATTGCCCTAGTAATCTCATCCCTGGCGCTAAGCTGCCTAAATCTCGTTTATACAACCTCTCCCAACCTGAAAGGGTCGCTATGCGTGCTTATATCTCTGAGAGTCTGAGAAAAGGACACATACGACCCTCGAAGTCACCTGTTGCCGCTGTTTTTTTCTTTGTTAAGAAAAAAGATGGTTCTTTAAGACCTTGTCTGGATTTCAGGGAGCTGAACAGTATCACTATTCGTGACCCTTATCCGCTTCCTCTGATCCCGGACCTGTTTAACCAGATTGTTGGGGCTAAAGTCTTTTCCAAGTTAGATCTAAGAGGGGCATACAACCTGGTCAGGGTCAGAGAAGGAGACGAATGGAAGACGGCCTTCAATACCCCTGAGGGCCATTTTGAGAATTTGGTTATGCCTTTTGGTTTGATGAATGCCCCAGCCATTTTTCAGCATTTCGTGAACAGCATTTTTTATCATTTAATGGGAAAATTTGTATTAGTGTATTTGGATGACATTTTGATTTTTTCTCCTGATTTCAAAACTCATAAGGAACACTTACGTCAGGTCTTGCTCATCCTGCGGGAGAATAAATTATACGCGAAACTGGAAAAATGTGTGTTTGCGGTTCCAGAAATTCAATTTCTGGGGTTTCTTCTCTCCGCTTCTGGTTTTCGCATGGACCCCGAGAAGGTCTGCTCTGTGCTTGAGTGGGAGCTTCCTGAGAATCAGAAGGCGCTGATGCATTTTTTAGGCTTTGCCAATTATTACAGGAAGTTTATTTTGAATTATTCCTCTATTGTTATACCACTCACTGATATGACCAGAAAGGGGGTAGATTTTTCTTCCTGGTCGGTAGAGGCGCGTAAGGCCTTTTCTAATATCAAGGAGAGTTTTGCTTCCGCTCCCATCTTGGTACAACCTGATATTTCTCTACCCTTCATAGTTGAGGTTGATGCTTCTGAGGTGGGTGTGGGTGCGGTCTTGTCTCAGGGTTCCTCTCCTGCCAAGTGGCGACCGTGTGCCTCTTTCTCGAAGAAACTCTCCTCCGCAGAGAGAAATTACGATGTGGGAGATAGGGAATTGTTGGCCATCAAGTTGGCTTTTGAGGAATGGCCCCATTGGCTAGAGGGAGCCAGACACCCTATTACTGTGTTTACTGACCATACAAATCTGGCCTACTTGGAGTCAGCCAAGCGTCTGAACCCGAGACAGGCCAGATGGTCATTGTTCTTTTCAAGGTTTAATTTTGTTGTCACGTTCCGCCCTGGGGTTAAGAATGTGAAGGCGGATGCCCTGTCACGTTGTTTTCCGGGAGGTGGGAATTTTGAAGACCCGGGTCCCATTTTGGCTGAAGGTGTGGTGGTCTCTGCTCTTTTTCCTGAATTGGAGGCAGAGGTGCAGGCAGCCCAGTCAGAGGCTCCTGATCTTTGCCCTCCTGGGAGGTTGTTTGTGCCTCTCGCTTTAAGACACAAGATTTTTAAGGAACACCACGATACGGTCCTTGCTGGGCACCCGGGGGCAAGAACCACAGTGGATCTCATCGCTCGGAGATTCTGGTGGCCTGCGCTTCGTAAGTCAGTTGAGGGTTTTGTGGCAGCCTGCGAGACCTGCGCTCGTGCCAAAGTCCCTCATTCACGGCCATCAGGTCCTCTCCTTCCCTTACCCATTCCTTCCCGTCCTTGGACACATCTGTCCATGGACTTCATAACGGACCTGCCTCGTTCCTCGGGAAGACTGTGATTCTGGTGGTGGTGGACCGTTTTAGCAAAATGGTGCATTTCATCCCTTTTCCTGGTTTGCCCAATGCTAAGACGCTGGCGCAGGCATTTATTGATCACATTGTCAAATTGCATGGTATTCCTTCAGACATAGTCTCTGATAGGGGCACGCAGTTTGTTTCCAGATTCTGGAAGGCTTTCTGTTCTCGCTTGGGGGTTCGGTTGTCATTCTCTTCTGCTTTCCACCCGCAGTCAAATGGCCAGACAGAGCGCGTCAATCAGAATCTGGAAACATATCTGCGCTGTTTTGTGGCGGAGAATCAGGAGGATTGGTGTTCTTTTTTGTCCCTTGCTGAGTTTGCTTTAAATAACCGTCGTCAGGAGTCCTCTGATAAGTCACCATTTTTTGGTGCATATGGGTTTCATCCGCAGTTTGGGACTTTCTCGGGAGAGGGGTCTTCTGGTTTACCTGATGAGGACAGATTCTCCTCGTCTTTGTCATCTATTTGGCAAAAGATTCAGGATAATTTAAAGAGCATGAGTGAGAGATATAAGCGTGTGGCAGATAAGATACGTGTGCCTGGTCCGGACCTGAATGTTGGTGATCTGGTGTGGTTGTCTACTAAGAATATCAAATTGAAGGTTCCCTCCTGGAAGTTGGGTCCTAAGTTTATTGGGCCTTACAAAATCTTGTCTGTCATCAATCCTGTTGCCTACCGTCTTGATCTTCCTCAGACTTGGAAGATCCATAATGTTTTTCATAAGTCCTTATTAAAACCTTATGTCCAACCCATTGTACCCTCGTCTTTGCCTCCTCCTCCGATTATGGTAATCTTGAATTTCAGGTCTCTAGGATTGTGGATTCTCGTGTTGTCCGCGGTTCTCTCCAGTACCTCGTTCATTAGGGAGGGTTATGGTCCTGAGGAGAGGATGTGGGTCCCAGTGACGTACATTAAGGCCACTCGTCTCATCAGGGCTTTCCATGGGTCCCATCCTGAGAAGGTGGGCTCTGAGTGTCCGGAGTCCACTCGTAGAAGGAGGGGTACTGTCACCACCAGACATCTGAGAAGCTCTGACAGATGCCTTTCAGAACCTCCTCCTTGAGCTTCCTTTGTTTTGCTTTCAGTTCCTCATCTCGTTAGCCTCTCTCAGCTGTCATGTAGTTGTACTGATTGCATCCCTTTAAATTCCTCCCCATAGTGCATCAGTTTGCGGTTTATATTACTTCCTGGAGTGTGTGTGCATGCTGATCCTACTTCTCAGTCTTCTACAAGATAAGTGTTGTGCATTCATTTGTGGTCGTGTCCCCTCACTATTACATGTGTTATACAGTCGAGGTACGAGGATATGCGATCATCTACCATTGGGATTTTCGCATAGGCTGAGCAGTAAGGGAGAGAGCCAGGTCTGATGCAGGGGTCTCCCTTTTTGTTCCTTAATTTTGGATCCAGTGAGTCGTATATTCATTTTGTGTTGTCTTGTTTCCTGTACACCTTCTGTGACATGTAGTCTATATAGGGTAAGTCTTATTTATATATAGTGTAGGTATAGACTATACATGCTTTTTTTTCTAATGATAGTGGTGGGGGGTGCCAAACAAAAAAATTCCACACGGGGTGCCATTTATTCTAAGACCAGCCTTGCGAAGGTTCTTTGCACTGTTTACTAGCCCATCTACAGAACTCGGCCTGGACCCTTGCTGCCTGACTAGTCCATTCCTGACCCTGTACTGCCTGCGCTGACCTTTAGACTGTATACTGGATTGCGCAAACATTGCCCTGACCTCAGCTTGTTTCTGACTACGGTTTTGCCTGATCCCTTGCTGCCACTCAACTGAGAATATTCTAGGAGGTAGCGACCTGGTTGTTCCACGGCAGCGAAATCCAGATCCCTGCATAGGGGTTAAAGGGTGAAGACCAGAGAGGCCACTTAGATAAGGCCCTTAAGGGTAGCCCCAATCCAAATCTGTTCAGTGGCACAGCAGATCCACATCCGATTCCATAAAAAAAAAACTTTATAAAAACCACAGACCTGATATGTTCACCTACGCGGTCCATATATTTTTTTACCTATCTGTAATATGAGCTTTGACTGTTCTGTTTCCTGTTCTCCAATATCTTCAGTGAGATGCACAAGGTTTATTACCCATGGTTTTACAACAGTGTTTAAGCTCCCCATTGGAGACATGCTCAAGCAAATTTTAACTCATCTCAACCCTCTCTGTTTACCACGCCATGCTTACAACCCCAATAACAACAAAGGTTGCAGTGACTTGCAAATCTTCTAGATTCATTTATTAACAATAGATAATAGAACACATGTCAGGGTGTTGAAAGTGATACATTTTACCATTTCATGAAAAAATAATTCATTCAGAATTTAATGGCAGCAACACATCTCAAAAAAGTTTTGTCTTATTGATGTCAGATTTGGGGCTCTTGTAGATTCGTGCCTTAGGCCTCATCGTCCTCTCCTTTGTCCTTCCACTCCACATCCCTCCCTCTCTTGCCTTCCCTCATTTCTCCTTCTATGTTTATTGTTTTCTAGTTTTCTTTTGTTGCACCTATTGCAGCTTGCATGTAGGTACTTTGGTGCAAGTATATTTATGTCTTTGAATGTATAATTGACCTACCCTCCTGGACTGCTGTATTGCATTTCTGATGTTAATAAGAGTTTTTGTATGCACTGTATTGTGAGCAAAATGCTTGTTGCTTCTGTTTTCTTATTCAATAAAAAGAGAATTGTTAAAAAAAAAAAGGTGGGACAGGGCAATGTCTACCATTGTGTAGCATCCCCTCTTCTTTTAAAAATGTCTGGCCTCACCATAGATACTAATACCATCAGAAATTCAGGCTTTTGAACTGTGTGCTGATAAAAAGCTGGATTGTCCCTCTATCCATCATGGCGCCCATGGTTTCCAAAAATAATTTCACATTTTGATTCCTCTGACCATAGAACAGTTTTCCATTTTGCCTCAGTCCATTTTAAATTAGTTTTGGCAAAGAGAAGACATCAGCATTTCTGGATTATGTTGACATATGACTTCTTTGCCTGTTACAGCTTTTATGTGGATTTGTGGATTGGAAGCCCATGCAGTGATTTCCACTAAGGAATCATGCCTGTTTTTAACCACCTCCCGACCGCCTAACGCACCGATGCGTCCGGGAGGTGGTTGATTTACTCCTCCTGGACGCATCGGCGCGTCATCTCGCGATACCCGAGATTTCCTGTGAACGCGCGCACGCAGGCGCGCGCGCTCACAGGAACGGAAGGTAAGCGAGTGGATCTCCAGCCTGCCAGCGGCGATCGCTCGCTGGCAGGCTGGAGATGTGATTTTTTTTAACCCCTAACAGGTATATTAGACGCTGTTTTGATAACAGCGTCTAATATACCTGCTACCTGGTCCTCTGGTGGTCCCCATGTTTGGATCGACCACCAGAGGACACAGGTAGCTCAGTAAAGTCGCACCAAACACCACACTACACTACACCCCCCCCCGTCACTTATTAACCCCTTATAAACCCCTGATCACCCATGATCACCCCATATAAACTCCCTGATCACCACCCTGTCATTGATCACCCCCCTGTCAGGCTCCGTTCAGACGTCCGTATGATTTTTACGGATCCACGGATACATGGATCGGATCAGCAAAACGCATACGGACGTCTGAATGGAGCCTTACAGGGGGGTGATCAATGACAGGCGGGTGATCACCCATATAGATTCCCTCATCACCCCCTGTCATTGATCACCCCCCTGTCATTGATCACCCCCTGTAAGGCTCCATTCAGACGTCCGTATGATTTTTACGGATCCATGGATACATGGATCGGATCCGCAAAACACATGCGGACGTCTGAATGGAGCCTTACAGGGGGGTGATCAATGACAGGCGGGTGATCACCCATATAGATTCCCTGATCACCCCCTGTCATTGATCACCCCCCTGTCATTGATCACCCCCCTGTCAGGCTCCATTCAGACGTCCGTATGATTTTTACGGATCCATGGATACATTGATCGGATCCGCAAAACACATGCGGACGTCTGAATGGAGCCTTACAGGGGGGTGATCAATGACAGGCGGGTGATCACCCATATACACTCCCTGATCACCCCCTGTCATTGATCACCCCCCTGTCATTGATCACCCCCCTGTAAGGCTCCATTCAGACGTCCGCATGTGTTTTGCGGATCCGATCCATGGATCCGTAAAAATCATTCGGACGTCTGAATGGAGCCTTACAGGGGGGTGATCAATGACAGGGGGTGATCACCCATATACACTCCCTGATCACCCCCTGTCATTGATCACCCCCCTGTAAGGCTCCATTCAGACGTCCGCATGTGTTTTGCGGATCCGATCCATGTATCCATGGATCCGTAAAAATAATTCGGACGTCTGAATGGAGCCTTACAGGGGGGTGATCAATGACAGAGGGGTGATCACCCATATACACTCCCTGATCACCCCCTGTCATTGATCACCCCCCTGTAAGGCTCCATTCAGACGTCCGCATGTGTTTTGCGGATCCGATCCATGTATCCATGGATCCGTAAAAATCATACGGACGTCTGAATGGAGCCTTACCAGGGGGGTGATCAATGACAGGGGGGTGATCAGGGAGTGTATATGGGTGATCACCCCCCTGTCATTGATCACCCCCCTGTCATTGATCACCCCCCTGTAAGGCTCCATTCAGACATTTTTTTGGCCCAAGTTAGCGGAAATATATATATATTTTTTGTTTGTTTTTTCTTACAAAGTCTCATATTCCACTAACTTGTGTCAAAAAATAAAATCTCACATGAACTCACCATACCCCTCACGGAATCCAAATGCGTAAACATTTTTAGACATTTATATTCGAGACTTCTTCTCACGCTTTAGGGCCCCTAAAAAGCCAGGGCAGTATAAATACCCCACATGTGGCCCCATTTCGGAAAGAAGACACCCCAAGGTATTCCGTGAGGGGCATATTGAGTCCATGAAAGATTGAAATTTTTGTCCTAAGTTAGCGGAAAGTGAGACTTTGTGAGAAAAAAAACAGAAAAAAAAAATCAATTTCCGCTAACTTATGCAAAAAAAAATAATTCTATGAACTCGCCAGGCCCCTCATTAAATACCTTGGGGTGTCTTCTTACCAAAGTGGGGTAACATGTGGGGTATTTATACTGCCCTGGCTTTTTAGGGGCCCGAAAGTGTGAGAAGAAGTCTGGGATCCAAATGTCTAAAAATGCCCTCCTAAAAGGAATCTGGGCACCTTTGCGCATCTAGGCTGCAAAAAAGTGTCACACATCTGGTATCGCCGTACTCAGGAGAAGTTGGGGAATGTGTTTTGGGGTGTCATTTTACATATACTCATGCTGGGTGAGAAAAATATCTTGGTCAAATGCCAACTTTGTATAAAAAAATGGGAAAAGTTGTCTTTTGCCAAGATATTTCTCTCACCCAGCATGGGTATATGTAAAATGACACCCCAAAACACATTCCCCAACTTCTCCTGAGTACGGCGATACCAGATGTGTGACACTTTTTTGCAGCCAAGGTGGGCAAAGGGGCCCAAATTCCAAAGAGCACCTTTCGGATTTCGCAGGCCATTTTTTACACATTTTGATTGCAAGGTACTTCTCACACATTTGGGCCCCTAAATTGCCAGGGCAGTATAACTACGCCACAAGTGACCCCATTTTGGAAAGAAGACACCCCAAGGTATTCCGTGAGGGGCACGGCGAGTTCCTCGAATTTTTTATTTTTTGTCACAAGTTAGCGGAAAATGATGATTTTTCTTTTTTTTTCTTTTTTCCTTACAAAGTCTCATATTCCACTAACTTGCGACAAAAAATAAAAAATTCTAGGAACTCACCATGCCCCTCACGGAATACCTTGGGGTGTCTTCTTTCCAAAATGGGGTCACTTATGGCGTAGTTATACTGCCCTGGCAATTTAGGGGCCCAAATGTGTGAGAAGAACTTTGCAATCAAAATGTGTAAAAAATGGCCTGCGAAATCCGAAAGGTGCACTTTGGAATATGTGCCCCTTTGCCCACCTTGGCTGCAAAAAAGTGTCACACATCTGGTATCGCCGTACTCAGGAGAAGTTGGGGAATGTGTTTTTGGGTGTCATTTTACATATACTCATGCTGGGTGAGAAAAATATCTTGGTCAAATGCCAACTTTGTATAAAAAAATGGGAAAAGTTGTCTTTTGCCAAGATATTTCTCTCACCCAGCATGGGTATATGTAAAATGACACCCCAAAACACATTCCCCAACTTCTCCTGAGTACGGCGATACCAGATGTGTGACACTTTTTTGCAGCCAAGGTGGGCAAAGGGGCCCAAATTCCAAAGAGCACCTTTCGGATTTCGCAGGCCATTTTTTACACATTTTGATTGCAAAGTACTTCTCACACATTTGGGCCCCTAAATTGCCAGGGCAGTATAACTACCCCACAAGTGACCCCATTTTGGAAAGAAGACACCCCAAGGTATTCCGTGAGGGGCATGGCGAGTTCCTAGAATTTTTTATTTTTTGTCGCAAGTTAGTGGATTATGAGACTTTGTAAGAAAAAAAATTTTTCTTTATAAAATCATCATTTTCCGCTAACTTGTGACAAAAAATAAAAAGTTCTATGAACTCACTATGCCCATCAGTGAATACCTTAGGGTGTCTACTTTCCGAAATGGGGTCATTTGTGGGGTTTTTCTACTGTCTGGGCATTGTAGAACCTCAGGAAACATGACAGGTGCTCAGAAAGTCAGAGCTGCTTCAAAAAACGGAAATTCACATTTTTGTACCATAGTGTGTAAACGCTATAACTTTTACCCAAACCATTTTTTTTTTGCCCAAACATTTTTTTTTATTAAAGACATGTAGAACAATAAATTTAGCGAAAAATTTATATATGGATGTCGTTTTTTTTTGCAAAATTTTACAGCTGAAAGTGAAAAATGTCATTTTTTTGCAAAAAAATCGTTAAATTTCGATTAATAACAAAAAAGTAAAAATGTCAGCAGCAATGAAATACCACCAAATGAAAGCTCTATTAGTGAGAAGAAAAGGAGGTAAAATTCATTTGGGTGGTAAGTTGCATGACCGAGCGATAAACGGTGAAAGTAGTGTAGTGCAGAAGTGTAAAAAGTGGCCTGGTCATGAAGGGGGTTTTAGCTAGCGGGGCTGAAGTGGTTAATGCACTGCCATTAGAGGGTCCATAGATCACCAGCATCCAGTATTGACCGCAGGCTTTGCACCTTGTGCACATACATTTCTCCAGATTCTCTGAACCTTTTGATGATATTATATACTGTAAATGGTGGGATATTCAAAGTATTCTCAATTTACATTGAACAGTTTTCTGAAATTGCTCTACAATCTTGCAGATGCAGTGTTTTTTTTGCAAATTGATGAACCTATGCCCATCTTTGCTTGTCAGTGACAGATCCTTTACCCCTTTTAAACCCAGTCATGTGACTTAGTTGCAAGATGCTTCTTCAGCTGTTTTTATTAGTATCACTGTACTATCCTTTTTTGACATGCGTTGCTGCCATCATGTTCTAAATGATTAAATTTTTTCATGAACTTGTGAAATGCCTCACTAACAACATCTGATATGTGTTCTATGTTCTACTGTGAATAACATATGGGTCTATGAGATTTGCAAATCATTGCATTCTTATATAACTTTTTTGGGGAATTAGGGTTGTACCTACTTTCTGTGACATATACTGTCCTGCATCCGAAAACGGTGTCTTTAGCGGACTTTAAAACAATCTGCGCCACATCTAGTGACAAAACCATTATTATGAAGAAGGGGAGCACTAAGGGACAGGGAAGTGGGCGTGATGCTGATAGTGCACGCAGAGGCCGTGGCACCGTACCCAGATTCATGTCCAACTTAGCTGGGCGGCGCACGACAACACTGTCCAAGTCGGACCAGTGCGAACAGTTGGTCGGTTGGATTGCTGAAGATAATGCTTCCAGTTGGTTAAGCATCACCCTCTCTTCCACCAAGTCCAGTCTCTGTAGCCAAGAGTCTGGTCAACTGAATCCTCACTCTGATCATCTTTCCTCCCACCATGAAGATGCTTGCCAAACGAGTGATCCCACACTCTAATATTCTGAGGAGCTCTTTCCAGAGCCACTATTACATTTGACCCTTTCGCCCAGCACGCTTGAAGAGGGACCTCAGATATTGTGCCCTGATTCCCAACCTCTTGAGCCTTCACAGTCTCAAGAAGATGACGGTGGTGAACGGCAATCATTCGTTCACGAGGTGGATGATGATAAGACACAGTTGTCAATCACTAAGGTTGTGGTTAGGTCAAGTCAGGAGGATGAGCAGAGTGAGGAAGTGCAAGAGGAGGTGGTTGACGATGAGGTCACTGACCCAACATTGGAAGGTGAAAAGCCGAGTGAGGACAGCAGTACAGAGGGGGAGGGATCGGCAGCACCGCAATAGGCTGGAAGAGGCAGTGGGTTTGCAAAAGGGAGAAGTCGGCTCATACCAAACAGGCCCGCAACCGTTACACCGAGCACCCCTATGCCAAGGGGTAGGTGTTCCGCAGTATGGCACTTTTTGGAGGAAAGTGCAGACGACAAAAGAGTGGTAGTTTAAAAAGCTGTGCCGTACCAAAATGAGCCGGGGCATGAACACTAGCAACCTCACCACCACCAGCATGATCCGCCACATGGCATCCAAGCACCCTAATAAGTGGGCCGAACGCCTGCGTCCACAATCTGGGTGTGCGGGTCACACCCCTGCTTCCTCTTCCCCTGTGTTACACACTGCTGACCAATCCCCTGTCGAAGACGCAGGCCCGGATGCCCCTCACCCTGGACCTTTGCATGAACGATCAGCAACAACATCCACTTCCCTGTCCCAGCGCAGCGTCCAAATATCCATAACACAGTCATTTGAACGCAAGCGCAAATACCCACCCACAGGCCTTAGCACTAAATGCGCTTTCGAAATTACTGGCCCTTGAAATGTTGCCATTTAGGCTTGTGGACACTTAGGCCTTCCGCAGCCTGATGTCGGCGGCCGTCCCTCGGTACGCAGTCCCCAGCCGCCACTTTCATGGTGTGCCGTGCCCGCCTTACACCAGCATGTGTTCCCTGTCCCAGCGCAGCGTCCAAATATCCATAACACAGTCATTTGAACGCAAGCGCAAATACCCACCCACAGGCCTTAGCACTAAATGCGCTTTCGAAATTACTGGCCCTTGAAATGTTGCCATTTAGGCTTGTGGACACTTAGGCCTTCCGCAGCCTGATGTCGGCGGCCGTCCCTCGGTACGCAGTCCCCAGCCGCCACTTTCATGGTGTGCCGTGCCCGCCTTACACCAGCATGTGTTCCAGAACATCACCCGTGCCCTGACCAGCGCAGTTACTGGGAAGGTCCACTTAACCACGAACACATGGACAAGTGCTGGTGGCCAGGGATGCTACATTTCCCTGACGGCACACTGGGTATTATCATTATAAATGATAGATTAAAATTGCCTTTATGTTCATCATCAGCTCAGCTCTCCTCTTGTGGAGTTGAGAAGTCAGGGGCAATCCAGGCCTTGTTCATTTTTATCTGAGTCAACCTGTCAGCATTGCCAGTGGACAAGCGGATACGCTTATCTGTTATAATGCCACCAGCAGCACTAAATACACGCTCAGAAAAAACGCTGGCGGCAGGGCAGGCCAGCACCTCCAAGGCGTAGAGCGCAAGTTCGTGCCACGTGTCCAGCTTGGACACCCAGTAGTTGTAAGGCACGGTCTGCTATGTATTTCTTCACCATCTTCTAAAACTTTTCCCTCCTTGTACCACTAGGCCGCACTTCAGGGTGAGGTTGCTGGTGGGGTGTCATGAAAGTGTCCCATGCCTTGGAGAGTGTTGCCCTGCCTTTGTTGGAACTGCTGTGTGTTCCCCTTGTTTCCCTTACTCGGTTGCCTAAGTGTCCAGCTTTTGTTTTACAGGGTCAGCTCACCTATAGGCCCTCGCATATAATGTTTTACAGGGTCAGCTCAACTGCAGGCCCTCGCATATAATGTTTTACAGGGTCAGCTCAACTGCAGGCCCTTGCATATAATGTTTTACAGGGTCAGCTCACCTGCATGCCCTTGCATATAATGTTTTACAGGATCAGCTCAACTGCAGGCCCTCACATATGTTTTATAGGGTCAGCTCAACTGCAGGCCCTCGCATATAATGTTTTACAGGGTCAGGTCACCTGCAGGCCCTCACCTAAAATCTTTTACAGGGTCAGCTCAACTGCAGGCCCTCGCATATAATCTTTTACAGGGTTAGCTCACCTGCAGGCCCTCACCTACAATCTTTTACAGGGTCAGGTCACCTTCTGATGATGACAGCAAAGTCTTGCCTGTTGGTACTCTGGCACACATGGCTGACTTCATGTTAGGCTGCCTTTCCCACGACCCACACGTTATACACATTTTAGACAACACGGATTACTGGTTGTTCACCCTTCTCGACCTCTGGTGGAGAGGACAAGCAGAAGGTCCTTGTTGAAAAAATGCTCCAAAGTTCATAGGGCAGACATCCAAATGGATCGCCGCCGTCATGGGGACGTGCGATCGGCTAGAAGTTATCTAGAGTCAACAAAGCGGCAGCAGGCCCTCACCTACAAGTCCAGTCTCAGTAGCCAAGTGTCGCGGCCTTTGGATTGCACTGTGACACTGTTGCCACACTTGCCCGCGGCAACATGTTGCTGTGAGAGCATGCGGTGGAAGTGTCTCGGACTTCTGGGTGATTGCCGTGACATGGTTGCCACGCATGCAGTTGCCGGTGGTAACGTGTGGTTTGGTATGCTTGTGTGTGCATTTCCCCTTTAAGTGGCTTCCTTCCTCTGTCTGGTGTTGGAAGGGTTAACTCCCTTCCTAGTGTTTTGTGAACACTGGGTTTATGAGTGTGTGGGTGTGGCTGCTTGGGCTATTTAGTCTCTGCTGGATGCCTGTAGCTGGGGGTTCCTCCAGCCTTGGTGTATGCTGTTAGTTCAGAGTTCCTGGCTTTTACCATCTGCCCAGTGAGGGCCACCCTTGTGGTCATTGATGTTATTATGGTGTCTCTTTCCCTTCCTATCTTTTGGTTTGTGTTGGTTATGTTCAGGGTGATGTAATGTCTTGTGTGGTGTTACGTGGCTGGTGATGTTTGTTGTCCAGCATGTTTGCTAGACATTCCCATCTCACGTTTATTGCAGCTATGGGTGTCCTCGGTTCCTGTGTGTTTGCGGTTTGTGCTGTGTCCTTTAATGTTGGTGTAGATAGCAGCACTTGTGCACGGGTCCCAGTCAGTGTGTCTGTGGCAGGTAAGTGTGTTATGGGTTTCGCTTACCTGCCAACTCCATATGCTGTATGTGTTCCCCTCTCCTTGCAGCCTGGCCTCAGATAGAGACTCCTGTTCCTCCATGACTGGGATGAACAGGTTGTATCTTCCCTGCTTCTTGGTGAGGGATTACCAGGGCGACTCAGGGTCTCTAGGTATCCAGAGTATGAGCCTTCCTACCATCGGGGTCCGCTCATACGGTGAGGAGTCAGGGAGAGGATTAGGGATGCTGTAGGAGGTGACCTGCTCCCTTATTACTCCTTTTGGCCAGGCTGATCCCCTTTTACCCTTTGACACCGCACGGTGGAGGGGTTTTCCCCACTCCCCACCCTGACACCAAGATTCTGGTCAACACAATCCTCACCATGATGGCACACTGGGCGAACGTTGTGGAGGCCGGGAGAAAGTTGGCTGCTGGCACCAGACTTGCCCTCCAATAGATCCTCGTTAACGGAAAGTGTACTCATTCCAATAACAGGGCCGCTTAGAAGTGTTGTATTGTTATTTATCGTCACTACCTCCCCGAGTCGGGAGTGGATAATTGCTGTGCGCCTGCTGCCTTCCTTGGATTCTTGTGCTTTAATAACTTGACCCACCCTCTCTGGGTGGTTCACAATTAGGAAAATAAAGGGGCAAGGCAACAACAACCAATCGGATTTCAGCCTTTGACCTCCCTTGGATGTGGTATCCCTTTCTCAAGCTCCCTCTCCGGCATCGAACCCTGATTCCCCGTTACCCTCGATCACCATGGTAGGCGCAGAAAAGAACATCGAAAGTTGATAGGACAGACATCCAAATGGATTGTCGCCATCACGGGACGTGCAATCGCGCAGAGGTTATCTAGAGTCACCAATGCGGCAGCAGGCCCTTGACCCTAAGGTTTTAGATAGTCAGATCAGCAGGCCCTTGCTTCTAAAGTTTTTGAGGGTCACCAGCAAGCCATCAATTATAATTTTTCAAGGGTGTATATGATGCCCTCTTTTATGTGTAACAAAGGGTGTATTGGAGTGCCGGTTCCTTGTAATTTTTGGCAGCCCTTTCCCTTAGTGCATAGGCTTTATGAGTGTAGGAGTCCCACTACTTGAACAATTGTACCACAATGTGAATGAGGCCCTACTTTATGTGATATACAGGCTGTTTCGGAGTGCCGCTTGCTTGTAATTTTTTGCAGCACTTGCACTTATACAATTGAATATACAGGAAAAAATGTTTCCTAACAACTCGGACAACATGGTTCCCAGCACCGACCTGGGAGTCCAAGATGCATCCAGACATCGTCCCCATGCTGTTCCCGATCCATTTCGGTGGTGTTTCTGTCACTTTCTGACCTTTTCCAATGGACCAGGCACCCTCCCCTCTTCAGAGCAGGGGGTGCATGGTTGTCTCCCATTGACTTCCATTATACTCGGGTGCTCGGCCAAGCACACGAATATAGCAATGTGTTGGGGCCGAACACCCGAATACTTTGGTGCTCGATCATCAATATTAATGACACAATATGAGCAAATGAGAAAAACAATAAATATATAAGAATATATCATTCATATTAAAGGGGAAATATACATAAATACATGATCCATATCATAACTCATGCACTATGTGCTAAAATGAATAACACAAAAATGTCTTGCTGAAAAGATTTTAAAAAAATCATAATAATAGAATCACCACCAGCCGCCTCCCCAGGGCAGGTAAACTACATGATCGGACAAAATTAGAAGAAAAAATAATAATATATAACACTAACATAGATAAACTCAAAAAGGCAATCATTTGAAATCAAAAGCATGTCCAAAGGAGGAGTCCAAGAGCTCCAAATAAAAAATGTGATGCCAGTATATTTTATACATCCATATAGAGGGACTTGAGGCAGAGGTGCACCCAGGGCGTTCTTCTTGGACTACAGAGGGCAGCCATTTAGCCTTCAGCTCATAATTGCATTCAGGGAAGTGGAGGAATGCAGGCTAAATTGTGAGGTTTATTGTGCATGGTGGCTTTCTCAGGTTTGTTGCTACAATTTGCACCAAAAACCATGAGAACTCTATGCACAAAAATCACTAGACATTGTTGAGTGGCTGAGAGTCCTTTTCATTACATGTGCAGGCCACATGATCAAATGTCCTTCACCTACAGTAAAATAATCAACAGAGGAGAGCATGATCAAGCAGTAGCCTGTAAGTGTACAAATATGTGTGTGCGCAAGTATTTTTTTGTACAGTATGTGTATGTCTGTGTGTGTCTCTCTTTATGTATGTGCAGCGGCCCACTGCCAGCGTCTGGGGTATCCCTTGCCTCTTAGGAGGTTTCTACGAAATATGTCCCTCTTATAGAGCAAGTAATCGTGCCACCAGTTGCAGTTAAGCAACGAGGACATGAAATCCCCTTTGTAGATTGTAGTGTTGGCACCCAGGGTAGGATTGACAGAGTGGTGTGCAGTGGCCTACGCTCTCTGAAGGTGTTTTATGCACGTGTCACTGTGCTCCTACCTGGATATCCTTGGATTCCAGACGTGGTGTAGTCCGAAGAAAGTGCAAAAGGGATGAATAACTTGGATGATGAAGGAATAATTGAGTCAAGACTTTTAGTAATTTTGAACACAGCTTTACTTGGGATAAACGGTAATCCAAACAGTTTCTAAACGGTATCTTGCTTATCAGCAGGTATTGGCTTATTCTGTTGCAGGCAAACACTTCTGCAACAATCTCAGCTCCTCTATGCGGTAGCTCTCTAAGCTCTGCTATGCTAGCTGGGTAAAACAGGAACTTTTCCTCTTCTGCTGGAACTTAGGTGAGTGGTCTGTAGCCTGTCTCTTACTTTATCTTTATCTGCAATCCTAGGAACTTCTTGTCCTGGCTTTGAGTACCTCAAGCTCTAGCTTCAGATTGGATGAAGGCAATGCAAGGCTAGGAGGGGACAAGCAACCATGTAGACTTCAGTGTCTGGGCCTCTGGGCCTAGCAGAGCAAGCATTAAGGGTAATGGCACTCTGGGTCATTACATTTGTAGGTGTGTGTGCATGTGCATATCTACTCTTATCCTATGAAAAGGGGCACTTTGTGCTGGCTGTAATTCTTATTATCTGTATATATATATATATATATATATATATATATATATATACACACACACACAGTATATGCACTACAGTATATATGTATAGTCTTATTGGGTATATACAGACTTTGCACAGCACCACTTCTCCTGTACTGTATACTGGGTATAATTCTCAGTATCTGCACTTATAATGTATATATGGACACTGCAAAGTACCACTTCTCATGTCCTGTATACTGGATGTAATTCTCAGTATCTGCACTTATAATGTATATATGGACACTAAATGATATAGGATAAACCAGGCACTCAAGTATGGAGTAAATTGATAAGGATATTTATTCCCACAATGACAATAAAATATAACAATAAAATTCACCAATAAAAAATCACTAATAAAACATTATAAAACACTTTAAACCATAATAGCAGCAATATAGGACATGTGCACTAGATAGCAGCAATAGACATATGCATTAATTGATATAAAGCAGCATTGGACATATGTGGCTTGTAGATACTGAAGTCGTTGAGTTCAGAAAACAAGGAAAACGCAGAAAAAACGTAATTGATAGCAAAGTCTTATAAGCGCTTCTTTGGTTTCGATAATACTGAATTTGCACAGCGGTGGCGTCCCACCAATTTGAGCAACTCTGTTGCTAAGTTTTACCTGCCAGTAGTCTTTCTTTCTCCTACGTCCGGATCTGTGGAAATTCGCTGTGAGCGCGGTGTCACCTGGATATCCTACTCACCGAAGCAATGTCCGTGGCTTTATTAGGATTCCTCCGGTGTTCGTCGCTCTTAGTCACAGCTGATAAATTCTTGGAAGTCCAGGGGAGCTATTTTTCCAGCATGCCGGTACAGGGTATTAGACCATACGCGTTTCGGGGTTCTTTGAATGACCCCTTCCTCAGTGGTAACCCTGAAGAGCTTCCCCACATCCTTTTATATGAAATCTTGGAAAGAAGCAAGATCCGGACAGGATTTCGTCGTGCCAAAATGTGGAAAACTGGATTTGTCCAATGAAATCATTATATGCGTTTTCCCTTGTGCGATTCCTATGGTCTGGTTTTTGCTGTGTTTTTTTGTAATAGATTGCGTTTTATGTTCCACTGCTATTTAAATGTAAAATAAATCATATGCCACATGATTTCAGTTACAATATAATACTTAAAATATATAAAAATTAGAAAAATGTGAAAGAAATAAAAAAATATACATATATATGTATATATATATACATAAAAACGACCACATCACAAGTCTCTTTATTCCTATACTTATTAGACAATATTTTGAGGGAGGGGGAGAAAATTTCAAGGGTCTTGGGATCACAAGAAACCAAAAAGTTCCCAGTCAGCGTTCAGTCCTTATGGGACTAGGGAACCAAAGTCAAATATAAACTTGGATTCCACCCTTGACATCTTTTTTATCAAATCTCCCCCCCTCCACTCTGGTGTCACCATTGTTAGAGCTGCGTAGGTGAGACCTGTTGGATCGCTATTATGACATAGCTTAAAATGCCTTGAGACTGTGTGATTTTCATAGCTTTTACGGATATTTGCTATATGCTCTGAAATCCTTGTCTTAAGGCACCTTTTTGTACGGCCAATATATTGCTTTCTGCAAGGACAAGTTAACAGGTATATTATATTTTTACTGTTACATGTCAGAAAAGTTTTCATTTCATACACATATCCATTACTGGTTGAGGAAACTTTAACTGTCTTTCTTTGAAAGTTTGTTATTTTGCAGTTTGGACAAGTTCTGCATCTGAAAAAGCCCTCAAAACATAGCCATTGTTTATCCTTTTTTTTTAGTTATTTTTAAATGTATTAATCGTAGGTGCAATTTTTGAACCTAGATTATTGGCACGAGTATAGATTATTTTTGGTTTTGTCGGCATCAATGGTCCTATGATTTTATCTTTCTGCAGAAATGACCAGTGTTTAACAATGATGGTTTCAATCTTTTTGTACTGGGTGTTAAAGGGCAGAATTATCTGTAACTCCCCACATGTCATACCATCACTACTCAATACAACTGGTTTCTCTGCAAAAAAATCTCGTCGATCTAAATTTTTTACTTTATTCAGGGCTTTTTCGATGCAGTCATTTGGATAATCTTTTTCGACAAACTGCTGCTTCAGTATTTCGGCCTCATTTTCAAATATCTCATTCTTCGTGCAATTCCTCTTGAGGCGCCTGAATTGGCTTGTTGGTACATTAAGCAGCCACCTTGGGAGGTGGCAGCTTGAATGTAAAATAAAATTGTTCCTGGCTGTAGATTTATAATAAGTACTACAGCTCAGTTTATCCCTATCAACATCAATCTTCAGATCTAGAAATTCAATCCCTGTTTTACTCAGGTTCGCTGTAAACTGAAGGTTCTGATCGTTTAGATTGATGTTCGACAGGAAGGAACCCAACGCCAAATCCGTGCCTCTCCAGATAAAAATCACGTCATCTATGTACCGCTTCCAGAGCACCAGATCCGCACCCAGTATTGGCTGAATATATTCATCCTCCCAATTCGCCATAAAAAGATTTGCGTAGCTGGGTGCGAACCTGGTGCCCATGGCGGTACCAGATTCCTGTAAAAAGAATTCTGTGTTAAAAGCAAAATAATTGTGCTTCAATATAAAATTCACTGCTTCTAAAATATATTCTATTTGTGCTACTTTAAATGATAGTGGTCATTTTAAAGTAGCACAAATAGAATATATTTTAGAAGCAGTGAATTTTATATTGAAGCACAATTATTTTGCTTTTAACACAGAATTCTTTTTACAGGAATCTGGTACCGCCATGGGCACCAGGTTCGCACCCAGCTACGCAAATCTTTTTATGGCGAATTGGGAGGATGAATATATTCAGCCAATACTGGGTGCGGATCTGGTGCTCTGGAAGCGGTACATAGATGACGTGATTTTTATCTGGAGAGGCACGGATTTGGCGTTGGGTTCCTTCCTGTCGAACATCAATCTAAACGATCAGAACCTTCAGTTTACAGCGAACCTGAGTAAAACAGGGATTGAATTTCTAGATCTGAAGATTGATGTTGATAGGGATAAACTGAGCTGTAGTACTTATTATAAATCTACAGCCAGGAACAATTTTATTTTACATTCAAGCTGCCACCTCCCAAGGTGGCTGCTTAATGTACCAACAAGCCAATTCAGGCGCCTCAAGAGGAATTGCACGAAGAATGAGATATTTGAAAATGAGGCCGAAATACTGAAGCAGCAGTTTGTCGAAAAGATTATCCAAATGACTGCATCGAAAAAGCCCTGAATAAAGTAAAAAATTTAGATCGACGAGATTTTTTTGCAGAGAAACCAGTTGTATTGAGTAGTGATGGTATGACATGTGGGGAGTTACAGATAATTCTGCCCTTTAACACCCAGTACAAAAAGATTGAAACCATCATTGTTAAACACTGGTCATTTCTGCAGAAAGATAAAATCATAGGACCATTGATGCCAACAAAACCAAAAATAATCTATACTCGTGCCAATAATCTAGGTTCAAAAATTGCACCTACGATTAATACATTTAAAAATAACTCAAAAAAAAAGGATAAACAATGGCTATGTTTTGAGGGCTTTTTCAGATGCAGAACTTGTCCAAACTGCAAAATAACAAACTTTCAAAGAAAGACAGTTAAAGTTTCCTCAACCAGTAATGGATATGTGTATGAAATGAAAACTTTTCTGACATGTAACAGTAAAAATATAATATACCTGTTAACTTGTCCTTGCAGAAAGCAATATATTGGCCGTACAAAAAGGTGCCTTAAGACAAGGATTTCAGAGCATATAGCAAATATCCGTAAAAGCTATGAAAATCACACCGTCTCAAGGCATTTTAAGCTATGTCATAATAGCGATCCAACAGGTCTCACCTACGCAGCTCTAACAATGGTGACACCAGAGTGGAGGGGGGGAGATTTGATAAAAAAGATGTCAAGGGTGGAATCCAAGTTTATATTTGACTTTGGTTCCCTAGTCCCACAAGGACTGAACGCTGACTGGGAACTTTTTGGTTTCTTGTGATCCCAAGACCCTTGAAATTTTCTCCCCCTCCCTCAAAATATTGTCTAATAAGTATAGGAATAAAGAGACTTGTGATGTGGTCGTTTTTATGTATATATATATACATATATATGTATATTTTTTTATTTTTTTCACATTTTTCTAATTTTTATATATTTTAAGTATTATATTGTAACTGAAATCATGTGGCATATGATTTATTTTACATTTAAATAGCAGTGGAACATAAAACGCAATCTATTACAAAAAAACACAGCAAAAACCAGACCATAGGAATCGCACAAGGGAAAACGCATATAATGATTTCATTGGACAAATCCAGTTTTCCACATTTTGGCACGACGAAATCCTGTCCGGATCTTGCTTCTTTCCAAGATTTCATATAAAAGGATGTGGGGAAGCTCTTCAGGGTTACCACTGAGCAAGGGGTCATTCAAAGAACCCCGAAACGCGTATGGTCTAATACCCTGTACCGGCATGCTGGAAAAATAGCTCCCCTGGACTTCCAAGAATTTATCAGCTGTGACTAAGAGCGACGAACACCGGAGGAATCCTAATAAAGCCACGGACATTGCTTCGGTGAGTAGGATATCCAGGTGACACCGCGCTCACAGCGAATTTCCACAGATCCGGACGTAGGAGAAAGAAAGACTACTGGCCAGGTAAAACTTAGCAACAGAGTTGCTCAAATTGGTGGGACGCCACCGCTGTGCAAATTCAGTATTATCGAAACCAAAGAAGCGCTTATAAGACTTTGCTATCAATTACGTTTTTTCTGCGTTTTCCTTGTTTTCTGAACCCAACGACTTCAGTATCTACAAGCCACATATGTCCAATGCTGCTTTATATCAATTAATGCATATGTCTATTGCTGCTATCTAGTGCACATGTCCTATATTGCTGCTATTATGGTTTAAAGTGTTTTATAATGTTTTATTAGTGATTTTTTATTGGTGAATTTTATTGTTATATTTTATTGTCATTGTGGGAATAAATATCCTTATCAATTTACTCCATACTTGAGTGCCTGGTTTATCCTATATCATTTTGTATTCCTTTCTGTGACTGGGTGGGTCACATAAACCAAGAGCACCTTAAATCCATTACTCAGCTGCAGTGATCCACAGATACTGCACTTTTATATATGGACACTGCACAGTACCACTTCTCATGTCCTGTATACTGGGTGTAATTCTCAGTATCTGCTCTTATTCTGTATATATGGACACTGCACAGTACCACTTCTCCTGTACTGTATACTGGGGATAATTCTCAGTATCTGCACTTATAATGTATATATGGACACTGCACAGTACCACTTCTCTTGTCCTGTATACTGGGTGTAATTCTCAGTATCTGCTCTTATAATGTATATATGGACACTGCACAGTACCACTTCTCATGTCCTGTATACTGGGTGTAATTCTCAGTATCTGCTCTTATTCTGTATATATGGACACTGCACAGTACCATTTCTCCTGTACTGTATACTGGGGATAATTCTCAGTATCTGCACTTATAATGTATATATGGACACTGCACAGTACCACTTCTCTTGTCCTGTATACTGGGTGTAATTCTCAGTATCTGCTCTTATTCTATATACAGTATATGGACGCTGCACAGTACCACTTCTCTTGTCCTGTATACTGGGTGTAATTCTCAGTATCTGTACTTATAATGTATATATGGACACTGCACAGTACCACTTCTCTTGTCCTGTATACTGGGTGTAATTTTCCATATCTGCTCCTATTCTATATATATATGGACGTTGCACAGTACCACTTCTCTTGTCCTGTTTACTGGGCGTAATTCTCAGTATCTGCTTTTATTCTGTATATATGGACTGTGCACAGTACCACTTCTCTTGTCCTGTATACTGGGTGTAATTTTCAGTATCTGCTCTTATTCTGTATATATTAAGACTGCATAATACCACTTCTCTTGTCCTGTATACTGGCTGTAGTTCTCAGTATCTGCTCTTATTCTGTATGTATGGACACGGCCAGGGCCGGCGTTAGCACCGGGCACACCCGGGCAAGTGCCGGGGCCCACTGCTCCTGGGGGGGTCCACTGTGCCTGTGTGAGAGACAAGATTAAGATTTCTTCTGTAGTACACATTTGTCTCCACTAGATGGCAAAAACTCAATTAGGAGCCTCATGTACATTTTCTTTGTCCTAAGATCATTAGTGAAAGAAAGGAGGAGTTAAGTTGCTATCTTTCGAATGTGCCAATCAACTCAGGAATGGAGTTAGTAAACCACTCCCTTTTTGTCACAGAGCCAATGAACTTTCATCTAGGACTACCCTTTTGTCTACCTCATGTTGCCTATATAAGAGTATGTAACTGTAATAAAGAGAGATATTTTCCATGATACCAGCCTGCATTGGTCTCAGAGAGAAAGCTGTATGAGCTCATACTTATAATTCTAATTGATTTGGAGCCACACAAAAGAAGAAGTTGTGTCGTAGATTTTGCGACGACAATTTTGGCGCCCAACGTGGGGCAGACAGCTTGCGTAACTTCCGATTCAAACGCCAGGAGAGGACTTGCGTAAAACCATCAGACGAGGCATAAGCTGCAGCAAAGGTAAGAAGCTTTTATTCTTACAACCTCCTCTGAGTCTTTTGCCCAGGTGTTTTCTCAAGAGTTGAATTGGTGTTATCGCGATATAAGGGTTCAAATTATAGCTGATCTGTCCGTTAGAAAGAACCTGTTGAAATATTCCTTCTTTGTGTGGTGGAACATGCTGAAACTAAACGGAAGTTGTTAGACAGCTGAGTCGGATATCCTGTGACGTAGAATTGGATCCCAGCCAAGATTCTGACGAGAATCTGGAGAAAAGGGTTAACACCAATTGTCATAGGCAATTGGAAGTTATTAAGATTTTGTATCCCGGTGAATTGACTAGGGGTCTTCACTTTGAGAGATTGTGGGTTCAATACTATTATATCATTTGAGCTTTGTGCAACTGCGTTTGAGTTAGTGGGTTCGGTGGCGATTACTTATAGTAATCGGATACCGTTTGAGCTTTGTGCAACTACGCTTAAGTTTGCGGGTTTGATAAGTAGCAATTGTTTGAGCTTTGTGTAACTACAATAATGGGAAATTCTAATGTTGCAGGACAGAGTGAAAAAAATGTTAACAGCAGCTCAGTTGATGAGAGAAAGAGAAGGAAAAGTTTCAGTAACTAAGTTGAAATCGTTCATGCAGGCAATTGGTATGCATGAAACTGGAAGATTAAATGAAAGTTTATGGAAAAATATATTGCAAGAAAAGAAAGGTTGGCTGAGAGATAATAATAGGCTGGTGCAAGCAGAGTTATGGTGGAAGTTGTCTGCAGATGTGACTGATGGAAAGTTGAAAGAAATTGAGAAGAATGGTCAATATTGGTATAGTAAGATGGAGGATTTGGATGTGGTAAGGAACAAAGAACAGGACAGTTTGCCATGCGGCATCCCTTCCCCCACCACCTCTGTTGTAAGTAATCCTGGGTCTTGTGGTCCAACAAACAATCCTTGTGTCAGCCCCTCCTCTACACCATGTGCTGGAATGTGCTTATCAGGACCACCCACTGTGCCTTCTGCTTCCTCTATCCCTTCTCCATCCCCCAAAACTGCTTCCTTTGAACAACAACCCCCTCCTTATGGGGGATGGGAGTGTGTGTGCAGACACAAGAATGCTGAGAGAAATAACATGTGTGTTGTTTGTGGATCTCAAAGACAGGACACAATTCCTATCATAGGTCCCAGCACTGGATTATATCCAGTGATGTCTTCCAATAACCCTTCCCAACTGTATGTCCCAACAGTTAAAAATGTACCTGCAGTAATTGCCCCTATGATGCCTACTAGAAATATTCCAGATCAGTCTACCCAATCTAGGATTGAATCCACTTTAAGTCCATTTTCAGACTTGAGTGGATTTCTATCAGAGGAAAGTATGGGATATCCGACATCAATGTTGGATATGCGAAATCTCATGCACCCAGTTTCCCCTATTATACCATCTCCGCCAAATCCACCCCGACCAAATATATCCTATCGTACGCCCAGGTACCTAACCCCTGGAGCTGCTCCTCTCAGAGGTCCAAATGACATCCCTGATGAACCTGTGTATCGCCCTTGGTCCCCTAGTGAGATGCTGGCCATGATGAGTAGAATCCCCAATCCAGAGGACTTACCCATGCCATTCTGTAGGGAGTTAGCGAAGATAAGGAAAGCGTTCTCATGTTGCTGGAGGGATCTAGAAGATTTAGTTCAGTGTAAAGCTGGTGACTCCTTCTCTCAGATTATAGCCTCTGCAGTGGGATCTTATGAGGGAGATGATACTACTTTGTTGTCCGGTGAGCGATACATAGTAAGACTCACGGAATGGGGGAGAAAAAGATTAGGTGATCAGTCTGTTACGTTGTCGGATATGCATCAGGATAAAATGGAAAGTGTGGAGAAATTTTACACTAGACTCCAGCAGAGATGGGTGGATTTGGGCTTTGAGTATACTTCAGACATGCATGAGAGGATTTTGAGTGCTGCTTTTGTGGATGGTGTTAGGGAAAGCATTCGCAAGGGTCTGGTATCAGCTAGGCCTGAATGGAGAACTATACAGCCCTCCATTTTGTTACAAGTAGCAAAGGGGGTAGAAGCTGAATTGAACAAAAGACCTAAGGCGGGTGTGGCCGCATACCAGCACTTTCCCCAAAAAGGGGGAAGGAACACAAGGTATCGCTTAAGATGTTTTAACTGTGGCAAGGTGGGGCACTTTATGCGGGATTGCCAAACTCCTAACCCATGGGAGGAGGAAGAGGAGGAGAATGCTCAGCCCCCCCCCCAAGTGCGACGCTCATAGGAAATTGGCAATCCAGAGTCAAATGCTGTGCCCCTATTAAAAATTCAAACCTTAAGGCCTGCCCCAGTTGTCTCCTTGGCAATTAATGGGGGGGAGCCCATCCCCTTTTTGATTGACACTGGAGCAGCCAAAACTGTTATTCGCAGCAAACATGTAAAAAGATCCCTCATGTCTAAGGATAGTATTCCATGTGTAGGAGTAGACGGTAATGAGATTCCTACTCCTCTCACAAAGCCAATACAAATTGCATTTGCCCCAAACCAACAAATGCTAAGTCGCCTCTTAGTCAGTGACACCGCCCCTGTTAATTTGCTAGGAGCAGATTTGTTGCAGAGAATATATGCGCAGATAACATATCTTCCTGATTGTACTGTGAAGTTACAAGGCAAACTAGGAGAAGAGGATATATGTCTCTTAGCAGCCTGTGATTATAATCCATTTCACATGTACGTGTCTACACTCTCTGAAGAGGGCGTGTCCCTTCTGCTGCAACAATTACCTGCACATCTGTGGGCCTGCGGACCTACAGATGTTGGCCATTTATCTGTCCCTCCAATGATGATAGAACGTAAACCTGGTGCTCCTTTACCTCGGAAGGCACAATATCCCCTCAGTATACAACAAACGGATGCCATCACCAAAATAGTACATGATTTTGTCAGTAATGGGGTACTAATTGAAACCACCTCTCCATGTAACACTCCCTTGTACCCCATTAAGAAAAGGGGGGGAAAAGGTCAGCCAGTGCAGTATAGAATGGTACATGATCTTAGGGCTGTTAATGAGGCTACAGTTTTTAATACCCCTGTGGTACCAAACCCACATACATTGTTGGCACAGATTCCACACAGTGCTACCCATTTCACTGTGGTGGATCTTGCAAATGCATTTTTCTCAGTTCCGTTACATCCAGATTGCAGATATCTTTTTGCTTTCACACATGACAGGAAGCAATACACCTGGACGGTCTTACCACAAGGTGCCCATAATTCCCCCAGTATGTACAGTACTGCCTTAGCCCAGGTTTTAGCAGATTGGCCCATTCCATCTGAAGGAGTTGTCTTACTTCAATATATAGATGACTTACTTCTTTGCTGCCCGGGAGAGGAGGTGTGTAAACAAACCTCAGTGTCTCTTCTCACCTTCCTGGCTGCAAATGGCTGTAAAGCTTCCCGCAAGAAGCTTCAATTTTGTTGTACCACTGTCACCTTTCTAGGGCACTGTATATCTGCTGGGATTAGACATCTCACCCCAGACCGTATAACTGCAGTTGAACAAATTCCTTTGCCTACTACTGTGGGGGCTCTGAGAATTTATTTGGGTCTAGTCTCATACTGTAGGCCTTGGATCAGAAATGCCTCTGCTCTTTTGCAACCCTTGTATGATTGTCTCACCTCTCTTCCTTTTTCATTGACAGATAAGGCCGTGGAGAACTTTCATACATTAAAATTAGTCATCAGTTCGACACCAGCATTGGGTCTACCGGACTACAATAAAGATTTCAGACTTTATTGCACTGAATGTCTTGGCCATGCTTCAGCTGTACTCACACAAGCTAGGGCTGGCCAACAGCGTCCAGTGGCGTATTACTCTGCCAGACTCGATCCAGTGGCTAGAGGAGCGCCATCTTGTGTCCGTGCGGTAGTGGCTGTACAACTCACGCTTGACAAGAGCTCTGAGATTGTGCTCAATTATCCAATCACTGTTTTTGTCCCTCATGACATTTCGGCCATTCTCACACAAGTACAGCCTAAATACCTGTCCACTGCCAGACACCTTAGACTAGAATGTGCACTACTTATGCCACCAAATGTCACCATCAAAAGGTGCACAACTTTGAATCCAGCTACTCTGCTGCCTCTGGAGGGGGGAGGGAGTAGTGGTATGAGTCATCTAGCCGAATATCTTCCTGACCTGGAAGATAAACACGACTGTCTCCAATTAATGTCCCAAGAGACAGCAGGGTTTGATCACGTGGTAGATACTCCCTTAGGAAACCCAGATTTAGAGCTCTTTGTGGATGGATCGCGGTATGGTGTCCAGGGGAAGTTTTATACTGGGTATGCAGTTGTCACTCAGCACGATACAATCAGAGCAGAATCATTGCCCTCTCACATGTCTGCACAGGAAGCTGAACTTAAGGCTTTGGAAGAGGCCTGCAGGTATGCGGAGGGAAAAACTGCAAACATCTATACAGATTCCAGGTATGCTTTTGGGATCACCCATGATTATGGTCCAATTTGGAAGGCTAGAGACTTCCTTACAGCAAATGGCAAGCCAATTAAAAATGGCAAAGGGGTGAAAGCCCTAATGGACGCTCTGCTGTTGCCAGCGAGGGTGGCCATTATGAAAATTAAAGGCCATTCGTCAGGAAAAACTCTTGAAGCTCGAGGAAATCATCGAGCTGATCTGGCAGCAAAAGCTGCTGCACAGAAACCCAGAGATGATCCTGTAGGGATAGCAGCAGTACAAGAGCAAATTTCCCTGCCTGTCAACTATGAAACATTTAAAACCTTACAGTCTCAAGCAACCAAAGAGGAAAAGGCAGTATGGATAGAGAAAGGAGCTGTGATGACCCCAAAAGGAACATGGCAACTTAGAGGAAAGCTGTGTTTGCCCCGTGCTTTGTTCCCAGTCACAGCCCAGGCCACTCATGGGAATACTCACCTGTCCAAAACTGCCATGACTGCTCTTGTTAATAGTCACTGGTATGCCCCAGGATTCAGTGTAACTGCAGCCAAATTCACTCAGGCTTGTATGATTTGTGCACATCACAACATAGGAAGGACGGTAAAAACACCTTTGAGGCACACTCCCAGGCCCGATTTCCCCTTCCAAAGACTGCAAATAGATTACATCCAACTACCCAAAGTGGGGACCCTAGAATACGTCTTGGTATGTGTAGATCTGTTTTCAGGGTGGCCAGAGGCCTATCCTGTGGCCAAAGCCACTGCACAAAACACAGCCAAGAAACTTCTGAATGAGATAGTTTGCCGGTATGGGGTCCCAGAGACAATTGAGAGTGACCGAGGTTCTCACTTTACAGGGGAGGTCATGCGTGAAATTATGGGAGCCCTGGGTATTGAACAAGCCTTCCATACTGCGTATCACCCACAAAGCAGCGGTAGAGTAGAGCGACTCAACGGCACAATTAAATCAAAAATACAGAAGGCCATGGCTGAACTGAAAAAGCCATGGACAGAGTGTCTACCCTTGGCACTTTTCTCCATCCGGTATACACCTAACCGGAAGACAGGCCTGAGTCCATATGAAGTACTCTTTGGGAATGCCCCTAGACTAGGACTCTATTTTCCACAGCAACTCCAGATGCAGCATAATAGTCTTTCAAAGTACGTTATCTGTCTTACAAACAGACTGTCTAATGTGTATTCCCAAGTTTTTGCTTCTCTTCCAGATCCAGACAGCATAGAGGCAACTCATTCTCTACAACCTGGAGATTGGGTAGTGGTGAAACGACACGTGCGGAAAGTTCTAGAACCACGATTTGAGGGTCCACATCAAGTACTGTTAACCACCGCCACTGCTGTCAAGTTGGAAGGAAAGCCTAATTGGGTCCACGCATCACACTGCAAAAAAAGTACCAGAACCTCAAGTGCTGGAATGACTGCAAGGGCCGTAATATCTTTTCATTTTTTACTATTCGTTTTATATTGTACAGGGGAACATGCACAGTCAGATCAAGTCCCAAATTCCATATTTAGAACAATATTAACACAAGGGAATCAGAATACAATTACATCTCCTACAGCTTCACCCATGATTGACAAAATGGCCTTAGAGACAGGGTTTTCAGACACAAATGTATGGCTAGAATGGATCCGCTATACGGTTCTTTCCCAGAAGCGATCCAACTGCATAGCATGTGCTGCAGCTCGACCTCATTTGGGTACGGTACCTTTCCCTTTGAGTGAGGTTACCGATCCTGAGGGTTTCAAGTGTATCCTTAAGATGTACACTGAAACCATTCCCAGTAATGACACCTCCCGCTGCAGGACATTAGAATTACTCTATCCTATTGTTCATGATAAAGATCATATGGGTTTCGGTATAACGCCATACCCTGGAAATTATACCTGTTTCAATCGTAACCATACAGGCAAAGACATTGGTGTTTTCCCTCCAGGATATTGTTCCTATAACATCTATCTAAATGAGACAAGTAGTGACTCTGATGCTTACCCTGACAAATGGTTTGTCCACCAAGGTTATCAACATTCGGATATCTGGTGGTTGTGTGGAGACATGAAGCTCCGACCCAGGATACGAATGGAATGGATTGGCCAATGTACCTTGATTAAGGTGCTGATGCCATTTGTTCTATTTTCGACTCTTGAGTGGGAGCAAGTCAGTACGCAAGCCAATGTCCGGTCAAGGCTAAGGAGGTCACTCCCTACATCTTTTGATTCTCATGTATACATAGATGCTATAGGAGTCCCTAGAGGAGTTCCTGATGAATTCAAGGCTAGAAACCAGATAGCTGCTGGTTTCGAATCAATACTTCCCACAATTGGCGTAAATAAAAATGTAGGATGGATTAACTATTTGTATTATAATCAACAGAGATTCGTAAATTATACCCGAGATGCAGTAAAAGGAATATCGGAACAACTGAGCTCTTCATCGGTGATGGCGTTACAGAATCGACTGGCCCTCGACATGATCCTAGCGGAAAAAGGAGGAGTCTGCAAGATGATCGGAAGTTCCTGCTGCACCTTCATTCCGAACAACACTGCCCCTGACGGAAGCATCACAAAGGCTTTGAATGGACTGACTTCGTTATCGAATGAACTAGAGGAAAACTCTGGAATCAACAACCCCATTAATTCATGGCTAGAACAGTGGTTTGGGAACTGGTCTAATGTGTTAGCCAATATGTTAATGACACTGGTGGTAGTACTTGTAGCATTGGCATTAATAGGGTGTTGCGTGATTCCTTGTTTTAGGAAAATTGTTTTTAAAATGTTCAATTCAACCACACCTGCAACAACCATGTACATGCATTGTGAAACTGACAAACCTAAAGATTATTTGGAGAACCTCTTTGAGGAACGCGATTCCGTCCTAAAACAAATGAAATCTTGTTGATAATTGCGGAATAAATAGAACCAGATGAAGGCAAACCCGAAAGGGAGTTGGGGGGATCTGGTGAAGCAATAAGGAAAGTCCAGCTCTTTGCCGTTTAGGGCGCTGGGAGAGTACCTCACATTGCTTATTCATCTTGTATCTATTTACCGCAAAAAGGAGGGATTTGTGAGAGACAAGATTAAGATTTCTCCTGTAGTACACATTTGTCTCCACTAGATGGCAAAAACTCAATTAGGAGCCTCATGTACATTTTCTTTGTCCTAAGATCATTAGTGAAAGAAAGGAGGAGTTAAGTTGCTATCTTTCGAATGTGCCAATCAACTCAGGAATGGAGTTAGTAAACCACTCCCTTTTTGTCACAGAGCCAATGAACTTTCATCTAGGACTACCCTTTTGTCTACCTCATGTTGCCTATATAAGAGTATGTAACTGTAATAAAGAGAGATATTTTCCATGATACCAGCCTGCATTGGTCTCAGAGAGAAAGCTGTATGAGCTCATACTTATAATTCTAATTGATTTGGAGCCACACAAAAGAAGAAGTTGTGTCGTAGATTTTGCGACGACACCTGCTTACTCCTACAGCTGTGTCCTGGTCTTCATTAAACTGCCTGTTCTGAATTCTAGGGCAGCTTATCCCAGCAATGCAGGCAATTTTTGCCATGTGCACTACTGGGGTGGGCGGCCCCAGGATTCAGAACAGGCAGATGGAGTTTCCTATCGGGCTAAAGGACCTTCCTGATTTCATCTGCCCGTGTGACCAGTGGGGGAGGAGCCGGAGGAGCAGAGAGCTGTGTTCCTGTAAGGACAGGAGCCTGGCTGGAATGTGGTGAGGCCTAGCTGTGTGTCTTTCCAGGTGTGTGTGTCTGTCTGTCTGTCCGTGTGTGTTCATGTGCCCCTGTGTGTGTCTAAGGCATTGCTTAGACTCAGGGCCGGCCTTAGGTGTTCAGGCGCCCTGTGCGAGCTAACCTTGTGGCTTGGCCCTTGGGGATCTCGGTCGCCACTTCCACACTTTGGCCGGGGGCTCGGCGGAGCTGATGAGGTGTTTTATCCTAATGGGAAAGATTTCATAATAAGTATTTGGAGAAGGGGCAGAGGGAGAGCAGAGCGGGGAGAGGCTGGTGCTGCTACTAGGGGGTCATACCATGGGGAGCAATAAAGCCCACCATAATGCCCCCCCCCCAGTAGTAATAATTCTCCTTGTAATGCCCCCATAATGTGCCAGTATAAAATACCCCTATATAGTGCCCCTAGTAAATGACCCCATAGTGCTACACACCCTCCTTCCTCCTAGTGCCCCCCATAATGTACCAGTATAAAATGCTCCAGTAGATGCCCTCAGTGTCCCCCATAATTTGCAAGTATAAAATACCCCTTAGTGCCCCCCGTAGATGACCCCATAGTACTCCTCTCCCCCCTTCCCCATAGTACCCACCATGTGTCCCAGTATAAAATTGTACTGTACAGAGAGCCCATATAAAATACCCCTTCTTTGTGGCCTCAGTAGATGCCCCTATAGTGCCCCCAATCATGTGCCAGTATTAACAGCCCCCCTCCCGTGCCAGTAATAATAGCCCCCTATGCCAGTAATAGCAGCCCCCCTGTGCCAGTAATAGCAGCCCCCAGTAATAACAGCCCCTCTGTGCCAGTAATAGCAGCCCCCAGTAATAACAGCCCTTCTGTGCCAGTAATAACAGCCCCCAGTAATAAGAGCCCCTCTGTGTCAGTAATAACAGCCCCCAGTAATAACAGCCCCTCTGTGCCAGTAATAGCAGCCCCCAGTAATAACAGCCCCCCTGTGCCAGTAATAACAGCCCCCAGTAATAACAGCCCCTCTGTGCCAGTAATAACAGCCCCCAGTAATAAGAGCCCCTCTGTGTCAGTAATAACAGCCCCCGCCAGTAATAACAGCCCCGCCAGTAATAACAGCCCCCCCTTTGCCAGTAATAACAGCCCCCGCTTTGCCATTAATAACAGCCCCCCCTTTGCCAGTAATAACAGCCCCCCCTTTGCCAGCAATAACAGCCCCCCCTTTGCCACTAATAACAGCCCCCCCCTTTGCCACTAATAACAGCCCCCCCCCCTTTGCCACTAATACCAGCCCCCCCCCTTTGCCACTAATACCAGCCCCCCCCTTTGCCACTAATAACAGCCCCCCCTTTGCCAGTAATAGTATTGTACATAATAAAAATAAAAAAAAAACATACTTACCTCCATGTCAGTGATGCGATGCAGGCCTCTTCTGGCCTGTGTCCCACGCTGTATGGCTCAGGCGCCTGCGCCGGCCTCTGATAGGCTGTCGGCCTAGTGCCTGCAGCCCATCAGAGGAAGGGAAAGGGACACGCCTCTCCCTTCCCTGGCGCAGCACAGGCAGGCATCTGTATCGCTGTCCTGAGGATGGCGATACAGATGACTGGAGATGAGCGCTTCCACAATGGAAGCGCTCATCTCTCTGTGCCCAGCCGCCGCCGCCATTACACTGCGAGCTGTCGGCCGCCGGCGCCCCTGTTGCTATGGCGCCCTGTGCGGCCGCACAGCCCGCCCACCCCAAAGGCCGGCCCTGCTTAGACTCCATACCACAGTCTAGCCAGTGTCTAATGGGTTACAGTTTAGACCCCCTACTGGTACATGTTGATAATTCTCTTTTAAACCTCAGTCTATGTCTCCTCAGTACTGGGAATCAGTCGGAGTCATATTAGAAGGTAACAAAAGATTGGAGCATAACTAAAGGTGGAATTCCCTTTTAATGTCCCATAAAGGTGGCCACAAACATTAGATAGAAGTTGGTTGACGATCTCACCATTGCACAGGTGTCTGTCCATATGTGTGTGTCTGTCCCTGGGTGTGCGTCTCTCCCTGTATCTGTCACCATCACCATGCCCACAGTGTTCCTATGTCTTGGGGCAGCTGCATCAGGATGTTCTGTGTGATGCAAGAAGAAGAAGATGGAAGAGGAGGCAGCGCCGCCAGCATGGAGTCCGTGGGAGAAACACAGGGAGGCACACTAAGGACGTACATAGGTAACACTACCACATGATCTACACTAGTGTTATCTGTGGTTGTACATAGGACTGCAGGTAACACTACCACATTATCAGCACTAGTGTTATCTTTGGTTTTACATAGGACTGCAGGTAACACTACCACATTATTAGCACTAGTGTCATCTGTGGTTTTACATAGAACTGCAGGCAACACTACAACATTATCAGCACTGGTGTTATCTGTGGCTTTACATAGGACTGCAGGTAACACTAACACATTATTGGCACTAATGTCATCTGTGGTTTTACATAGGACTGCAGGTAACACTGCCACATTATTAGCACTAGTGTCATCTGTGGTTTTACATAGGACTGCAGGTAACACTACCACATTATCAGCACCAGTGTTATCTGTGGTTTTACATAGGACTGCAGGTAACACTAACACATTATTAGCACTAGTGTCATCTGTGGTTTTACATAGAACTGCAGGCAACACTACCACATTATCAGCACTGGTGTTATCTGTGGCTTTACATAGGACTGCAGGTAACACTAACACATTATTGGCACTAATGTCATCTGTGGTTTTACATAGGACTGCAGGTAACACTGCCACATTATTAGCACTAGTGTCATCTGTGGTTTTACATAGGACTGCAGGTAACACTACCACATTATCAGCACCAGTGTTATCTGTGGTTTTACATAGGACTGCAGGTAACACTAACACATTATTAGCACTAGTGTCATCTGTGGTTTTACATAGGACTGCAGGTAACACTAACACATTATTAGCACTAGTGTCATCTGTGGTTTTACATAGGACTGCAGGTAACACTACTACATTTTCTGTACTCAGATAGCCATGACTGTGTTATCTGTGCTGTTACATAGGACTGCAGGTGATATCTACTATATTATTTGTACTCAGAGAGTTATCACTGTGTAAGGGGGCCCAGTGAGACTTTATCACCCAAGGGCCCAAATGAACCTGGAGCTGGCCCTGGACACGGCACAGTATGGTTGCCAACCATTTGTAAATTTACAGTCGACAATCAGGTGTTTTTTTCTTGCCCTCCGCAGTGTCTGACAAAAGGAAAAACCCTGTCCTTGATTTATTTTTCAGTTTCCACTATGCATGTGTCAATACATGACGTGCACATGTAATGACCCGGAGTGCCATTACCACTTCTTTTTGACACCTTGCTACCATTTCCTATGTGCTAACCTATAACATCTAATGTATTTCATGTCATCACCTAATAACGTGCATATTTATTCCTGAAATTGTTATGTTCAAGTGTAATAACCTGGTCCACCAGCAGATGGCGGCAGCAACATTGGCAGTATTAGCTTCCCTGGAGAGGAATCTTTTGTTTCCTCCCATGCCTCTGTAGCTAGAGGGAGGAGTTTAGTTAGTTAGAGTGCAGTTCTAGTCACCCTCCTTAGGAATATACCAGGATAGTCGCTGCAAATATGCAGTGCTAATAACAAATATGGCAATAAAGTTGGTTCTGTGTTTAGTTCCAAGAGGTATAAGTCCTAATGAACAAGTCAGATATGGTCCCGATGTGGGATGCAAGAAAAAATCATATATCGGATAAAGAAAACGACAGCAGATAAGTACAGAATTTACAATGTAATACACAATGTTATATACAAATGGAGCCTCTTGCAATGTAGCAACATAAGTAGAGGTGTACAGATTAATCCCCCATTGTTATGCAAAGTATTGTAAAGTACAGGAGCAGACCAATCTCCTAATGAACCAAGTTACCTGGTGCCGCTGGAGGAGAGTCAGGAGATTGTTGAGAGCGCTCTGGAAATGTGCAGTAGAATGATAGGATATGTGCCTGGTATGGTGCGCATGTGCGTATGTTAGAGGAGTGTGTCAAGCCTCGATCTGGAGTAAACCGCGGCTGGAGCGCTCCTGTACTTCAGGAGATAGTGTGCATACGGTAATCAATGAAGGAGCGGCAGAACCCAGCTATAATATTAAGAAGATAGAGTGAGGAAACAGGGAGGGAGAGAATGAGTCAAAGGAAAAATAATAAGAAAAGTAGTAAACCAGATGAAAAGTAATAAAAGGATACTCCAGGAGGCACCAGGGTTCCAAATTAATTGATCTGAAAGAAAGGGGGGAAAATAGATTAATTATACAATGTAGTTTGGAATAAATAGCACTAACACTGTTACAAGTCAATTAGGGATGACCATAGGAGATGAAATAAGGCCTTGTATCTCATACTCTCTATTTAACCCCTTTGGTTCCAAGCTGTTGAGTTTATGTATCCAGTACGTTTCTCTGATTTTCAATAGTTTGACCCGATCACCCCCTCTTCTACACGGTGTTACATGTTCGATTACCTGATATTTTAATTGTGAAAGATTATAACCTGTTAAATGCAAATATAAATGAACAGGTAGTAACAGGGTTTTCAGCATGATGGTCATGCACTTTTTGTGTTTTCTCACTAACATATATTTTACCTCACGGGCATTTGAGTAAATATTCCACAAAGGTAGAATCGCATGTGAAAAAACCTTTAATTGGAAAACTTCTCCCTGATTGTGGGTGGTAGAAGTGTGAGCCTTTTTGGACATTAGAGCATTGCAGACAGTGTACACACGGAAATGCACCTGTCTTTTGTGTGCCAAGAAATGTATGTCTAGGGACTCTTGTGGAAGACCCGATGTCAGCTTTTACCAATAAGTCCCGTAAATTTTTCGGGCGACGTGTACAGGCCAAATTTGGGTTCTTAAATTCAGCTTTCTGTAGGATGGGCCAGTGATTCCTGATGCTGTTAAGTATCTTATTAATACTGGGATGAAAAGTATGCACAAAAGGGATACGTGCAGTTTTCCGAGTGGGTTTGGGAGTTCTTGGTGTCCCCGAAACCTTGAGTAGACGCTGTGGATACCCTCTTTCTAGAAATCGGTGTCTCATTTTGGAAAGTTGGTTTTCTATACAGATCAGTGAAGAGGGTCCTTGTTGGTTCTTTTGTTACCATAGCGTCCAAAAAGTTTATTGAGTTTAGATGATAATAAATGGTGAACTGCAGTTCAGGGTAGATCGAATAGAGGAAGGAGGAATTAATTTGCTTTAATACTAATTTTCCCGGACCAAGTAGAGCACCTGCTACAATCATGGACAGTGGAACGCTGTCATTCCACCAGGAAGAAATTTCCATCATGTTATCCCAGGTCAACATCTCTGGTGAATTTCTACAGACACACCTTCTGAGTTCAAGTCGAGGGACCTAGAGTGTGAATCCCGCAGACTCTTGAACTATGAGTTACACAGCGTAAGACTGTCAGAATATTTAAAAGTACAACGTATCCCCCGGGGACTATGGATATGCAATAGACCAACTTTTTTCAAAGACAACATGGAATTCTGTGAAAAATTCATGCAGATTCTTAACAAATGTTCATTTGATTTAATGGCACTAACTCTTTCTTATTTACAAGAGGCCATCAACAAGAAGAAAACCGAAATCAACGTAATTGAGGAACAACTGAGAGCCATCCTTTCAATGGAGGACTACCATCAACTGAAAGAAAAGATCAACTCGACTCTCCTACAACACCGGAAGGAAGTGGAGGCCACTAAGAGGAGTAAATCCCTCCAGAACAGGGCCGGCCTTTGGGGTGTGCGGGCTGTGCGGCCGCACAGGGCGCCATAGCAACAGGGGCGCCGGGCGGCCGACACTAGCCCGCCGAACTCTAAGTGAAGTCTGTCTACTACAGTACAGTACTACTACTTACTAGTACTGTACTACTATTAATATATTTTGTCACCGCCGCCCGCCGGCCATCTACAGCACATGAACATGAATGAGTCAGTCACGGTCCGGACTAGAGACTGAGTGAGGAGGGGGCGGGGTGCGCGGCTGCTCTGCGCTCCGCTTTGCTGCCTGGACAGAGCAGAGCAGAGCAGACCAGACTGGCTGCTGGAGTGTGACGCAGGCCGCAGCTGCCGCACAGGCAGAGAGAGAAGAGAGAGGCGGAGCGAGTGCCAGCCAGCAGCAGCAGCAGCCACAACAGAGAGTGAGACTCCCACAGTCCACAGACAGCACAGGTCAGCAGATGTATGTATAGTATTAATTTTAAAACTTTTATGATTGCCAGGCCTCTAAAAAAAGGGGAGGGAGGGGGCTATTACCTAATATTTTATGGGAATTGGGAATTTAAATGACGTCTCCTGACTCCTTTGCTAGCAGGTGGAAATTTGCCAGACGTCCAGGTGAGCCCAGAGCGGACAGAGGTCAGAGAAGGGGACACCGCCCGGCTGTACTGTAGAGCGCTAGGCAGCCCCACTCCAACAATCTCCTGGAGGAAGCAAGATGGTATCCTACCCCCTCAGGTGAGAGGATGAGCCGTGCATGCGGTGCTGCAGATACTAGGGCTGCAACGATTAATCGATGTAATCGATAATAATCGATAACTGGATTCGTTGTCGACGAATCCAGTTATCGAATATTCGCCGATTCGTTGCTATGCGGGCGGGCGCCGGGCGGGCGGTTTACTTTAAGTCGCTGCATCTTTATTTTACCTTACAATCGTGACGCTCCAGTAACAACTACAGGCAGAGAGGAGGGCGGCGTAACGTCACTTACTCACGTGACGCACCTGCTCCGCCTCCTTCATTCATAAAGTGGGCGGAGCAGGTGCGTCACGTGAGTAAGTGACGTTACGCCGCCCTCCTCTCTGCCTGTTAGTTGTTACTGGAGCGTCACGATTGTAAGGTAAAATAAAGATGCAGTAAGTGATTAGTCTGCTGTGAGCAGCAGGGCCAGGGCTGCTATGGAGAGGGGGATCGGTCTATGGCACCGCTATGGGGAGGGGGGAGGATCTGTCTATGGCACTGCTATGGGGAGGGGGGATATGTGCACTGTTATGGGGAAAGGAATATGTGCACTGTTATGGGGAAAGGAATCTGTGCACTGTTATGCCCATAACAGTGCACAGATCCCCCTCTCCATAACAGTGCACATATCCCCCTCTCCATAACAGTGCACAGATCCCCCCTCCCCATAACAGTGCACATATCCCCCTCTCCATAACAGTGCCATAGACAGATCCCCCTCTCCATAACAGTGCACATATCCCCCTCTCCATAACAGTACACAGATCCCCCTCTCCATAACAGTGCCATAGACAGATCCCCCTCTCCATAGCAGCGCCACCCACAGATCCCCCTCTCCATAGCAGCGCCACCCACAGATCCCCCTCTCCATAGCAGCGCCACCCACAGATCCCCCTCTCCATAGCAGCGCCACCCACAGATCCCACTCTCCATAGCAGCGCCACCCACAAATCCCCCTCTCTATAGCAGCGCCATCCACAAATCCCCCTCTCCATAACAGCGCCACCCACAGATCCCCCCTCTCCATAACAGCGCCACCCACAAGATCCCCCTCTCCATAACAGCGCCACCCACAGATCCCCCTCTCCATAACAGCGCCACCCACAGATCCCCCTCTCCATAACAGATCTTCCTAGGCCATTATTCAAATAATCGTTAGCTGCAGCCCTAGCAGATACATAGAGGTCCTTACTGTCACAGGTCGTTCATGCTTACCACTGCTCCCTATGGTTATTTTCCCTCTCACTTTCTATTCCTCCTGTCTCTCTCTCTCTTGGCCCGTCCATCTGCTCAGGCCCTCACCTCTCTTGGTTTCCTTGATTTTCGAAGCAGCAGCCTGGAAGCTATCCAGAGGCGGATTCAGGAGCTGCAGGTATCTGCTATAACCCGCAGAAGCCATTGACATAGATACTGCCCTGGCCAATGTCTCAGACCTTCCATACAATGGTATAATGATGAGCGATCGGTCACTCCCTCCATCATAGGCTGCCCATGGTGACACATACTGTAGTGACCAGTAGGCTCTAGCAGGAGTTAGAACGGCCATGATGTAAAACTACCCCTCACGTATTGTCTGACACTGCACAGACCTGTTTTCTTCTCCTCTACCTAACATCTCACCAAATCTACCTTTACCTGTCCCCTTCTACCACTACCCTATCTCCATTGTCAGCAGAATTGGTAAGGTGCTGCACTTTTTTGGGGACTTAACGGAATGGAAGGTTTTAAATGGAGCCGATATTAGAGAAATGGGTGTGACCACTGAAGGGGCGTAGTTACTGAGGGGCGTGGTCACTGAGGGGTGCTGTAAAGCTTTCTCGCACAGGGCGCCTAAAGGCCTAAGGCCGGCCCTGCTCCAGAACACTGAAGACTATAGACACAACCGGGTTTACAAGTGGCCAGATCCTTCCACCACTCGATCAGGCCAGTTCAGACGACGCTCACTTTCCAGAGATTCATACCAGTCCGGATCGAGCAGCGATACTCACCTTCAACTCAGACCGAATGAACAAAGACGCACGAGAGGCAAAAGGGGAGAAAGGGGAGGATTTAACGCCACGTCACGCGGCACCTCGAACATCACTACCAGATCCCAGGTACAGTCACTGGTAGTAAATATATCTTCTTATACTTTGGGACCAGCAGAGATGTCCTTACTAGAGAAAGGACTCTCCAATTGTCCATCAGGTCAGCTGGACACATTTCAGCTTGACCTATATGTACAAAGACTTTTTAGGAATATTGTAAAATATAAATAGAGTCTGTGACCTGGGTTTATGCCCCCTAAAAACCAACCAGCCATCGAAACATTTATCTCCTTAGTACAATGAGACTTGACACAATTCAGCAAAAATCTAGCAAGTGGTAAATATAGGTTTACACACAACCTAGACAGTGTACAGAAACAAGCCCTCTCCTCCCTCCTTAAGAGGAAGGAACTAATATTCAAACCAGCTGATAAGGGCGGTGCCCTTGTCCTAATGGACAAACACAAGTACATAGAGGAAATATACGACCAACTAAACGACAGTACAGTTTACCATAAATTAACTGGTGATCCAACCAAACAGGTGACAGATAAAATACAAAAAGTGTTGAACCACTACTATGCCCTGAATGTGATGGATAACCCCACACTTACCTTTCTCTCCAAAACGAATCCAATGACACCAGTATTTTACACATTGCCCAAAATACACAAAGATCTCCACAATCCTCCAGGCCACCCGATACTGGCCTCGACCAATTCTGTCCTATCTCCATTGTCAATCCTCCTAGAAAAAGTCATGACCCCCATTATTAAGGAGACAAGATCATTTTTGCTAGACACCTCCTGTTTTCTTGACATAATAAATAACTTACCTCCATTATCGCCCAATACATTATTGGTAACTTCGGATGTGGCAAGCCTTTACACGTCCATTCAACATGATAAGGGCCTAGCCGCAGTTTGTAAATGACTCCTCTCCACTAATATGGAACCTATCACCGTAGACTTCTATATGGATCTGTTAGAACTGGTTCTGACAAATAACTTCTTTCTGTTCCAAGACGATTTTTTCCTACAGCAACAAGGTACCACGATGGGATCCAGTGTGACACCTCCCTATGCAAATTGCTTCATGGCAGACTTTGAGGACACCTTTATCTATCCAGATATACGGTTTAACACACAAGTGTTAGTGTGGAAACACTACGTAGACAATATCTTTTGCATATAGGAGGCCCCATTGGATTCCCTGTTAGAGTTCCATACATTCCTCAATTCGATCTAACCTGAACTGCAGTTCACCATTCATTATCACTAGTGTTGATCGAGCATGCTACACAGCCAATAAATGTGCAGGTAAGTACTGCTCTTCACTGTAATGCCTTAGCCATGTTAGCTACTGGCATTGCAGTGATTGTCCGGAACGTATCATCGGGTGCTCAGTGTTAGTCAGGGAGAGCTGTGCTGAAGAAGGGAAAGATAGTGTAGGGAGTGAAATATATATTTTTTTATCGAAAAACTTGTCAAAGTACCCAAAAGTCCTTTTAAGGACTATTTTTGTGTGTGGCAGAAGCAATATATTTTTAGGGCAACCTTCGCTAAATTGCTAAAACTTTACAAACCCAAAAGTCCTTTTAAGTACTATTGTGTGTGGCAGCAATATCTATTTTTAGCGCATCCTGCGCTAAATAGCATAAAAAAGTAGCAGACCATGTCAGCGTCCTCAATGATTCCTCTGTGCCTTACAACTACTGGGTGTCCAAGATGGACACTTGCCACGAACTGGCGCTCTACGCCTTGGAGGTGCTGGCCTGCCGTGCCGCCAGCATTTTGTCAGAGCGGGTATTTAGTGCTGCTGGGGGCATAATAACTGATAAGCTCATCCGCCTGTCAACTGAAAATGCTGACAGGTTGACTCATAAAAATGAACAAGGCCTGGATTGCCCCTGACTTCTCTACTCCACCAGAGGAAAGCAGATGAACATAAAGGCAGACCTGCAGACCCTTGCATATAATGTTTTAGAGGGTCAGCTCACCAGCAGGCCCTCACCTACAATCTTTTAGAGGATTAGCTCACCAGTAGGCCCTGACCTACAATCTTTTAGAGGGTCAGCTCACCTGCAGGCCCTCACCTATAATCTTTTAGAGGGTCAGCTCACCTGCAGGCGGTCGCATATAATGTTTTTGAGGGTCAGCTCACCAGCAGGCCCTCGCCCACATATTTTTCAATGGTTAGATAAGCAACAGGCACTCACCCATAATTTTTTCAATGGTCAACTCAGCAGCAGGCACTCACCCCTAATGTTTTAGAGAGTCAGCTCTGCAGCAGACCTTAACACCTAATGTTTTAGATGGTCAGCTCAGCAGCAGGCCGTCGTCCCTAATGTTTTAGAGGTTCACCAGCAGGCCCTTGCTCGTAATGTTTTTGAGGGTCACCAGTAGGCCATCAATCATAATTTTTCAAGGTATAGACAAATTTGAGTCGCTCCACGGATATGTGAGATGCATGGGTGCTGCTATCAAAATGAATCCCCCTATCATCAAAATAAATTGGATCAATGGTATAGATAGGCACAACCGAATATCTGGGTCATTTGGAAACACAGTAATTTATTGCATATCTGATAAAAATGTAAAAGACAATCTTTGGTACATGTATACAGTTCACCTATAAATAGTAAAAAGTGGGATGATGGTACTAAATATCACTCAATATAAATAGCAGAGGCCGACCTCCATAAAATCAAAAAATCACATTAGTAAATTCAAAAACAATAAAATATATAAAGATGGATAAGCACATAGGTGATGAATATGTCTCATGGGTTTGTGTATTGTATGTTAGATCTTTTTGTTCACACTTCCAGAGAAATCGATGAGTTAATCATATAGTTTGCGTTCTGATACTGACACGTTCAGTGTGTTCTCCAAGAGTTCATCTGATAAAGGATGGTTTATGTGCTGTCACTAATCCACTCTATATTTTCCCCAATTGTCTGTAAAGTGTTCTTTCACAATATCGGCAAAAATTAGGGTACTCACGGTTATTGCAACCGAACTGCGGACAGAGTTTCGCGCAGTGTGGCGTCCCAAATGTATTCAGCGTGATCCTCGTTACTTACGCAGTAAATCTCGTGAGTTATCACGAGAGCTGGAACGTTCACCCTGTTAGACTTGCTGGATTTCAATCCCAGGGTATATAGATCCGTGGACAGCTATTAGTTGTAGCTAATCAAGCTTGTAGAGAAAAGTTCTGTAGACAGGATCCTGTTTGTTGCTTCAATTGTGCATATCTGAACTTTTCTTCAAAGAAACACTTGGGTACTTTGTAAATAATTTGTTCAAACCAAACACGTTTCGGAGTATATGTGGTCTCTTACTCCTTCTTCAGTGGTTACTCAACTATGAGCAAACGTACCGTTATATACCTTATCTTTAATTGGAGTGCAAGTCATCTTAAATATATGGAACTGGATTGTTGTATCAAACAAATCACCAACCCTTCATTTGCTTCACACAGAACTTCCCATAATACTCAGATGCATGCATAAACTTAGGTCTCAATAGCATAATAGTTATCCAAAACATCAAAACACATATTTGGGGACATTTTAGCACAAAAAACAGCATGTAACATAGCATTGCGGTTTTAATGCGTTTTCGATGCATTTTTTGGTCCCACATGCTCTTTCTGTTTCTTTGTTTCTAGAATCGCAAAAGCATTCTATTCTATATATCTGATTCATGTTTTCTCATTGCTACCAACAGGCATTTAACTAAATGTAATTTTGTGGTTAAGTACATACAGATCTGGGTTCAGACATGTACAGTACAGACCAAAAGTTTGGACACACCTTCTCATTCAAAGAGTTTTCTTTATTTTCATGACTATGCAAATTGTAAATTCACACTGAAGGCATCAAAACTATGAATTAACACATAACAAAGAAGTGGGAAAAAACTGAAAATATGTCATATTTTAGGTTCTTCAAAGTAGCCACCTTTTGCTTTGATTACTGCTTTGCACACTCTTGGCATTCTCTTGATGAGCTTCAAGAGGTAGTCACCTGAAATGGTTTTCACTTCACAGGTGTGCCCTGTCAGGTTTAATAAGTGGGATTTCTTGCCTTATAAATGGGGTTGGGACCATCAGTTGCGTTGTGGAGAAGTCAGGTGGATACACAGCTGATAGTTCTACTGAATAGACTGTTAGAATTTGTATTATGGCAAGAAAAAAGCAGCTAAGTAAAGAAAAACGAGTGGCCATCATTGCTTTAAGAAATGAAGGTCAGTCAGTCCGAAACATTGGGAAAACTTTGAAAGTGTCCCCAAGTGCAGTCACAAAAACCATCAAGCGCTACAAAGAAACTGGCTCACATGCGGACCGCCCCAGGAAAGGAAGACCAAGAGTCACCTGTGCTGCGGAGGATAAGTTCATCCGAGTCACCAGCCTCAGAAATCGCAGGTTAACAGCAGCTCAGATTAGAGACCAGGTCAATGCCACACAGAGTTCTAGCAGCAGACACATCTCTAGAACAACTGTTAAGAGGAGACTGTGTGAATCAGGCCTTTATGGTAGAATATCTGCTAGGAAACCACTGCTAAGGACAGCAACAAGCAGAAGAGACTTGTTTGGGCTAAAGAACACAAGGAATGGACATTAGACCAGTGGAAATCTGTGCTTTGGTCTGATAAGTCCAAATTTGAGCTCTTTGGTTCCAACCACCATGTCTTTGTGCGACGCAGAAAAGGTGAACGGATGGACTCTACATGCCTGGTTCCCACCGTGAAGCAGGGAGGAGGAGGTGTGATGGTGTGGGGGTGCTTTGCTGGTGACACTGTTGGGGATTTATTCAAAATTGAAGGCATACTGAACCAGCAGGGCTACCACAGCATCTTGCAGCGGCATGCTATTCCATCTGGTTTGCGTTTAGTTGGACCATCATTTATTTTTCAACAGGACAATGACCCCAAACACACCTCTAGGCTGTGTAAGGGCTATTTGACCATGAAGGAGAGTGATGGGGTGCTGCGCCAGATGACCTGGCCTCTACAGTCACCGGACCTGAACCCAATCGAGATGGTTTGGGGTGAGCTGGACCGCAGAGTGAAGGCAAAAGGGCCAACAAGTGCTAAGCATCTCTGGGAACTCCTTCAAGACTGTTGGAAGACCATTTCAGGTGACTACCTCTTGAAGTTCATCAAGAGAATGCCAAGAGTGTGCAAAGCAGTAATCAAAGCAAAAGGTGGCTACTTTGAAGAACCTAGAATATGACATATTTTCAGTTGTTTCACACTTTTTTTGTTATGTATATAATTCCACATGTGTTAATTCATAGTTTTGATGCCTTCAGTGTGAATCTACAATTTTCATAGTCATGAAAATAAAGAAAACTCTTTGAATGAGAAGGTGTGTCCAAACTTTTGGTCTGTACTGTATATTAATTTAATACCTACTCAAAATTTGACTGTTAAGTCTAATACTATATTTGCATAAAGAATCGCAAAGACATAGAAATACCAACATTGCAGTTATAGTGCGTTTTTTTTCTCCTCCTGCTTGCATTTTGTATTGTCTTATATCCAAAATCTGTATGTTATAGATCTAACTTGTCAAAATACATCTATAAGGTCAGCCAACTTTCTAAAAATGGACATATTCAAGGATTATGTGGCTTTTGAAGTGATGTCCTAAAAAATTATCCGGGGTACCTCATCACTGAGGGGGCATCACCTCTTATACAAGAAGCCAAACAATTCTATTTCAGCGTTTAGGCCCTGTGGTATAAGTGTGTTAAGTTAAAAAATTTGTCTAGATTCTAAACGTGACATACGTCTCACATGGTTTCCCCCTCTCCAATGTCTATTTACTTTGTCAATGGCTGCATAGGTAAGTCCGGTGGGGTTTTGATTATGGTATTCCTTAAAATGTTTTGACAATGTGTGTTTGTCATACCCTTTTTTGATATTTGCGATGTGTTCCGAAATTCTTTTTTTCATGGACCTTTTGGTTCTTCCCACGTGTTGCTTATTACAGGGGCACGTACTGATATATATTACATTGGTAGAGCTACATGTCAGACAATCTCTAATTTTGTGAATATACGCATTGCTGGTTGAAGTGATTTCTGTGTTTTTTGGGGGGGAACGTAGTGGTTGAACAGTTGCTGAAAACCCCACATCTATAAAAACCCTTTAATCCTATCCACTCTTGGACAAAGCCCAGCTTTTTGTTTATTTAGTATGGATGGTACCACCTTAATACCCATATTTGGGGCCTTAGTGAATGTCACTCTAGGGTTTACTGGCACCAAATGTCCTATCCATTTGTCTCTTTGTATGAATCGCCAATGTTTCTTTAAAATTTGTTGGATTTTCTTATATTGGGGGTTAAATTGTATAATCAATCTACAGTCCATCTCTGTTTGGGTTTACATTTTTTATCTTTTTGTTTGAAAAAAATGCTTCTATCCATTTTTGGACTTTACTCAGTGCTGTATCAACCACTATTTGCGGGTATTCTTTTTGAATCAATTGTTCCTTCAATTTGCTAGCCTCTTCCTCAAATTTGTTATCTCTGGTGCAGTTTCTTTAATCTTCGAAACTGTCCCAATGGTACATTTATCAGCCATCTTGGTAGATGACAGCTGGTGTATCTAATGTAGCTGATTTTGGAGACAGGTTTATGGAAAGTGTTGCATGTTAAGCTATCATTTTCCACTGTGATTTGTAGGTCTAAATATTCTATATTTGTCTTAGATAAGGTTGATGTAAATCTTAGGTTCAACTCATTGAGATTTATAGATAAGAATACTGGGCACTCTCACTTTATGTAGAATCATACAGTTTATTTAAACATATAGAAGCATAATTATGACTAATAAAACAATATAATTGGACATCAGTAAGACTTATAAAACACTAAAATACTACCTAAAATTGTACAATAAATCGCTAAATGGTAAAATACCGCACTATAGCTATGAGACTGACAAGTCCATAAGAATATGTGGACAATGGGGTTGAATCCAGACTAATTGCTGATACAGATCTTGTAACTGAACATAATCTTCTCAAAAAGTCCTTTTTGACCCCCACTTCAAGTTCCCTCTGGTAAAATACCGCACTATAGCTATGAGACTGACAAGTCCATAAGAATATGTGGACAATGGGGTTGAATCCAGACTAATTGCTGATACAGATCTTGTAACTGAAGATAATCTTCTCAAAAAGTCCTTTTTGACCCCTACTTCAAGTTCCCTCTTAAGGGTTTGGGATACTACAGTTTAGATAGTTAACCCTTAGTGAGTGTATTAACGCGGCGTCCCGCTATACTCACTGCGCAGCGATAATTTTCCTGCTGCTGTACTTGTTGTCCAAAAGATCATGCCGTAGCTGTTAAATTCTCAGGCTTCCACTACCGTGCCTCTGAAGTGCTCTGGGTACCGCTCCGTAGCTTCTCAGAGCCTGAGATTCAGATCGCCTTCTCCCACGCCAACTTACTTGAACCACGGTACTTTATATCCTCGTGCTGTGTGCTTTAGTCGCCGGCGTGTCAGGACTTGGTTACTCACGGAATACTCAAATTCTTGGGTGGAAAAAGCCTTTATAGTTCCAGCGTATAGATTATGTGGTTGGTCAGGGGGTCTTTTTGGTGAAAGCACACCAACATCAAAACCTCATCCCAACTGTGAAGTATGGTGGTGGGGGCATCATGGTTTGGGGCTGCTTTGCTGCATCAGGGCTTGAACGGTTTGCTATCATCGAAGGAAAACATTTATTCCCAAGTTTATCAAGACATTTTTCAGGAGAACTTAAGGCCATCTGTCCACCAGCTGAAGCTCAACAGAAGATGGGTGTTGCAACAGGACAAGGACCCAAAGCATAGAAGTAAATCAACAACAGAATGGCTTAAACAGAAGAAAATACGCCTTCTGGAGTAGCCCAGTCAGAGTCCTGACCTCAACCCGATTGAGATGCTGTGGCATGACCTCAAGAAAGCGATTCACACCAGACATCCCAAGAATATTGCTGAACTGAAACAGTTCTGTAAAGAGGAATGCTCAAGAATTACTCCTGACCGTTGTGCACGTCTGATCTGCAACTACAGGAAACATTTGGTTGAAGTTATTGCTGCCAAAGGAGGTTCAACCAGTTATTAAATCCAAGGGTTCACATACTTTTTCCACCTACACTGTTAATGTTTACATGGTGTGTTCAATAAAAACATAGTAACATTTAATTATTTGTGTGTTATTAGTTTAAGCAGACTGTGATTGTCTATTGTTGTGACTTAGATGAAGATTAGATCACATTTTATGACCAATTTGTGCAGAAATCCATATCATTCTAAAGGGTTCACATACTTTTTCTTGCAACTGTATATGTATGTGTGTACAGTATGTTTCACCCTATACAGTATGTTTCACCCTATACAGTATGTTTCACCCTATGTTTCACCCTGCACTCCCCCCAAAAAAGTGGGGGCGGGGAAATGTCAGTGTTACTTATGTGGATCTCAGGAGCGGCAGCAGCGTCCAGAGCAGGAGAGGTAAGTTGATTTATTAATTTTTTGTCTGCACTGCAGTCTTATTAACATGGAGGTCTGATCTGAGGTGTGAATGGGGGTCATTCATATTGAGGGTCTGATCTGAGGCCTGAATGGGGATCTTTTTCACATTGGGAGACTGATCTCAGGTCTGATTGGAGGTCTTATGAACATTGGGGTCTGATCTGAAGTCTGATTAACATTGGGGGTTTGATTGGTGTTTTAAGTTGAGGTCTGATTAACATTGGGGGTCTGATTGGTGTTCTGATCCGAGGTACTGTATTATGAAAAATATTTTTTTCTTATTTTCCTTTTCTAGGTATGTCTTATGGGCAGGTGGGTCTTATAGGGCGAAAATATGGTATATGTTCCATATGTACAGTGCTGCCCATAATTATTCATACCCCTGGCAAATTTTCACTTAGTTACTTTTATTCAACCAGCAAGTAATTTTTTGACGTGAAATGACATAGGTGTCTCCCAAAAGATAATAAGACTATGTACAAGAGGCATTATACATTTGAGCAAAAAGTGTCCAGTCCAAAATTATTCATACCCTTCTCAATAATATATAGAAAAGCCTTTATTGGCTATTACAGCAATCAAACGCTTCCTATAATTGCAGACCAGCTTTTTGCATGTCTCCACAGGTATTTTTGCCCATTCATCTTTAGCAATGAACTCCTAATTTTTCAGGTTGGAGGGTCTTCTTGCCATTACCCTGATCTTTAGTTCCCTCCACAGATTCTCAATTGGATTCAAGTCTGGACTCTGGCTGGGCCACTCCAAAACGTTAATGTTGTTGTCTGCTAACCATTTCTTCACCACTTTTGCTGTGTGTTTTGGGTCATTGTCATGCTAAAATGTCCACTGGTGCCCAAGGCCAAGTTTCTCTGCAGACTGCCTGATGTTGTCGTTGAGAATCCTCATGTATTGCTCTTTTTTTATGGTGCCATGGTTCCCTGGTCCATTGGCTGAAAAACACCCCCAAAGCATTAGGTTCCCTCCACCATGTTTGACAGTGGGGATGGTGTTGGTGGGTTGAAGGCTTCTCCTTTTTTACGCCAAATGAAGGAAACATCACTGTGACCAAACAATTCAATTTATGTTTCATCTGACCATAACACAGAAGACCAGAAGTCTTCTTCTTCGTCCAGATGAGCTTTTGCAAAGGCCAAGCGAGCTTTTGTGTGCCTGATCTGCATCGTGCCTGGTCTGCACCCGTGGAACCCAGCAGTGTGCAGTATCTGCCTTGAGACATTGCCACCAGCAGAGCCCAGATTCACCAGGATGGCCTAGGTCAGTGATGGTGAACCTTTTAGAGACCGAGTGCCCAAACTGCAACCCATAACCCACTTATTTATTGCAAAGTGCCAAAACGGCAATTTAACCTGAATGCCAATATAGTATATCTTCCATGTGCTTAATCATTTAGCTATAACAGCCTGCCTACATTCAATGCGCTGCCTGTGCTGTTCAAAACGTGCCCTGCACTGATGAATGGCAGGAAAAGTCTAAGGTATATTGGTACACCATAGACTTTTTCCAGGGCAAGGATGCCCACAGAGAGGGCTCTGAGTGCTGCCTCTGGCACCCGTGCCATAGGTTCGCCATCACTGCCCTAGTATATATAGTCAGGTCCAATACAGGGAGAGGGAGTGTGTGGTTAGAAGCCAGTGTTCAGTTTAGATAGAGAGCAGCTGAAGATCAGCTTCTAACATGCAGCTAGATAGCCCAGGTTCCTAGCCTGCATCCAGGAGAAGAAGTTGCCTCCTGAAGATATCTTGCATTTTGTAAAGTACAGAGCAGAGCCAATTTTATCCAGCCAAGTAGAAAGCTGAAGGGCAGAAGGTTATTTACAGCAAGAGGATTTATACCAGAGGAAGGTTTCCCTACCCAAGGATAAAGGCAGCTATAGGGCATACGGGCCTTGGAGAAAGCCAGACAGGAACTGAAGAAGGTACAGCCTGATCTGTGAGTTTTATTCCCTCTGAGTTACCTTGCTAGGATTCTACCTGCCATTTATGTGAAGCCTGCCTGTTACAATAATCTTTCATATGGAACTGTTTGAAGCCTGTATATAGTTGAACTGTTCAGTAAAGAGAAGTTCTAGCTCACTACAGACGTGTGTACCTCTATTATTCCTCCAACAAATCGGTGTGCCACCATTACCGGCACTGGCATCACAAACTATAAGGGATCTTGCCACCGGCACACTAAACCTACAACACCCGGGGCACCTCACCTACCACCAGGCCTGGTCCCTATACCCAGAGAGTGCCCCAGAGGATCTATGTGCCAGCCTCTCCATCACTGCTGTGCGCCTGCCCAGGGTATCCTATAACTGTGAGTACTAACAGCAACCCTCGGTCTGTTAACTGACCCCCGTAACCTCACATTCGCTCACCCTAAGAGACTGGCATACTGCAGATGTAAGGAGTGACCTCCTTGGTCAGTACTTGATCAGGGTACATTGGCCACTTCACTCCACTCCACCTGCATCCTAGGTTGAAGTTTCAAATCTCCACACAATCACCAGATATCTGCGTTTTGATAATTTTGGTTGATAAACCAACTGTCAGGAACTATCAAAGTCACAACTTGTCTTGTTCAGCTGAATTATGCAAGAACAATATCCTGGAGGCAGTGGTCCATATAGGCCCATATAGGCAGACCACGCAGCTGGTATGGTGCCCATGGCAGGGGGGGCCCGGAGCGCATGGAAGGCCCCGCCCCCTACATCTGTATTATAGTTATATCGGGCATTGAGGCGGCCCACTTGTCTTCCGTCCCGGGCCCTGCTTTACCTCTATTCAGGTAGGTGTGCGGGCCCCTTCATCCTCCCTCCCCTGAGGGGTTAAAAATAATTAAAAACACTCAACTCATCCACTTGATCGCGCAGCCGGCATCCTCTTCTTTCTGCAGGACCTGCGGTGACGTCACTGCACTCACCACGTGGTGAGTGCGATTACATCATTGCAGGTCCTGCAGAAAGAAATAATAAAGAGGATGCCGGCTGCGCGATCAAGTGAATGAGGTGAGTTTATTTTATTATTTTTAACTATTACTAATTAAAATGCGTCTGGCTGCCAAAAGTGAATATATCTAGATGGGGACTTTCACCCAGCTATGGATACTGTGCAGAATACAGTTATAGCTGCTATAGCTCAGTGATATATATCGAGACAATGTCCCCCATTTGTTGGAGGGTGGGGATGTCAGGTGCGCCTTATTGAGATTTAGCACCACTGCTATTAGCATTCAGTAATCCCCTGAGACTAACATACGGCTAATTAGCATATTATAAAAGTTAGATTTCTTGTGTAACGAGGGCGTAGATATAAGTAGGAATAGGCTTTTTAGGTTTAGCTGACATTAGCACATCACTCATGTCAGCTAGCTTAATGGGAGTCTTTAACGCAGATTCCCCCTATTAAACTAATAACAGTGTTATGTCCACGGCATCCCCCCTATTAAAACGGTGCTTACCGTTTGTTCCTTGCTAGCATCGTTGTGGAGAAAAACATTTTAATCTGCATGCAAATTAGTCTGTGAAGGTGCCTAGGGGCAGTGTTACAACGGCCGGTGCCCAGGCCCCTGGGTCATTTTCATACGAAGGCAGTCCTCCTCCGCCGCGTCTGCCCACCCTTATTCTCTGTTCTAACCTCCCTCCTCCCGTCCGTAATCCCGCGCATTCGCCGATGAACGCGATATCGGCGCATGCGCGGGATTACGGACGGGAGGAGGGAGGTTAGAACAGAGACTAAGGGTGGGCAGACGCGGCGGAGGGGGAGTGCCTACATATAAAAATGGAGCAAGGAACAAACATTAAGCACCATTTTAATAGGGGGGATGCCGTGGACATAACACTGTTATTAGGTTAATAGGGTGAATCTGCGTGAAAGACTCCCTTTAATAGGGTTAAATCTGGTGACAGAATCCCTTTAATATCATTTTGATTATGCAGAGTGTATGTGAGTTTTTCACCTAGCTCTAGGTATTTAGGACACCCTCCCCAGGCAGAAGGTGCCTGAGCTTTAGGTTCCCTGGTGACCAGAAAAAGGTGTTTCATAGTCTAGTGCTTCTGAGATTTGCCTGGTTTATCCTGCGTTATTCTAGCTTTTGTTCCTACCATGCTCCAGTCCTGTACCCATCCTGCCTGTCTGCTCCTGTGCCTACAGTTCTATTCATGTTACAGTTTAGTACCCAGTCTGTCTGCCCATTCCAGGCTCGTGTCAAGTACCCAGACTGCCCACTTTGTCGGTGCCTCCACCACTACCCTACCTGTAAGCCTATCCTGTGTCTAACCTCACAGTGTGCTGGCTGGATCTTTAAAAAACTGTTTCAAGTCCTAGTGCCTGTTCAATCTGCTGCTGCGGTTTTCCTGTGTTTTTGCTATCCTGAGTTTTCGAGGTTTGCACCACAGCCCCCATGGGTCAGCTGCCATATACACCGGGAGTATCCCAGAGGGTAGCGTTCTGGTTGCTCCCCTACAGTGAAGTCCACATCCTGTACAGGGTTTAAAGGGTGAATACCAGGGGAGCACTAACATAACGCCCTGAGGGTTAGCCCAAAGTCAAACCGGTTAGTTGGCACAGTCCTCTACACTCACTGCCCTGTTACACACAGCTTCACCAGCATCCACAGTGCTTCCTTGGATGCTTATATGGACCAATGCCTAATCACCTCTACTGTCACTTTAGACCATACCCTGCATAGATTACTTCGAGCATTAGGACTGGCTGTTCAGGAACTCTATGCAGACTACTTCAGAAGCCCCGAGAGACGTTCCATGGCGGATGGACACTGTTTGTCACTGATTTGATTTGGACTGCACTACAATGGGAGCTACTGAAAGAGCGCAGTGCCAGCCCGCTCCGCCTTTTCTCATCCACCTGATTTAGGTTTATAGTCACATCTTGCCTTAATAACAATGAGATGAGACAACCCTTTTAAAAAAATGTTTAAAAATAAAATAAAGTTGTTAAAAATACTTATGGTCACAGGTCTATCACTTTTAGAAATTGAAGTTGCTGGGTATACACGTAAGGTCTTTGCAGGAACAGGAAGACAGAGGTTAAAATGCCCCTCTTACATCCACTCAACAGTGTTCATCCTGTCAGTACAGAGGACAAGTACAAGAGCGAAGATCGGAGATTATGAATGGGCTGGGACCCGATCGAGGGGCACTTTTCCTTCCCTTCCTGATTCCCTGGAGCCCTGCTAAAACCTCTCAGAGTAAAGGTTGGCGCCAAAAGAGGTAACATGTAGTGCAGGTTTCGGTCCAAATTAGATCACCTTACTGTGGTGGACAGGCACAAATGATTGTGTACTAAACATATTTGTAACGGGGTGCCGAAGGCGCACTCGGTCTCCCATCAGCCGCAGACCTGCTGCTTAGCTTCGGGAGCGAGGATCTGTGTTTGACCTCGTTCCCAGGGCAGCTTTGCTAGCTGGGAGGCTCCCTGCTCCTAGGTCTGCCTTGAGCGCCGAGCTGATCACTCGGTGCTCGACTGGTCGGTCTGTCGGTCGTGTGACGCTGGCCATGTCACATGATCCTCACTCCCCACTATAAATATAGGCAGCCTGCTGGCCACAGGTTGCCTGTAAATTTAGGTTCCTGGCAGTTGTTGGATACCTGTGTACCTACCTGATCCTGTTCCCTGACGATCCTTTGCCTGCTCCTCCTGTACTGCGCATCCTTCCTGCCTGGTATATTGACCTCGGCTTCCACCTGACTATTCTTTGCGGACTCCTTTGGTACTTCTCGACTCTCCTGGTATTTATGACCCCGGCTTCTCCTGACCTTTCTTTGCTTATCCCTCTGTACTGCGTCGTCCTCTTGGTTTTGACCCGGTCCGTTCACTATCCGTTATTTGTCTTGTCTGTCATTCCCGCACGTATTCTAAGTTAGGGACTGCCGTCCAGTTGTCCCCTGTCATCAGGACTCGTGAGGCAAGTAGGCAGGGCCATGGGTGAGGGTGGAGCCCAGTGGTCACTATCCTCCCCCCTGTGTGTGTGTGTACGTGACCGTTACAATATTTGACAAGAATCTCATATTTATGTAAAGAGTATAGCATTAGCACTAGTATATTTTCTATAGTGAACATGACATTATTTTATATATTTTGGTTTTTGTGTTTGCAGAGTGCGGTTGCATTGTGTTTGTCTTTGTATTTTCAGCCATGACGACGTGCACCAGCGCATTGGGATGTGGTGACTATCTTAGTTTTTTCTTCGCAGTCTGCATTTGGAGATATCCAATACAGGCAAAGGGTCACTTATATGGTTGTGCTGGAATAGGTGTGTATGCAATCATGACCTGATGAAGGGGACTTCGCAAGGCAGGGAGCTGCTTTTCAGCCCTGAGGGACATCCGGCTGGCACCACTTACCTGCACCGGGGCGCCGATGGATAGATATCTCCTCCGGAGCGGGCAGAAAGTCACAGGTGCGCAGCAGCTAGCAGCCTCACAGGACGCGGCAAAGATGGCGGACAGCCAGCCGCTGATATTCCGGGAGCAGTGGCGTACCGCCCATAGAGGCAGACCACGCCACTGCTATGGGGCCCGCGGCACTGGGGGGCCCGTAGCGCAGATAAGGCCCCGCCCACTGATGACCTGCAGCCGGCTATGCGGCTGCTTTTCTCCCCAAGGGCCCCCCCCCCATGTTTAGCTGAATCGCCTCTGGGATTGCGCCGAGCCCAGTGACGATGTTGTAGCTGTTGCCCTCAGCCATATTATCAGAGCGCAGGCGCAGGCAATCGCCGGCACTGCGCCTGCGCGGGATTTGGGACGCCGACGAGAGGAGGATCGGGTGTTTGCAGAGCGCGGCGCTGAGGAGGGGGGCGGGTGTTGAGGACTTAGCCGCGCCTCTGGGAGGCGATTCAGCTAAACATGGAGGTGTTAGAGTTTTCATATTTAGGCGGGCACGGCACTAATCAGAGGGGCACCGTTCCTGGGCACCGTGGAGAAAGAAAAACGCCCCTCTGGGCTCCAGTCCTTAGAATCGATTTTTAGAAGAAAGGACAAGACTGACATGGAAAAGAAGAACACAGATGGAAAAAAGGTACTTTATTAAACGTGGATCCATGAGTACCTTTTTTCCATCTGTCTTGTTCTTTGGATTGTGAGTCTTGTCATTTCTTCAAAAAATCGATTCTTATGATATGTAAATGACGCTGTAATGAGCCCAGAGGGGCGCTATTCTTTCTCCACGGTGCCCAGGAACGCCCCTCTGAAGTGCCGTGCCCGGCTAAATTTGAAAACTAATAACGCCTCCAAGTTCATCTAAATCGCCTCCCAAATCCGATCCTCCTCTCGCTGGCATCCCAAATCCCGCGCAGGCGCAGTGCCGGCGATTGCCTGCGCTATGATAAGATGACTGACGGCACTGCGCCTGCGCGGGATTTGGGATGCCGGCGAGAGGAGGATCGGGGTGTTTGCCGCAGAGCGCGGCACTGAGGAGGGGGGGTGTTGAGCACTTAGCCGCGCCTCTGGAAGGCGATTTAGATGAACTTGGAGGCGTTATTAGTTTTCAAACTTAGCCGGGCACGGCATTTCAGAGGGGCGTTCCTGGGCACCGTGGAGAAAGAATAACGCCCCTCTGGGCTCCTTACAGCTTCATTTACATATCATAAGAATCGATTTTTTTAAGAAATGACAAGACTCACAAGCAAAAGAACAAGACAGATGGAAAACAGGTACTCTGTTAAACATGGATTCATGAAAAAAAAATTGGGGGTAAATTGCTAGTGACAGATTCCCTTTAAGGCTACTTTCACACTTGCGTTCAGAGCGGATCCGTCTGGTGTCTGCACAGACGGATCCGCACCTATAATGCAAACGCTTAGATCCGTTCAGAACGGATCCGTTTGCATTAACATGAACAAAAAAAAAACATTTTTTTTTTTTTTTCATGATAGTGCAAACGGATCAGTTTTGACTTAACATTGAAAGTCAATGGGGGACGGATCCGTTTGAAAATTGAGCCATACTGTGTCAACTTCAAACGGATCCGTCCCCATTGACTTACATTGTAAGTCTGGACGGATCCGTTTGCCTCCGCACGGCCAGGCGGACACCCGAACGCTGCAAGCAGCGTTCAAGTGTCCGCCTGCTGAGCGGAGGACAGACGGAGCCATACTGATGCATTCTGAGCGGATCCGCATCCACTCAGAATGCATTAGGGTTGGACGGATCCGTTCGGTGCCGCTTGTGAGAGCCTTCAAACGGAACTCGCAAGCGGAGACCCGAACGCAAGTGTGAAAGTAGCCTAACATGGCACCCCAAATAAGGAGACCTGCAGGCTGCAGCAGATATCCCATGTGACAAGTCACCCCCAGGAAACCCCTAACAGTTTCTGTAGGTCATGTATAAATTTATTTAATGGGGGTGTGGCATGGGAGGAGCAAAGTCAGGAAGTGGGAGGGGCCATGGTGGGTAGTGGGCGGGGTTAAGGGGCCCAATTCAGATTTTTGCTATGGGGCCCAGTGATTCCTATGTACGCCTCTGTCCGGGAGGATGGCTCCCAAAGCATCCAGGGAGATGGGTCCCCCCCTAGGTAGCTCGGCCCCACTGGACTACAAACAGCTGGCCATAGAGGTGGCTATGCGCATAATGCCTGACATCCAGAAGACACTGGAGACGACGATACTGGTCTCTTTTAACTCCCTGAGGGAGGAAGTTAATCAGACCAGCATACAGGTGGGGGCCCTGGAGAAAGAGCTGCGTTCTTTGCAGCAGCAAGTGGGGGACTCTGAATCTGTAATGAAATCACAGCAGCATGCCCTGGAGTACCTGCGTTTTAAGGTGGATGATCTTGAAAACAGGTCCCGCCTCAACAACCTGAGGGTGGTGGGTCTGCCTGAGTCCATTAAACAAATCAAACCTCTTGGATTTATGTGAGAGGGAATTGCCTGAAACCCTGGGTTTGAACTTTTTCTGTCGGGTGGAACGGGCCCACAGGATTGGCCCGGAAAGGGGCGCCACAATTGACTCTAAGATGGAGTCTCCCCGCGGTGGGGATGGACGACCTCGTCAAGTCATCTTTAAATTGCTGGACTTTAATGACAAGGTGGCCCTGCTCCGCAGCTTTCGCAAGAGACGGCATCAGATAACCATCAGGGGTCATAGGATTTTACTTTTTGAGGATTTCTCGGCTGATGTGGCGAAAAAAAACGCAAGGCTTTTAGTCCTGTTTGCACCGCACTCTACCAAAGGGACATTCGTTTTCAACTACTTTTCCCCGCGATTCTGAAGATCCATCGAGCACACGGAGGGACTGTTACCTTTAGGCCCCCCTCTGAGGCTGAGGAGGCCTTAGACGAGATTTTAGATTTAGAACCACATGACGCCGCCCTCTTTCCTCAGCGGCCCACTCTGAAGGGCCCACCGGAACCTACTGTTCGCCGGGGGAATGACCATTCGCGGAATGGCTCAGAAAGGCACTCCAGAAGAGGACGTTGATAAGCCTTAATCAATTGTTGGTGGGACTCAATCCTGGGGGGTAGTTATGTTGGAGCTGCTCAGCCGCCCCAGATCAGGGATTTATGTTGTTTTGCTCTATTTTTCATGTTAGGGCCCTTCATTGTTCAGCCGTACAGCTTGCTATTGTTTAGGCCGGGTATACGGGAGTTCTGCCATGGCGGAAAAAAGGAAAGTCTAAAACTAGGTTTAGGGACGACTGACACCATCTAGTTGTATTCTGCCTAGCGGATTATTGCCTACTGCCATATACCTAGGCAGTGTTCTTTGGTCATACTTGTATTGTTTTTTGTTTCTTGTTCTCTCTCCTTCCCTCCTCTCTCCCTCCCCCCCTCCCTTCTCCCTTGGCTTTCTCTGTCCGGGGATCCGTGAATATCAGTGCTGAAATGCGAATCATCTCCTGAAATGTCAAGGGTTTACGCTCCCCACAAAAGCGGTCTAAAATTTGGCGCCACCTGAAGCGTCTTCAACCTGACGTGGTTCTCCTGCAAGAGACGCACTTGGAGGATAAAGATTTCTTTTGTTTGAATTTTTTTGGGGTAGGTTCTGTATACGGATCCTCGGCCAGGGAACGCAAAGCAGGAGTACTCACACTGCTCCATAGGAATTTCTCAGGTAAATTCTCTGAATCTCATGACAGCGAGGGTAGATGGCATAGGCTATTGGTGGAAATTGAGGGGACATCCTATAGCATTCACAATGTCTACGCTCCAAATGATGCTAACGCGTCCTTTTACGCTCTTTTGGAGAACAGACTGCACATGGATGGAACCCATAATAGAATTGTGGGAGGTGATTTCAACTCAGTCGCATCTGTTCTGGAAGACCGGAAGAGGGTTGAAGGGATGGTTGGTACGCAGCGGCTTTCTGACAAGGTTATACCACCCCTTTTAGCCTCTACGGGATTGTATGATACCTGGCGCTCTCTGCATCCTGATGACAGGGAGTACACACATTTTTCGCATGCACAATGTATGGTCCCGTATTGATTACCTCTTCCTTTCCTTACATATGTCTCATAGAGTGGTCTCCGCTGAAATTCATGACCTACTTATTTCTGATCACTCACCTATTTCCATTTCCCTACAGGATACTTACCCTAGAGGTACTGATTTTCTGTGGCGTTTTCCTTCTTTTCTGGCCAAAGATGACAACTTTAAGGATATACTTCAAGGTTGGTGGTGGGAATTTCAGGGAGACAATCCTCGGGGTGCATCAGATGTTTCGACCCACTGGGAGACGGCTAAAGCGGTCCTGAGGGGTAGAATTTGAGCTATGTCAGTAATCTACACAAGGTGGTCACAAAACAGTATCAGGCGGCTAGCTCGGCTCTTAGAGAGGCATACACTCAGTTTCTCCAGGTGGCTTCCACTCAGCACAAGGAGGCCTGGATTGCAGCTAGAGACACCTTTGAATTGTGGGTGGATAAGCGGGAGGCCATGCACAGGTCAGAATTTCAGGCAGATCTGTTCAGATTTGGGAATAAATCAGGCAAAATGCTGGCGAATTTAGCACGGGGCAGGTGGGCTCCTACAGTCATCACAGCTATGAAAGGGGAGGGTGGAGTGGTCCAAACAAATCCTAAGCTGATTACTGAATTGCTGGGGAAATACTATGAGCGTCTCTACAGCGACACTCCAGGAGATCCTGGGAAAGGCAAGCGTTTCCTATCAGGCGTCAAACTGCTATCCCTGACTGAGGAACAACGGGGGTCTTTAAATGCGGAAATCACTGCTGAGGAAGTACTGCATATAATACGCTCTTTGCATAATGGGAAGGCGGATTCTCGGGGGAATTTTATAAAATGCTACAAGACAATCTTGCCCCCACGCTAGTGGAATATTTTAATCACACTTTGCACACGGGTAGTTTCCCCGCCCATGTAAATGTTTCCTACATTAAACTGATATCAAAGCCCAATAAAGACCCACAGGATCCTGGCTCGTACCACCCGATCTCGCTCATTAACCAGGATTTCAAGATCTTGACCAAAATACTGGCTGACAGACGGTCGGGGGTGGCCAATATCAGGAAGGTGTTGGCAACCTTGGATTGGGTCCGGCGCCGCCCCCAGTCAGTCACGACCCCTATTTTGTTGGCTTTGGACGCGGAAAAAGCTTTTGATTAGCCATTGAGCCCCTTGCTAGATTCTTAGAGGATTCTGACTTGTATTCTAAGGCACATTGGTACACCATAGACTTTCTCCAGTGTGCGGGTGCCCACAGAGAGGGCTCTGAGTGCCGCCTCTGGCACCCGTGCCATAGGTTCGCCATCACTGGCCTAGGTGGTGATCCTTGGATTCTTTTTCACCTCTCTAACTATCCTCCTGGCCAGCACAGGTGTCACTTTTGGCTTCTGACCACGTCCTCTGAGATTTTCCACATTGCCGAACATCTTGTATTTTTTGCTCAAATGTAAATAAAAGCTGCAAAATGTTTTTTTTTTTTCACAATAATGCCTCTTATACATCGTCTTTTTATCTTTTTGGAGACACCTATGTCATTTCCCGTCAAAAAATTACTTGCTGGTTAACTAAAGTAACTTTAAGTCAAATTTTGCCAGGGGTATGAATAATTATGGGCAGCACTGTATGTATGTATATGCTAAATACTGTATATGTGTGTGCATGCTGTGTATGTGTGTATTTGTTACACGTATGAGCCTGTCTCTGACTGTCCCTCTAGTGTCCCCACACCTTTTCCTGGTTGTCTTTATGGACGGATCCCTGGATTCAGCTCCAAGTTTTGAATCAAGGAATGGAGCAGCAGACAGCGCTGGAACCTGAGGTGGTGAGTAACCAGTGACACCAAGTACTTGACTCATTCATTTTCATATACCCTTACCCCTTCACTAACAAATACAAAAGATAATATAAATAGGGGAAATTTTTTGCTGAGGATGAGCCTCAGAAATTTGCAGCAAAGTCTGAATGTTCTATCTTTGGTTTTGCCATGGAGCTTTTCCCAAATCTGACCACAGCACCGTAAGCTACAGTATCCAGCGCAGGCGCAGTACAGAAGATAACTACCAGCGAGTCTCCTGTACTGTATCTAAACTTGATACTGAAGCGCATCGCGCAGTACAAAACTTTAGGTGAGGTCATGGCCAGGCGTGATCAAGTTTACACTGTCTGGTCCTGACAATTAAAGTGCAGGGCGTGCAGCAGTTGCAGAGAGAGCTGAGCCTCTAGGTGTAAGGGCAACACCCCCATTTCTCCTAGAGGTTTATTTGCATGTATTAAAGCGCAATTTTTCTCAGCCAGGCAGGCACATATGAACATGGGACCAACACAGATATCTTCAGCTGCCAAGTGCACATGTAACAGGTCAGTCAGTTTCATACAGTAGGTACAAATCTGATGACAGGTGCCATTAAAAGAAAAGCTGTTGTATCCATTTAGTATAGAGTAGGGACAGGGACGTTAAACATTATGTAATATACTTTATTATGAAAAGATGGTTCTTTGTAATAGAAAACAGAGTTTAAAGAGTCATCTTAGCAAATCTCTAAGGAGAGTAACATACACAGGCTTCTATCCTGCCTCTTATCACTACCCCAGTCCCTGAATATGTACATGCACCCTAACTATTGCTGCTCATCACCCTACCTATGTGACTTGTTATACACAGACGTCTTCAGCTCTTAGTAAAACGCTAAAGACAGACTGTCCTTAGCAACGCTCTCTTAGGCTATGCTAAGAAGACTATTTTAACCAAAACAACAGTTATACTTTAATGACCTTTTTCATTGACCATAAAACATACTGTATAATGCCTCCATTTTTAGCCTCCATGTACACATGTATTCATGTATTCTTGGAACACTTTGCATTTGCTTTGTAATTCCTGGACATTTTAGCTGTCTAATGGTTTACTGGTGAAAAAAGGACTTGCAAGACGTGCAGAGTTATTTTTAATCTTTTCAAGTAACTACTTTTCTGAGCGGCTGCTGGAACAGACCGTGGCCACAATGTTTCTATTAAAGCATACTTGTAAGCAATCACACACTTAGACATCTGAGATGATAACTCCCCTCATCTTGATATGCTCTTAGATGTTGGCACGGCCCGTGAGAACGGAGCATTATCTGTGCAGCCTTTGGATTTGCTGTGACACACATGCTGCTGGAACAGATGTCTATGATAATTGGGGAGTGTTTTATGGTTTTGTTAAGTTTTTATACTGCTCTCAAGTAGGCCTGGTATTTTGGGAAACATGCTTTTTCTTATTCTCCAAAGGCCAAGTGTCGTGCATGCAAGAACCTTTATATATCGATATTTCAGCAGAGAACAGATGGGAGCATTATGCAGGGACAGAAATGAGGAGCAAGAGGTCAGACTGGGAAATGGGAAAGAAATCCAAGCACAAGTAAGAGTATAGCATTCATGGGACGGACAGCTACGATGGGCCTTATAGGCATGAATTCAGAGCTCTGTGAATCTTAGAAAACAGTGTTCTAGCACGCAGAAGATTTCCCTATGGATTCAAAAGGAATTCCACCCTTCGCTGAGTCTTATACAGATTGGGCAGTGACAATATTGCCTGCATTTTCGCCACCCAGCCAATGATATGTTGATGAAAGCAATATAGAAACATTTTCACATATGAATATAAAGGAGATCTGTCATAGATATTACAGTAACTATGTCACTGGCGCCACAATAATCCCTTTCACTGATGTCAGCAATGGCATGAATGCGTTTGTATAAGTGAAACTAAATGCCCTTTGGTGCCTATGAGTATAGAGAGAGCTGAGACGACTGATTGTAAATAAAGGCTAGCGGGAACTACCGGAACATATCCACTGGATTGGTTGGGACTGAAGAGGGGAGTAGAGTTTTAGTGTATTGTATAACATTTGCAGCAATTTTTTTTTTCTTCTAAGAAACCAGATTACCCCTTTAGCAAGGTCAGTTGTGTTCGTATTGCCTTGTCAGTGTGTTGCAACACTCTATCTGCGGTACTCCTCACCGGCACATATGTTGTATGCAGGTTGACCACTTTCACTACTGTGATAGAGCTTGGTGGCTGTATAGATCCCTAGAAAGGTTGTGGGGGGGGGGGGGGGGACCAGAATGGCTCGACAAGATGGGGCTGCCAGGCCCTGAAATACTGTAGTGAAGAGTATTCATTAAATATAAGGCTCTTGGTCTATCTCTACAGTATCTATCTATCTATCTATTATCTATCTATTCAATAACTGACTTATTTTCATAAAGTTAATTCCCTCTACCGTCAGAGACTACTAGTAAATATAAGTTCAAACGTGGAAGACACATCTATCATGTACAGTGGGATACACAATTAGCTGCATCTAGGATATCTTGTATGGGTGACATTCAGGTCAGTGCAATACATTTCTAACACAGTTCAGAAGATGACCCTGGTGCTTCTTTGCATGAATGGGTTACAATGTTGCTCTGTACAGTTATTGTAATGTTGGAATAATGGTGGGCCCTAGGAACCCCTGTCCGACACTGCCTATAGTCTACCAACTATCAACAGAAATCTTACAGGATCTATTTTACAGAGGTCTAGTGCAAAAATGACTGGAACGTTTACACAACCACAAGTCAGTGCTTTTCTGCTTTTATGAATGGTCATGCTGGATCAATGAGTATTTTAGGCATATTGGCCCACATTCATTAATGTAATTGCACCTACTGTAGATTCTGACATTCATTGCGCCAAATGTGGTGCAATTTGATGCATCTAGGTTTAGAGGAATAATCTGTTCTTAGCCTGACCAGGTGGCGTAACAATGTAAAAGCGGCGTGATTTCATGGAAAAGAGCATTTAGCACCACAATTCTGGTGTTAAATTCTCTCAAAGTAAGCCAACTGAGTTAGACAAAAGTATCTATCCCTGCACCACATTTATCATCGAGTCAATGTGATAAATCTGGTGCAGGTCTAGACAGCCGGTCTAAAGGTGGATTTAGACAGGCAAGTTATCTAGCAGATTATCGGGAACGAACGTTCCTGCTAATGCTCGTTTCAAACAATCTGCCTGTCTAAAGGTTCCGTCGATCACCCGATGAACGAGCGAAACACTCGTTCATCGGGTGATCCTGTCATTCCTGAAGACACCTAAATTATTGTTTCTGGGCAGCAGATCTACTGCCCACAGACAATGCAGCTGTATGTGGACGAGCGATGGCAATAGAGATCAATTCATCCTCATACTGTAATGTAAATGCAGCGGTTTCCTCCACTGATCGAGCAGGAGACTGTCGGGAAAGAATTCTTCATTCCAAACAAACGGCTTCTCCTTGGCACATGTAAATGCTCCATCTACAGGATTAGTAAATCTGAGCCGTTAGCTTGTTGATTGCATTTTGTTCTCCTGGCGTTCCGCTGATCATAATACGCACACTCCGAAAGAGCTACAAGCACCCAGCCTCCGAAATAGGTCACATGATCGCATCGTTTCGGCCCATGTAACCCGCAGTATCATACCAACTACGTCATGTGCTCTGCCGACCCACGTCATGCAGGGCCATAACAGCTAAGTCATGTGCTTCAATCCGACCCACATGACCTATAGCCCCAATCACTTGACCTACTCACATCGGCGTCATTGTTACCATACTGACCCACCTACTCATATATTATGTATGTCCGAATCCATCGGAGTCAAAAAATTAGAGTTTAGTGGATCTTCCCGCTTGCTAGGAGACTATATAGTTTCTAAGGGATGTGTCACAACATCACTGACATAAATTTCTTTATGTTCGCTGATTTGTATCTCGCTTGATGGGGGAACCAGGTGCACTCCAGCCTTCATCTATAAAACACAGATAAAAAACATATTAGAATCAAAACATTCAAAAAACACCTTCGAAAATCAGACCCCTATTACACATATTTGACAAATACATATAATTAACCCCTTTCCGACATATGATGTAATAGTACGTCATGGCGACAGGTGCGTTCCCGCATTTTGATGTACTATTACTTCATGGTGATCGGGTGGGCACAGTCCCTGGTAGCTGGGCCCCTGCTGTATCTGCCAGCATCACTGTACAAGCTGATGCCAGCGGATAAACCCATTCTATGCCACGATCAGCGCTGACCGCGGCATAGAGGGGATTTGCGGCGGGTGAGGGAGCCCATCGAGTCCCCGCACTGCTTTGGCGGGGACTCGATGGGTGAGAAGGCAGCCCGATGCCGTGCAGAGGCTGCCCAATGCCTTGCACGGCATCGGGACCTGCCTTCTACGAGTGACGAGGAGATCCAACCTCAGGCTTGGTCTCCTAGGCAACCTGTTAGTGTATTACTCAGTGTAATACATTAACAGGCAATGCATTACAGAGGGGATCAGACCCCCAAAAGTAAAGTCCCAGAGTGGGACAGAAATAAAGTAAAAAAAAATATGAGTTTTTAATAAATAAAAAAAACTTTTTAAGTAAAAAAAGAAAAAAAACCCTTTTCCACAGATTTTCTATAAAAAAAATAAAAAAAATGAAAACACACACATATTAGGTATTGCCACGTCCATAACGACTGGCTCTATAAATATATCACATGATTCACCCCGTCCGATAAACACCGTAAAATAAATTAAAAATTGGTTAAAAAAAAGCTATTTTTGTCCCCTTACATCACAAAAAGTGAAACACCAAGCGATCAAAAAGGTGTATGCCCCACAAAATGGTACCAATAAAACTGTCACCTCATCCCGCAAAAAAAAAAACCCTATATAAGACAATCGCCCCAAAAACAATATATATATAGCTCTCAAAACATGGAGACACTAAAACATCATTTTTTGTTGTTTCAAAAATGCAATTACTGTGTTAAAGTAAATTAAATAAAAAAGAATACATATTAAGTATCGCCGCATCCATAACAATCAGCTCTATAAAAATATCACATGAATTAACCCCTCAGGTGAACACAGTAAAAAAATATATATATTAATGTCTCTCAGACTATGGAGACACTAAAACATAATTTTTTTTGTTTAAAAAATGCTAGTATTGTGTAAAACTTAAATAAATAAGAAAAAGTATACATATTAGGTATTGCCACATCCGTAACGTCCTGCTCTATAAAAATATCATGTGAAATAACCCCCCTAAAAATGGTGTAAAAAAGCCATTTTTTGTCATCTTACGTCACAAAAAGTGTAATAGCAAGCGATCAAAAGGTCGTCATATGCACCCCAAAATAGTGCCAATCAAACCGTCATCTCATCCCGCAAAAAATGAGACCCTACTTAAGATAATCGCCCAAAAACTGAAAAAACTATGGCTCTTAGGCCTCTTTCACACGGGCTTCAGTTTTTTTGCCCTGATAAGAGGCGGGTGCGTTGCGGGAAAATGCGCGATTTTTCCGCGCGAGTGCAAAACATTGTAATGCGTTTTGCACTCGCGTGAGAAAAATCGTGCATGTTTGGAACCCAAACCCGAACTTCTTCACAGAAGTTCGGGTCTGGGATTGATGTTCTGAAGATTGTATTATTTTCCCTTATAACATGGTTATAAGGGAAAATAATAGCATTCTGAATACAGAATGCATAGTATAATAGGGCTGGAGGGGTTAAAAAAAATAAAAAAAAGTTAACTCACCTTCTTTTCTTGATCGCGTAGTTCCCGGTCTCTTTACTTCTTGAATGAGCTGTGGGCTAAATTACCTTTGGTGACGTCAGATCACATGCTCCAATCACATGGTCCATCACCGTGGTGATGGAGCATGTGATCTGACGTCACCACAGGTCCTTTAGCCCACAGCTTATTCAAGAAGTAAAGAGACCGGGAACTACGTGATCAAGAGGAGAAGGTGAGTTAACTTTTTTTTATTTTTTTTAACCCCTCCAGCGCTATTGTACTATGCAGTTTGTATTCAGAATGCTATTATTTTCCCTTATAACCATGTTATAAGGGAAAATAATACAGTGAATAGACTATCACTTAGCAACCATGCGTGAAAATCGCACCGCATCCGCACTTGCTTGCGGATGCTATGCGATTTTCACGTACCTCATTCACTTCTATGGGGCCTGCGTCGCGTGAAAATCGCACAATATAGGGCATGCTGTGATTTTCACTCAACGCACAAGTGATGCGTGAAAATCACCGCTCATGTGCACAGCCCCATAGAAATGAATGGGTCAGGATTCAGTGCGGGTGCAATACGTTCACCGCACGCATCGCACCCACACGGAAAACTCGCCCGTGTGAAAGGGGCCTTAGACTATGGAGACACAAAAACATTTTTTTTGGTTTCAAAAATGAAGTCATTGTATAAAACTTACATAAATAAGAAAAATGGTATACATATTAGGTATCACCGCGTCCGTGACAACCTGCTCTATAAAATTACCACATGATCTAACCTGTCAGATGAATGTTGTAAATAACAAAAAAAACGTGCCAAAAAAGCTATTTCTTGTTACCTTGCCGCACAAAAAGTGTAATATAGAGCAACCAAAAATCATATGTACCCTAAACTAGTACCAACAAAACTGCCACCCTATCCCGTAGTTTCTAAAATGGGGTCACTTTTTTGGAGTTTCTACTCTAGGGGCGAATCAGGGGGGCTTCAAATGGGACATGGTGTCAAAAAACCAGTCCAGCAAAATCTGCCTTCCAAAAACCGTATGGCATTCCTTTCCTTCTGCGCCCTGCCGTGTGCCCGTACAGCAGTTTACTACCACATATGGGGTGTTTCTTTAAACTACAGAATCAGGGCCATAAATAATGAGTTTTGTTTGACTGTTAACCCTTGCTTTGTAACTGGGGCATATTTTTTTCAGTTTATGGGCGATTATCTTGGGTAGGGTATGATTTTTGCGGGATGAGATGATGGTTTGATTGGTACTATTTTGGCGTACATGCGACTTTTTTGATCACTTTTATTATTATTTTTTGGGAAGTAAGGTGGGCAAAATTTCAATTTTTTATGGCGTTCACCGTGCGGGGAAAGTAACATGACCATTTTATAGATCCGGTCGTTACGGACGCGGCGATACTTAATATGTGTAGTGTATTTTATTTTTTTATTCAGTGATAAATGTTTTTTTTATTTATTTAAACTTTTTTTTATTTATTTTTTACCCAGACCCATTTGGTTCTTGAAGATCCAGTGGGTCTGATGTCTGTATAATACAGTACAGTACACTATATAGTGTTTTGTACTGTATTTTACTTACACTTTGTCTGAACAGACCTATGCCTTTAGCACAGATCTGTTCAGCACCATGGACAGCAGGATGCCTGAGAAGGCGTCCTGTTGCCATGGGAACCTTCCCCGTCTGCTCAGTTGTGGCCACAACTTCGCAGACGGGGAAGGGTAAGGAGGGGGGCTCCCTACCTCTGTCACCCCATCCTGTCTGGGGGCTGCAAAGGCACAGCAGCCCCCCGATCGGAGAGGGAGGGAGCTCCCTGACCCTGACAGTTAACCTTTTCCATACCGCGGTCCATACGGCACAGATGTCAGCCGTTTATACCAGAGTGTCAGCAATGACACTCTAGTATACCACTGGCCACCAATGAATTTTCAAGAGGAGGCGGGCGGGGGATCGCGATCCCGCCTGCCGCACTGCCCGCCTCCCGCACCGCCCCCACCGCCCACAACCCTCCCGCACCACCCGCCGGCATAAAATCAGTGTGCCTAAAATCGATATTTTAGGCACACTAAAGTTTCTGATCCCCGCGGTCAGGGACCACGGGGATCAGAAACTGTAGAAAGCGCAGCAAACAGCAGGTCTGAATTGACACTCAGGGAATTGACCCCCCCTGGCGTTGTGACAGGATGCCGGCTAAATGATTTCAGCCGGCATCCTGTTCGGATTAACCCCCGGGGCGCCGCAATCGCGATTTAAACTTAGGACGTACCAGTACGCCCTGAGTCCTTAAGGATTCGGGAAATAGGGCGTACCGGTACGCCCTAAGTCCTTAAGGGGTTAGGAAATAAAGGTCAGTCAGTCCGAAAAATTGGAAAAACTTTGAAAGTGTCCCCAAGTGCAGTCACAAAAACCATCAAGCGCTACAAAGAAACTGGCTCACATGCGGACCGCCCCAGGAAAGGAAGACCAAGAGTCACCTCTGCTGGAGGTACTGGAGACCATATCTCCAGAAGGATATTGATACTTTGGAGAGAGTTCAGAGAAGAGCTACTAAACTGGTACATGGATTGCAGGATAAAACTTACCAGGAAAGATTAAAGGAACTTAACATGTATAGCTTGGAAGAAAGACGAGACAGAGGGGATATGATAGAAACTTTTAAATACATAAAGGGAATCAGCAAGGTAAAAGAGGAAAGAATATTTAAAAGAAGAAAAACTGCTACAAGAGGACATAGTTTTAAATTAGAGGGGCAAAGGTTTAAAAGTAATATCAGGAAGTATTACTTTACTGAGAGAGTAGTGGATGTATGGAATAGCCTTCCTGCAGAAGTGGCAGCTGCAAATACAGTGAAGGAGTTTAAGCATGCATGGGATAGGCATAAGGCCATCCTTCATATAAGATAGGGCCAGGGGCTATCCATAGTATTTAGTATATTGGGCAGACTAGATGGGCCAAATGGTTCTTATCTGCCGACACATTCTATGTTTCTATGCTGCGGAGGATAAGTTCATCCAAGTCACCAGCCTCAGAAATCGCAGGTTAACAGCAGCTCAGATTAGAGACCAGGTCAATGCCACACAGAGTTCTAGCAGCAGACACATCTCTAGAACAACTGTTAAGAGGAGACTGTGTGGATCAGGCCTTCATGGTAGAATATCTGCTAGGAAACCACTGCTAAGGACAGGCAACAAGCAGAAGAGACTTGTTTGGGCTAAAGAACACAAGGAATGGACATTAGACCAGTGGAAATCTGTGCTTTGGTCTGATGAGTCCAAATTTGAGATCTTTGGTTCCAACCACCGTGTCTTTGTGCGATGCAGAAAAGGTGAACGGATGGACTCTACATGCCTGGTTCCCAATCGTTAAGCATGGAGGAGGAGGTGTGATGTTGTAGGGGTGCTTTGCTGATGACACTGTTGGGGATTTATTCAAAATTGAAGGCATACTGAACCAGCATGGCTACCACAGCATCTTGCAGCGGCATGCTATTCCATCTGGTTTGCGTTTAGTTGGACCATCATTTATTTTTCAACAGGACAATGACCCCAAACACACCTCCAGGCTGTGTAAGGGCTATTTGATCATGAAGGAGTGTGATGGGGTGCTGCACCAGATGACCTGACCTCCACAGTCACCGGACCTGTATACTCCACAGTCACCGGACCGGATCGAGATGGTTTGGGGTGAGCTGGACCGCAGAGTGAAGGCAAAAGGGCCAACAAGTGCTAAGCATCTCTGGGAACTCCTTCAAGACTGTTGGAAGACCATTTCAGGTGACTACCTCTTGGAGCTCATCAAGAGAATGCCAAAAGTGTGCAAAGCAGTAATCAAAGCAAAAGGTGGCTACTTTGAAGAACCTAGAATATGAAATATTTTCATTTGTTTTAACATTTTTTTGTTATGTATATAATTCCACATGTGTTAATTCATAGTTTTGATGCCTTCAGTGTGAATCTACAATTTTCAGTCATGAAAATAAAGAAAACTCTTTGAATGAGAAGGTGTGTCCAAACTTTTGGTCTGTACTGTATATTGACTCAAATTTATGACTGTCATGAAGTACAATGTATCACGAGAAAACAATCACAAGATGTTTTGCCACCGGTTTGTCCATCATCTTTTATGTTTATTTATCCTCTCCCTGATCTCCATCGTGGTCTCACCCACATAAATGAGGCTACAAGGGCACTGTAGCTCTTTCGGAGTATGCGCATTACGATCAGGGAAACGCTAGGATGACATGGCAGCTTGCATCGTGGGGTGCTTAGCTGCAGCCATCCTTACAGAGATAATGGGTATCTCACTGATTGGTGAAAGGTGATGACGCCTATAATAGGTATAATGCCCTGCTTCGCTAAGCTAATAGTCCTGTATGTAAGCTCTTAGCTTAGCGAAGCAGGCGCCCACTCCGCTCAGCTAATCCTGGCATAGCACATGGTTACAGGGTACCCATGTGCTATGCCAGCATTTAGTAAACCTCTGGGGGCACAGGCAGGAGCAGCAATGTGCACTCCTGCCCATACTCCATGCGCTGCAGCCCCATTCATAAACTGTAGAGCCCGTATATTACAAAACAATGTCCATTATAATAAGGACAGAAAGATAATTAACTAAATTTAACAGCTAAACTTTATAAGAAAAAACAAGATACATACTCATATAACTCCACAAACATATTATTTTCTATACTATGGTGGTCAAAAAGACTCATCCAACTGTCTCCAAGAATCTATACTGTATTGAATGTCAGGCCAGCCTGTAGAGACATAGGTCAGCTTGTAAAGTGCTTTTCAATCATTGACTAAATCCCATTAAAATGTCACTGTAGGTTATTTTGTGAACATCTAATTTTCAAAAACAGTTTTATGTCTATAAACAATAAGCCTCTATTCTCTTAAAATTAATCAGTTCATTACAGTGAAACCATCCGATTGAAACATTGTAATTCTGGACAGGGAACAAAATAAATAAATGTGTTTTGGCTTCTTAAAAGATCACAACTGCTATAGTGCCCTGGATCGGGATACGTCAGCCAAATTTGCCACCAAACGAACCAACATTTCTCTTGGAGACCAAACAAGAGGGCCTTACTGATACCAATGAATACCATTTCTTTCTACTGATCAATCCACAACGGTCCACTTTTTATTGCTTACCTAAAATCCACAAGACGATAAATCCCTTCAAGGGACACTCAGGGATTGATAGCATAACACAGAATGTGAGTGTGTATGAGAATAATTTTTTTTTGTCAGGATTGCTGTCATATTGTGAGGCCTGGGACTTCTGCCATACCTCCCTCTGTCTCACCTGTCATATTTTCAGCATCTCCTGCCTCGCTGTCCGCTGCTGTCTCTTTCAGATGTGGCAGGCGCGTGCCTGCCAGACACGTCCTCCAGGCACTGTGCCTCCATGCTCAATCCCATGCTGGCGCCTCTTCCTGTCAATTATGCTTCCAGGGGCGTGTGCTTCCTACCTCCCAGCATGGTCCCTGGGCAGGGTTACAAGGTTAAATAGCAGCTTCCTCTCCTAGGAAGCTGTCTGAGCGTTTAGTTACTATCAGTAATAGCAAAGGTGTTCTGATCTTCTATGTTTGACCCAGCCTGTTTAACCATTCTGTTTGCCTGCTGCCTGAATTGACTACTGTACCTGTCTGACCCTGAGCCTGTCTGATCTTTTATACCACACTACTATCGGATACCAGCTTCTGACCTCTGGCTCGTCTCTGACCACGCTTCAGCTTCTACCTCTGACAATCATCATCATCATCAGCTGCTGCCTTTACTCCAGTCTTCTCTGCAACACCACTTCTTACCACCATGTCTGCAACTTGAGCTAATGGAGTGTTACCTGTTGTCTGACTTTGTGAGTCAGCTGTCAACCATATTAGCTGATCCTGCAGGTAGTGTTTCCATTTTTCTCTTTCTGCGTTCTGCCCTGTGTCCTGTAAGAGTGCTGGATTACACCCTAGGGGTTAGTGGCTGCCATCCCTTGGTTGACAGAGAGAATCCACACTCTCTGGTTTGACCAGTGGGTCACACCTATTGGTCGTAACAGTACGCTCAGGCCATGGATTCCACTCACTATGATATGGCCAAAGTCCTATGAGAACTGCAACATCAGCGTACCATTCAGAAGCAAGTAACATTTTATCTCCAGCATGTGACTTCTCATCTGGACTCTTTGTCATGTGTCTGGTGATTCTGAACTTATGCAGATGAACCATCTTAGACTGTCGGTTGAGGAACAGCACCATCTCTCTCCTGGTCTTTGCCTATACTGCTGTTCTGGCCATCGTGTCCACAACTGTCCTAGGAAGTCGAAAACTCCAATGCCTAGGGTCATTAGGAGAGGTGATCCTAGGCAAAGATAACTCCTCTCTGAAAACCTCTGTTCGACTGTCGTTTGGTGATGTTAGGTTCTCCGTGACGGCCTTCATTGACTCTGGTTCGGAAGGATCAGGCCATGGTAGATCAGTATCGTATCCCAGTTCGACTACTCAAGAATCCCCTGGTGGTGATGTCGGTCAACGACAAAGCCCTATCCAAATCTGTGTTATATGTCACTGAGCCTCTGGATAATCAAGTTGGAGTTCTACATTCTAAGAAGATTTCCCTATATGTACTTCCAGACCTGTGTCTCCCTGTCCTGTTGGGCTGCACTGGCTCTAAGTCCATGAACCTGTTTTGGATTGGAAATAAGAAGAGATAATCCGCTGGGGAAGGTTGTGTCAGAGAAAGTGCCTGACCTTTGTACAGCCTAAAGTTCGCTCCCAACCACCTGCAAATTTATATGGTCTACATACCACATACCATTATTTTGCAGATGTCTTAAAAAAAAAAAAGCAAAGACTCCTCCTCCTCATCGTCCATATGATTGCCCCATAGATCTGTTGCTTGGATCTACCTCACCAGCAGAATCTCAAGCGATGGCTGACTACATCAAGAAGAATCTGAAAAGGAAGTCCATTCATAAATCCATATCTCCGGCTGGGGCTGGCTTCTTTTTTGTAAAAAAAAAAAGATGGATTTCTTTATCCTTGCATTGATTATCGTGTAAATTCAGGGGTGCCAAGATATTCTCTAAATTGGATCTGTGTGGAGCCTACAAATTAATCCATATCCGTGTAGGTGAGTAAAAAATGACCTTCAATACCCGTTATAGACATTATGAGTACCTAATTATGCAGTTTGGTCTGTGCAGCGCCCCTGCCATTTTTCAGGAATTTGCTAATTACATTTTCAGAGATTTACTATATACATACGTGGTCATATACCTGGATGACAGCCTCATCTTTTCCAAAGATCAACTGGTGTTACAATGTCTCCCAAAGAACATGTATTTTTGAAAAGTCTTCTTTACCTTTCTTGGCCTACATTATCTCAGATCATGGGCTTCAAATGGATCCTGAAAGTTTTTGCTATACTTGATTGGCCCAAACCCAATAGTCTAAATGCGGTTTTGCCAATTATTACCGACAGTTTATTCATAACATTTCCTCTCTGACTGCTCCTCTCTCTGCCCTCACCAAAAAAGTGGCAATGCTAAAAAATGGAATCCTGGGGCTGAAAATGCCTTTCTGCCCAGAAGAAATCTTTTGCCTCTGCGACCATTCTTTATTGTCCTGATATCCATAGACAATTTTTCATGGAGGTGGACGCATCCTCCACCAGTGCTGACTTGGGGCTTTCTCAAAAAATTCTTCTGGCAACTTATTACCATGTGACTTCTTTTTCAAGTCTTTTTCTGCTGCTGAATGCAACAATTCAATCGGAGACAGAGAACTACTGGCCATAAAAGAAGAATGACGTTATTTATTAGAAGGAGCTGTTCATCCTGTAATTGTCTCCACTGATCATAACAATTTGACTGCTCAGAGGCTCAATCCCAGAGAAGCTTGATGGTCACTTTTCTTTGCATGCTTTAATTTTCAGCTTCATTTCTGTTCTGCAGATAAGAACATTAAAACTTATGCTCTTTCCAGGTCCTTTGATGTTCCTGATGTTGAGGATGATCCATTCCAGAACACATAATTAATCCTTTCAGATGCATTTTAGTGCCACCTGTCAAACTGTCTAAAGTAGCCATGGGTAAGATTTTTGTTACTAAAGCCCAATGTATTTAAGTCCTTTACTAGGGACATGTCTCCAAGACTGCCGGTCATCCTGGAATTCAGGGAACTCAGAAATTAATTGCTAGTCATTACTGGTGTTCCTCCATGAACAAATATATTCAAGAATTTGTCTCCTCTTGTACCCTATGTGCCCTAAATACATCTTCTAAGTTAAAACCAGCCGGTCTCCTTCTTCCTCTGCCTGTACTTGAAGTCCCCTGGCAACATATAGGAATGGACTTTATCACTGATCTTCCACCCTCTAAATGTTGTACAGTCATCTTAGTGGTAGTTGACCGTTTCTCTTAAATGGTGCATTTTGTACCTCTATCTGGTCTACCTTCTGCTCCTCTTCTGGCTGAACTGTTCCTGCTCCATATCTTCAGATTACATGGATTTCCTCTCCACATTGTTTCTGATAGGGGTGTACAATTCACTTCTCGTTTTTGGACAGCATTATGCAAACTACTGGATGTCACATACATTTTTCTTCAGCATATCATCCTCAATCTAATGGACAAGTGGATCGAGTCAATCAAATCCTCACTGGATTCTTGCTGCACTTCACTAATGATCATCAAGATGACTGGGTCGACCTCCTGCACCGGGCTGAATTTTTACATAATAATCATGTCAGTGATGCTACAGGTAAATCTAAATTTTTTTTGTCGTCTAGAGTCGCCATCCTAATATTCCTCTTCCAGTGTCCACTTCCTCTGGGATCCCAGCTGCAGATACCTCTATTGAAGACTTCTCCAAGATCTGGTTGGATACCAGGACTCTCTTTAAAAAGCCGTGGGTCAGATGAAGAGAAATGTGGATAAGCGATGCAGGACTCCTCAATTTTCACCTGGAGACAAGGTATGGCTCTCCTCTTAAGAACATTTGTCTCAGACTTTCATCTTATAAGCTGGCTCCTCGTTTCCTGGGTCCTTTCCCTGTCATAGAGATGATTAAACCATGTGTGCTACAAACTCAAACTGCCAGCATCTCTTTGCATTCCTAACTCTTTCCATATTTCATTACTCAAGCCTGCTGTATTTAACTGTTTCTGTGAAGGTGCCTCTGAGAAACCTCCTCCAGTCACTGCGGATGAATGGATATTAGAGATAAGCGAATCGAAGTTGACGAAGTGGAATTCGATCTGAATTTCAGGAAAAATTCTGTCTGCTGCACATGTTAGGACATGGAGCAAAGAACTCTGGGAATGAGGGATCACCCACAATGCCATGCATGCAGCCAATCAGCAGCCAGCCCCTGTGACTCAGTCTTTGACTTTGTTGCAAGTGACATCAGACACCGGTCGGTGGTTTCCTCTGACACAATGCTTAGTTGGCATGGCCCCGGGAGCAGGCCCTGTGCCCCCAACTGTCCTCAACCTGCCTCTGTAATTTTCTGTTCCCTCAGCATGAGAAGTATTATATGCCATAGACTCGGCTCCACTTTTCAGCAGGGACAAGCTACTAGAGGACAGTCAGCAGCTACTACCCAGCCAAGATCTGGAGGAGACATCCGTTGCTTCCTCCAGTAGGCGGGCAAGTGTTGGGGGAAAAATGCAATACTCGGCCGTGTGGCAATTTTTTATTAGGCTGCCAGAGGAGGTGAACATGGCCATTTGCTGAATTTGTGGGCAGAACGTTCTAAATACTAAAGAGCAGGGAAGATATGAGTATGGAGTGTTTGAACAATAAATGCGGATGAGACGAATATAAGTATGAGTCAGGCATGTGATATATGACCTGGAAAATAGAAACCGATATGTGCATGATGTGTGTATGAAGATTTATTGCCAAACTCAATTCAAGATCCGAGGACTTTGGACTCAATTGGTCACGGGACTCTGGGATTGGGAGGGAGGTGGGTGGGGAGGTAGGGTTACCTTTGTTCTTAAAATGCTTGTGAAAAAACAAATAAAAATATCTGATTTAAAAAAAGAATTTGTGGGCAGAACGTGAAGCGTGGCCAGGGTACCAATGTTGGCACCACGGCCCTGCGTCAATACATGCAGCGTCACCATAAAGTGGTCTGGGAGAACCGTGGCTCTGATGTGGTGGTCCAGCCTGCCACAGCAACCGCTGCATCACCCGGTGGCACACACCAAATTTGCAGTCAAGGCTCCACCACCTCAGCTGAAGGGAGCTATCTGTCCTTCCCATCATCTCCTGCTCCTCATCAGTCATTCCATCATCAATCGATCACCGAAGCGAATGCCAAGAGACAACAGTATGCGTGCACTTGGCGCAGAAGCTGAACGTGCTCCTGGCTAGTTGCTGGTGCTGAAGTGGTGGACTCTGCACCTTTCAGAGAACAGGTGGCTCGTGCCGAGCCGAGGTGGAGTGTCCCAAGCTGTCATTTCTTTGCCAAAAAAGCAGTACCAGCCCTGCACACATATGTAGAACAGAAGGTGGGCCAGTCCTTGAGTCTGTCAGGGTCTGCCAAAGTGCATCACAGTGCCGACATGTGGAGCTGTAACTACACTCAAGGACAATATATGTCCTTTATGGACCACTGGGTAAATGTGGTTCCTGCCCAGCCACACCAGCAACTTGGCCAGGTGACGCCTCTTCCGCCTCCACGTTCTCACGCCGTTGGTCCTGTGACAATGTCCACCTCTGCCTAGTCATCCTCCACCATGTCCTTAGTCTCCACTGCAGGGACAATTCACAGTGCTCCTCCAGCGTACCTCATGTGCAGGGCACGGCGGTGTCATGCTGTTCTGCACCTAGTTTGCCTGGGTGAACGGAGTCACACAGGGGAGGAACTGCTCCGTGTCCTTCATCAAGAAATCAAATCCTGACTTTCTCCTCGACAACTCGAAATCTGAACCATGGTGACCGACAAAGGGAAGAACATGGTGTCAGCACTGCGTAAAGGAGGGCTGAGCCATGCGACCTGCATAGTGCACGTGTTCAATCTGGTTGAAAAGCGGTTCCTGAAGTCTTCACCCTCATCTGCAAGACATCCTGAAAATGGCCAGCCCTGAATGCACTTCAGCCACTCATGCACAGCAAAGCACACCCTCCTTGAGCTGCAGCGGCAGAAAGGCGTCCCTCAACATAGGCTGATATGCAATGATTCCACCTGTTGGAATTCCACCCTCCATATGTTCGACCGATAATATGAACAGAGAAAGGCCATAAACGATTTCTTGATGATACAAGGCGGACAGAGGTACTCCCCTGTGTAACTTCCATGTTAGCCAGTGAGGAGGCCACTTTATTTGTCAGTCACCAGGACTACGGAATGAACAATGTCATTCCACTGATTCATGTCCTGGAACAGATGCTGCTAAATCTGGCTTGCCAGGGGACAGGAGACGTGGCGACTACATATCATGCCCACATGAGCCCTGTGGGGGCTGAACTAGAGGAGGAGGAGGAGGACATTCAAGCACAAGCAATGCGTAGAGAAATGGCAGGTTTTTCTACACTGGTGACAGTAGAGGAAGGGAGTCAGTTGCTTGCGTAGTGACAGCTGAATTGAAGAAACTAAACACCAGCAGCAGCAGCTAGACATAGAGCAGAACCTAAACCAGCAGGTTGTGGCATACTTGGAGTGCACACTACCACCCCACATCGGAGATCCCCTGGACTATTGGGCAGCTAAACTCGATTTGTGGCCGCAACTGGCCGAGTTTGTGTGGCAGCAGAGTGAGTATTAGAGCGGCAGGGGCAATAGTTACCCCAAGGAGAACTCGCCTGTCTACCTTAAATGTGGAGAAACTGACCTTTGTTAAGATAAATCAGGCGTGGATCAACCAGGATTTTCAAACACCAGTGCCTGATGCATTAGACTATATCATCCATGGTGCCATAACTACACTTTGTCAATAGAGACCTGGTTCTTCTGGCTACCTGCTGCAGCTACTATTCTGATGCTGCCACCCACCTGATGCCACACCTGCTGCCCCGTGCTCCTACTGCCACCCACCATCTTCAGCTGGTACTGATATTGCCTCCCACCTCCCCACTTTGTCACTGGGCCACTCTGTGGTCTCCTCATGCTGCTGCTACCTCAACATTATGTCACTGGGCCACTCTGTGGTCTCCTCATGCTGCTGCCACATCACCATTCTGTGATCTCCTCATGCTGCTGCCACATCACCACTTTGTGGTCTCCTCATGCTGCTGCCACCTCACCACTATGTCATTGGGCCACTCTGTGGTCTCCTCATGCTGCTGCCACCTCACCACTCTGTGGTCTTCTCATGCTGCTGCCCCATCACAACTCTGCGGTCTCCTCATGCTGCTGCAACCTCACCACTATGTCATTGGGCCACTTTATGGTCCTCTTATGCTGCTGCCACCTCACCACTATGTCACTGGGCCACTATGTGGTCTCCTCATTCTGCTGTCACATCATCACTCTGTGGTCTTCCCATGCTGCTGCCACCTTACCACTATGTCACTGGGCCACTCTGTGGTCTCCTCATGCTGCTGCCACCTCACCACTATGTTACTGGGCCACTCTGTGGTCTCCTCATGCTGCTGCCACCTCACCACTCTGTGGTCTTCTCATGCTGCTGCCACCTCACCACTATGTCACTGGGCCACTCTGCAGTCTCTTCATGCTGCTGCCACCTCACCAATATGTCACTGTGCCACTTAGTGGTCTCCTCATGCTGCTGCCTCCTCACCACTATGTCACTGGGGCACTTTGTGGTCTCCTCATGCTCCTGCCACCTCACCACTATGTTACTGGGCCACTCTGTGGTCTCCCCATGCTGTTGCCACCTCAACACTCTGTCATTGAGCCACTCTGTGGAATTATCATGTTGTTACCAACCTCCCCACGCCATGACTGGGCCACTATTTTGCCTTTTTGGCCTGGTAGACATCATGATTTATTTCACCCTTCTTCTGAGCTGTGAGAAGGAAGGAAAAATGAGACGCACAACAGATTCTGTCTATGTAGCAGCTGTAATGTCTGTAGGACATGGTCCCTATTTTGCTTTAGAGTTGGCTTATGATTTGGTAGCCAGAAGCAAGAGTGGGTACAAAACACAGAAGACATGCAAATATTCCATTCACGTGTCATCTCTGTTTTGGATCCACTCCTGTTTTTTTTTTTGCTTTATCAATACTGATGGATTACTGACCAAATGCTGACCGAGTGAAGGTGGATGCTCTAGAGATAGGATCCGTTTTTTGGGGGTTATTGTTCTGACGGATCAGAGGAAGGGGCAAAATAATCAGTGGCGTCAACACAAACTTACTGCTGATACCCTCTCCATTCTGTCAGGGGGGGCTGTACTTGTATAAACGTTTAATAGAACAGGTTCTGTAGACATCTATGTGGAATCATCTGGCGACGGTGTAAAAGGAGTGCGCTGTTTCACGCTGTAGTAGGATCTTGGGCCTCTGCACAGTTCTTTATACCTGGGAGTTAACATTGGCCTGTAAGGCTGACTTCACACTTGAGTTATTTGGTCAGTTTTGGCCCCATAACTGCCCAAATAAGTGAAGTGTGCAGCGATTCTAAGAGCGACGCTTGTCATCTGCATGTCATACTGACTCACAGTATTGTTTCACTACCACAGCAAACTCCCTATGCGTGTTACTGCAAGGCACAGTGTTTTACACCACTATACAGGCTGACAAAATTTATCAGAGGTAAAATATTCTATTTATGATATGGTCCTGAAGAGAGATGCTGGGAACCCGAAGACAACATTGATGCTCCTCTTCTCATAAAATTTGCCCTCAGGTACAATAAGAGGAGGGGGAGGCATAAGGGAGGGGGTACTGTTAGGCCTGAGCCTTCTGCCATACCTCCCACTGTCTCACCTATCTCCAGCATCTCCTGCCTCGCTGTCTGTTGCTGTTTTCTCTAGACGTGGCAGGCGCATGTCTGCCAGACGAGTCCTCCGGCCATGCTGCTTTTGTGCTCCATCCTATGCTGGCTTCCCATTGGGGTGCAAGCCGCTTCCTGTCATTTATGTTTCCAGGAATGGGTGCCTCCTGCCTCCCAGCATGGCTCCTGGGCAGGGTTACAAGGTTAAATAGCAGCTTCCTCTTCCGGGAAGTTGCCTGAGCGTTTAGTTACTATCAGTAATAGCAAACGTATTCTGTTCTGATCTTCTGTATTTGACCCAGCCTGTTTGACCATTCTGTTTGCCTGCCGCCTGCATCAACTACTATACCTGTCTGACCCTGAGCCTGTCTGATCATCTGTACCACACTACTATTTGATACCGCCTTCTGACCTCTGGCTTGTCTCTGACCACGCTTCAGCTTCTTCCTCTGACAATTATCATCATCTTCATCTGCTGCCTTTACTCCAGTCTTCTCTGCAATACCACTTCTCACCTCCGTGTCTGCTATTGTGACCCAGTTCACACTAACTGCAGTTCTTACTTCAACTTGAGCTAGTACCTGTTGCTAATTGTCTGGACCTCCTTACTACCATTTATCTTTTTGTATCATATTTGTAGGTTCGGTTTAACGTTCAGACATATTCTCTTGGTGCTTTGGCAGTTTATGTATACTTCTCTGAGATCTCAAACTGCTGCTGGTATCATAGAAGTCCTTTTTCAGAAACATATTTTAGGCCAGCTACTAGTTTTGTAATTAGTAAACTTTCAGTGTAGGGCCAGTTGTGAGAACAGACTTCAGAGAACTAAATCCCAACCACCTAACCACATGTCTTCCCCACAAAAACAAAATAACCACACAAGAACAATGATTTTAGAATGAGGGTCGGTCACAGCTTTATTTAACTTCTCTTTTTTTTCTTTAATTTCACAAATCACAAACTTTTTCCAAAACCACTTCCAGGAGTGTGAGAAGCGATATGCCACCACTGCACCTCAGGGGGCAAGTCCGCCTTCTCCTCCCTCTTAGTATATTCTTTGAACCGACCTCCAGCTGTGACTTAACAACGGTTAGAGAAAATGGAAGATGCATTCCTTTGGGGGGAGGTGCAGTGGTATAAGGGTGAGAACTAGGGCTGCAGCTAACGATTATTTGAATAATCGATTAGTTGCCGATTAATTTCTTAGATTAATCGATTCATCGGGAAAAACGACAAAATTACAAAACAAAGCGGTTTACATGATTTTACTTGAAAAATTATGTTCAAAGGCCATATTAAAGCAAATTGTGGATGGCGCTGTTATGGAGAGGGGGATCTGTGGGTGGCGCTGTTATGGAGAGGGGGATCTGTGGGTGGCGCTGTTATGGAGAGGGGGATCTGTGGGTGGCGCTGTTATGGAGAGGGGGATCTGTGGGTGGCGCTGTTATGGAGAGGGGGATATGTGCACTGTTATGGGGAAGGGGATATGTGCACTGTTATGGGGATAACAGTGCACAGATCCCCCCTCCCCATAGCAGTGTCATAGACAGATTTCCCCCTCCCCATAGCAGTGTCATAGACAGATTTCCCCCTCCCCATAGCAGTGTCATAGACAGATTTCCCCCTCCCCATAGCAGTGCCATAGACAGATTTCCCTCTCCCCATAACAGCCCCGGCCCTGCTGCTCACAGCAGACTAATCACTCGCTGTATCTTTATTTTACCTTACAATCGTGACGCTCCAGTAACAACAGGCAGAGCGGAGGGCGGCGTAACGTCACTTACTCACGTGACGCACTGCTCCGCCCACTTTATGAATGAAGGAGGCGGAGCAGGCGCGTCACATGAGTAAGTGAAGTTAAGCCGCTGTCACAACCAGACATCTGAGAAGCTCTGACAGATGCCTTTCAGAACCTCCTCCTTGAGCTTTCTTTGTTTTGGTTTTCAGTTCCTCATCTCGTTAGCCTCTCTCAGCTGTAGTTGGACTGATTGCATCCCTTTAAATTCCTCCCCATAATGCATTAGTGTGCGGTTTATACTACTTCCTGGAGTGTGTGTGCATGCTGATCCTATTTCCCAGTCTTCTACAAGATAAGTGTTGTACATTCATTTGTGATTTTCTGTTTGCTGGATCCCAGGTGACCCTGACTCCCTCCGTGTCTAGTGTAGGGAGCCGGTGGTCGTGTCCCCTCACTATTGTAGGGTCTTCAGGTGTTATACAGTCGAGGTACGAGGATATGCGATCATCTACCATTGGGATGTTCGCATAGGCTGAGCAGTCAGGGAGAGTGCCAGGTCTTATGCAGGGGTCTCCCTTTTTGTTCCTTAGTTTTGAATCCAGTGAGTCATATATTCATTTTGTATTGTCTTGTATCTTGTACACCTTCCGTGACAGCCTCCCTCCGCTCTGCCTGTTAGTTGTTACTGGAGCGTCACGATTATAAGGTAAAATAAAGATGCAGTGACTTAAAGTAAACCGCCCGCCTGGCGCCCGCCCGCCCGCATAGCAACGAATCTGCGATTATTCGGTAACTGGATTTGTCGACAACGAATCCAGTTATCGATTATTATCGATTACATCGATTAATCGTTGCAGCCCTAGTGAGAACCCACTAATAGTCAATAAGTATAAAACTACACACTCTCAAAAGTTGTCTGCAAAGATACATTTAATTTAGTGTTGAATCTCTTTTTATTGCATAGAGAAACAAAGCAGTCAATTAAACAGAGTAGCCATGACAATGTAGGCAGTAGATATCTCCTATTCCAGTACTATATAAAACATACAGTACCAGTGTACAAGTGGACATAGAGAACAGCATACACCCCTGGATCACACACAATGCGGTCCAGAGGTATCAGGTACCACTTAGCACATACCGATCAAATGGCTCAGCAATTGGGGAAACATAAAGTGTAGCTCATAAAGCCATGAACGCTGGAAGGAAAGGGAATAAGAACTCGCATCAAAATCCTAGGGCACTCGGTAATAGCAAGTTGAACAAAGGGCTACTAAATGCAGCTCATGGTGAAGCGAACCAAAACAGTAAACAAGCAAAGTCCAGGGGGACATACAAGGAAAGATACATTTAATTTAATGCTGCTTTGTACCAAACAGGTATGTAGCTCAGGAAGGTAATAAAAAAATATATTTCGAAATAACAAAAAAATTCTAAAATTCTAAAATATGAACAAATCTCCATATGTGTTTTAGATGAAGCACTTAAAGGGGTTGTCCCACTTTGCTTTTTCAATCTTACCAGCAGTAAATGTCCTGATAACTTCCTGGTTTGGCTTCGGCAGTTGAGTGAAGGCCGGCCACGCCTCCTCATGACTCACCCTGAGAGCTCAGTCCTTGCGTGCTCGTTCATGTGGATGAGTCATCCTTCTGGAGCCGACAATGTATGTGAGGCCCCCCCCCAGTATAATAAACATTGAGTGCGGACCCCCCCCCCCAGTATAATAAACATTGAGTGAGGCCCCCCCAGTATAATAAACATTGAGTGCGGCCCCCCCCAGTATAATAAACATTGAGTGCGGCCCCCCCCAGTATAATAAACATTGAGTGCGGTCCCCCCAGTATAATAAACATTGAGTGCGGCCCCCCCCAGTATAATAAACATTGAGTGCGGCCCCCCCAGTATAATAAACATTGAGTGCGGCCCCCCCCCAGTATAATAAACATTGGTGGCGCAGTGGGAAGTGCCAATGAGGGTTAAAAAAATAAATAAAAAATTAACTCACCTCCACCAATTGATCGCGCAGCTGCCGATCTCCTGTTCTTTCTTTAGGACCTGTCAAAGGACCTGTGGTGACATCACTGTGGTCATCACATGGTACATCATATGATCCATCACCATGGTAATGGACCATGTGATTAGCTCAGTGACGTCACCACAGGTCCTGAAGCAAGAACAGGAGACCGGCAGCTGCGCAATCAATTGGTGGAGGTGAGTTAATTTTTTATTTATTTTTTTAACCCTCATTGGCACTTCCCACTGCGCCACCAATGTTTATTATACTGGGGGGGGCCGCACTCAATGTTTATTATACTGGGGGGGCCCGCACTCAATGTTTATTATACTGGGGGGGCCGCACTCAATGTTTATTATACTGGGGGGGCCGCACTCAATGTTTATTATACTGGGGGGGGCCGCACTCAATGTTTATTATACTGGGGGGGGGCCGCACTCAATGTTTATTATACTGGGGGGGCCGCACTCAATGTTTATTATACTGGGGGGGGCCGCACTCAATGTTTATTATACTGGGGGGGCCGCACTCAATGTTTATTATACTTGGGGGGCCGCACTCAATGTTTATTATACTGGGGGGGGCCGCACTCAATGTATATTATACTGGGGGGGGACCGCACTCAATGTTTATTATACTGGGGGGGGCGCACTCAATGTTTATTATACTGGGGGGGCCTCACTCAATGTTTATTATACGGGGGGGGCGCACTCAATGTTTATTAGCAGCACATCATGTCATCATCTCTTATAGATCATAGCAGTGTATCACTGTATTCCGGCGGCAGGAGGGAGCGCACGGCGTCCTCGGTTGCTATGACGCAGTGCGCTCCCTCCTGCTGCCGGAAAACAGTAATACACTGCTATGATCTATAAGAGAGTATCACTGTATTCCGGCGGCAGGAGGGAGCGTACGGCGTCCTCGGTTGCTATGACGCCGTGCGCTCCCTCCTGCTACAAGAAAACAGTAATACATTGATATGATCGGGCGCCCACGCATGCGCAGAACTATGCGACGTGCGTGCTCCTAGTGTGAGTGAGAGGCCGGCTGTAGGATCGCAATAGTTACCAGTGCGCAGGTGCGGCATGGATGCGGCCGGCGAGATGCGGCCGTATCCATGGGATACCAGCACAAACAAAGGGGAGTGAAAGGAGCGTTTTTAGGCTGAATGCTTTGTTTTTTTTAATGACATGTATTAGAAGAAATGTTCAGTGGGGGGCAATGATTTAATGTAACCCTATTTAATGAAGTGGGACAACCCCTTTAACGTTGCGATTGCTTGGGAAGACGTTTCGGTCTGTTAGACCTTTATCAAATCATCGCTGTAAAAATAGTACAAAACAGAAATATATTAGTACCGTTGCGATTGCTTGGGAAGACGTTTCGGTCTGTTAGACCTTTATCAAATCATCGCTGTAAAAATAGTACAAAACAGAAATATATTAGTACCGTTGCGATTGCTTGGGAAGACGTTTCGGTCTGTTAGACCTTTATCAAATCATCGCTGTAAAAATAGTACAAAACAGAAATATATTAGTACTAGGGATTAGAAGTAAATCATGTCATAAGGAGGAGGATAAAAGAAAACACTCAATAGTAAACTAAATCTGAGAGATCATATAATGAGCTATAGTTCCAGAAAGATAAGGAACGAGGTCCGTAAGACAAAATAGAGTATAGGTAGCATATAGCTGGAGGGCTGAAGTCATGTCATAGGGCATGGCGTATACGACCAGAAGTAGAGGTGAAAAGGAGAGATAATAACAGGCTAAGTACAGTAATAAACTAAGATACAGGAGTAAGGTATAGTATTTTAGACTAGGAGTATGTGAGGAACCCAGTAGGGCAGGGGGAAAGAGAGATAATGTGATCGCATCGCACAGGTATAATGACAGTGCTGACGAGTGGCCGCTCTGGAGTAAAGGCTTACCTTAGGATAGGAGAAGTGGGTGTATTGACGGTGGCGTCCCACTTGGAGGACGCTGGATCGGGAGAGAGATTGCTGCAGGGGAGACCCAGATATCCGGCCGTTGGCGCATGGGCGATGTGTGTATGAGGTGGCAGTCGCCATCTTGGAAACAGGCACAGGAGGAATGGGGCAAGCGCAGGCGCAGAGGCTACGGGTCGGGGAGGTGGCCATATTGGGAATGGGCAAGTGTGCGCCGGAGTGTGTGGTAGAGAAAAGAGGGACCGCAAGAAGAGAGAAATGTGTGAATGTGGAAACGAGGTAGAAATGTTGTATAGGAGAGGCAAGTCAAGTAAAGTGGGATGTCAAGGAGGAGATAGAGAATGAGAAATAAGATGTACACCCAGATGTAAGAGATGTGGAAGTATATGAAAATAGAAAGGGAGAAAAGGGGGTTAGTGGTAGGGAAGGGATAGGGGAATTATAAGGAAAGAGGATATGATAGGTGAAGAGGGAGGGAGGTGTGTTGGAAAATGTATGGGAAAGGTGGAGAATATGAGGCATGAGGATGTGGTAGGTATGTAGGGGAAAGAGGGGGGGAGTGTGTGTGGAAAGATATTGGAGGTAGAAGAGGGCTCGGACTGAAGGCGACTGTAACTAGGATGTGTGTACTGTGTAGTGAATAGTGCAGTGTGCACTGAGGTGAAACGAGTAAGGAGGCGGAAAATGCTGTGAGCAGACTATGAAAAAGAGAAATAAGAAAAAGAGAGGAAAGAGAGAAGAGGAGGGACCTCATACTACCTGACGTATGGGAGTGAAGAAAAAACATTGATTCATCGCATCTGCAAAGAAGAAGGAATAATTAGTATATAATTAATACTTTGCAATAAACAGACTTTTAATACATGATATTGTATTCTCGGTTTGTCCACGGGGTGAGAGTGTGCCAAGCGTATGAATCCAGTAGGATTCACGTTTTTTTAGCAGCACAATGTGGTTCCCTCCTCGTCTGGGTCTTGGTACATGTTCAATAATTTGGTACTTGAGTTGCGATTCATTGTGGCTAGGCGCTCTTGAAATGGTTGGGTAAGGGAAGCCAAGTCTTGCCACATCTAATTGTAGATTTGTGGCTTGAGATCCTATCTCTTATTGCTTGCGTGGTTTCGCCGATATACTGTATATAAGAGACCGCACGGGCATTTAATTAAGTATACGACGAAGTTGGAGTCACATGTGAAAAAATCCATGATCGGATATGCTTTACCTGTGTGTGGATGATGAAAGACGTTACCTTTTAGTATATTGGTACAACTCGCACAATGTAGGCATGGGAATGTCCCTTGTCTATTAGTCTGCAGAAGGAGTTGTCTAGATTTTTTTGGACTGGATGCCTATGTCGGCCCTAATTAGATTATTCCGGATGTTATTTGGTCTCTTAAGGCACATAAGAGCAGGTTTCACCTTTTTTTTTTACTGTGGGATAGGCTTTGTGAAGTAGGGGCCAATGTTTGCGAACCGCCTGTTGTATTTTGGGTGCAATAGGGTTGTAAGTATGGACAAAGGTGACCCTGTTAGTGTTGTCAGTTCTCGTACAGGTGTCTGGAGACTGGAACCAAGCTATTTCTGTTTTGAGTAGTGTCTCGGGGTAACCCCTCTCACTAAATATGTGGCTCATTTGTGTTATTTGTGTACAGAGTGTCCAAGAAGCTTATGGAGTTAGAATCGTAGTGTAGCATAAATTGAAGTTCTAGTCTAATTTGATTTATGATGTCCATGAACTGCGTGAGTGTATTGGGGAGGCCTGTCCAGATGCAGAAAATGTCATTGATGTATCGATGCGAACAAAGGGCGTATTGTTGAAAAAGTGAGTTTGCATAGACAAAGTCTGATTCAAACTGTGCTATGTATGTGTTAGCGTAAGGAGACACCACGTTGGACCCCATAGCGGTGCCACACGTTTGTTTGTAAAAGGTGTCCCCAAATAAGAAATAGTTTTCTCTGAGTATCAGAGACAGGAGATCAAGACATAAGGAGATGGAATCGGAGGGTAAGGTGGCGCTGCTACTTAAGGTCCTATGAGTGGCTTCTATTCCCAGGTCGTGTCTGATGAAAGTATAGAGACTGTTGACGTCTAATGTAACAAGAAGGCTAGTTGGAGGAATTTGTGATAGGTTGTGGATGATAGTCAGAAAATGTCCTGTATTCAGAATAAAAGATGGTGCCTTGCGGGTGAGAGGTCTCAGTATTTTTTCCAGAAAGATAGATAGAGGGGCGAGGATGGAGTCAGTGGAGGCAACAATGGGTCTTCCAGGGGGTTTTGTTAGGGATTTGTGAATTTTGGGCAATATGTAGAACACTGGAGTGATGGGGTGGGGATTATTCATACAATTTTATGTTTTTTTGTCTATAGTCCCTAAGGTAATATGGTTATCTAGAGTCTGTAGTATTTTGGACTGTATGGTTATCACAGGGTCATGGGATAACGCGATGTAAGTGGTCGTGTCGTTCAATTGACGGTGGATCTCCTCCATGTAATCGGTAAGGTTCATTACCACATCTTTATCGGCTGGCTTGGTTATAACGTCTTTATTGCTCTTCAGTGACTTAATGGCATCACGTTCCTGTTTGGTAAGATTCTGTTTAATCAAGTAATCCCTGTGTTTATATTCTTTAATGACCTGTTGTATATCCCGTTCAATGAGTGAGCTATAAGTCTCAACGCCATGATAGGTCTGTGGTGGGTTGAATTTACTAGGTATTCTCAAGCCTAGTGTCTCAATAGTTAACTGTGGTGATGTGGTTTTCTCTATGTCCTTAGGTGTAGGTGAAGGCTCCTGCAGTCCGAAATTGGTTTTTAATCGTAAGGTTCTGTAGAACCTGTGTAAGTCTTGTTCCAGATTAAAGGTGTCCAACTCTGATACCGGGCATAAAGACAGGCCTTTCTGCAAGATGGCCAGTTCGAGTGGTGTTAGTGTACATGACGAGATATTAAATACTAAGTCAGGTGTCTTACCTGAGATCTGGTCTGGATGTTCCTGGTGCGCTCATCTGCTGTGTTGCGACCTCCATACCGGTTTCCTTGTCCTCTTCGTGGGCCTAAAAAAGGTTCCAGTTGTCTGTAACCCAATGAGGTGTCGCTGCCGGAGCTGCTGGAGTTGAAGTGATGTTCGTCCCTTGAGGATCTTGCTAAGTTGTAGGATCGGTTGTAGCGCTATGAGGTCTTCAAGACTGAGAATAGCCTTTAGTTGTGTTTCAATGGTTACAAGACTTTCCTTCATTTCAGTTATAGATTTCTGCAAAAATTCCAGATTTAACAGGATTAAGTCCAATGAACATTTATTTAGGATCTGCTGAAAGCGAATTCTCATTCTCTATTTCCTCCTTGGCATCCCACTTTACATGACTTGCCTCTCCTATACACCATTTCTACCTCGTTTCCACATTCACACATTTATCTCTACTTGCGGTCCCTCTTTCTCTACCACACACTCCGGCGCACACTTGCCCATTCCCAACTTGGCCACCTCCCCGACCCGTAGCTACTGCGCCTGCGCTTACCCCATTCCTCCTGTGCCAGTTTCCAAGATGGCCACCGCCACCTCATACACACATCGCGCATGCGCCAACGGCCGGATATCCGGACTCAGCGCCCTTTTCTCCCCGCGGCTCTCCCCTGCAGCAATCTCTCTCCCGGTCCAGCGTCCTCCACATGGGACGCCACCGTCAATACACCCACTACTATCCTAAGGTAAGCCTTTACTCCAGAGCGGCACCTCGTCAGCACTGTCTTATACCTGTGCGATGCGATCACATTATCTCTCTTTCCCCCTGACCTACTGGGTTCCTAACATACTCCTAGTCTACCATACTATACCTTACTCCTGTGAGAAAGTTCAGCAGCTCTCACCTGCCCCTCCTCCAGCTGTGAGCACGGAAAACCCGAGTCAGGCAACGGGTAACTGAGTACAAATAGGTTTGAAGAAATCCAGCTCCACTTTAATAAAGGAATGTAAATTTACTTTGCTTGCGGTAAAATCTCATCCATCAGTTACAAAAATAGCAGTCTTGTCTATGCGTTTCGGGCTACCAGAGATAAATTTCAGCCCTTCCTCATGACACAATGAGGAAGTGTCATGAGGAAGGGCTGAAATTTGTGTCTGGTAGCCCGAAACGCGTAGACAAGACTGCTATTTTTGTAACTGATGGATGAGATTTTACCGCAAGCAAAATAAATTTACATTCCTTTACTAAAGTGGAGCTGGATTTCTTCTAACCTATTTATACCTTACTCCTGTATCTTAGTTTATTACTGTGCTTAGCCTGTTATTACCTCTCTTTTTCACCTCTACTCCTGGTCGTATACCCCATGCCCTATGACATGACTCCAGCTATATGCTACCTATACTCTATTTTGTCTTACGGACCTCGTTCCTTATCTTCCTGGAACTATAGCTCATTATATGATCTCTCAGATTTAGTTTACCATTGAGTTTTCTTTTATCCTCCTCCTTATGATATGATTTACTTCTAATCCCTAGTACTAATATATTTCTATTTTGTACTATTTTTACAGTGATGATTTGATAAAGGTCTAACAGACCGAAACGTCTCCCCAAGCAATCGCAATGTTAAGGGGTTCATTCATAACACATATGGAGATTTGTTCATATTTTAGAATTTTTTTGATATATTTTTTTTTTTTATTACATTCCTGAGATACATACCTGTTTGGTATAAAGGAGCATTCAATAAAATTTACCTTTGCATACTACTTTGAGAATGCGTGGTTTCATTCATAGTGACTTAACAACGGAACTTCAAAATAAAATATGTGAGCTAACAATCACAACAAACAACAAATGCTGTAGAGGTGTCAGTGAAAAGAGACCGGGGTGAAGGTACTGTAAGCACTTCTATTTAATCACTCTAGTGGAGGGACGGACAGGACCATCTTGAATGTACCGTAGGGGAGGGGACGGGGGGAGAGAAAAGGGAGTGACTTGACATGCCAGGAGAACAGAAATGAGCCAAACACCCCCCCAGCGGGCCTAACCACAAGACTGCAGTGCAGGCTGAAGACATGGGGATTTAACCCCTCGGGCTCTCCCACTCAGTCTCTGAAGTAAAAAACGCCTTCGCTATGCGCTGTGGCGTTAACTAGGAATTCAGGTTCAGCCAGAAAAGTGTCTTGTGGATGCTTACCAATTCCCTACGGCTGCACTTCACTGTGTTGTCCCTACATATTGGCCTGTCTGACCTGGTTCGTCAGTGACAATTATTGGCTTTTAAGTTGTTCTATGTTTTTAGTTCACACGCCATTAGGGCAGGGAAGGAGTAGTGCAAAAAGTCAGAGAACTGAGTTTTGTAAACTAGTCATAAAGGGGTCGATCAGAGTAGTTATGCCCCCATTGTGCCCCCCTTACAGTAGTAATGTCCTCATTGCACCCCTTCACAGTATTTATGCCCTCATTGCGCCCCTTCACCGTAGTTATGCCCACATTGTGCCTTCTTCTCAGTAGTAATGCCCCCTCTGTGACTCCTTCACAGTAGTAAATCCTCTTTGTGCCCCATTTACATTAATAATACCCTCTTTATGCCCCTTCACATTAGTAATGCCCTCTCTGTGCTGCTCAGTGCTAATAAAATAAAAATATAACAGTAATGCCTCACCTTGTCCCGTTCCTGATGATCAGATCCAGCATTTCCCAGCAGGCACAGATCGTTGCAGCACTGTGTCAGAAGCAGACTCCCAGGCTCCTCCTACACAGTCCGACAGCGCAATCTGTGCCTGCAGGCTGAATGGGCAAGCGGTCGGCCTGGAGTAGGGAAGGAGCGCAGGGAGCTGAGTGGTCTGTAATGAAATAACTGCCAGTTCCCTAGCTTTAGCAATGAGCCCCTCCATCTGTATTACATAGTAACATAGTAACATAGTTTATAGGTCTGGAAAAAAAAATCTGTCCATCCAGTTCGGCCTGTTATCCTGCAACTTAATCCAGAGGAATGGGAAAAAAAAAAAAAAAAAGAAGTAGAAGACAATTTTCCCCACTTTATGGGAAAAAATTCCTTTCCGACTCAATAAGGCAATCAGAATAACTCCCTGGATCAACGACCCCTCTCTAGTAGCTATAGCCTGTAATATTATTACACTCCAGAAATACATCCAGGACCCTCTTGAACTCCCCTCTTGAAATAGATGATGGGAGTGATCTCTGTACTCACGCCTGATATGTGTATACATAGTTACTAGATCTCCCCTAACTCGTCTTTTTTATAAAGTAAATAACCCTAATTTTGATAATCTTTCAGGGTACTGTAGTCCCCCCATTCCAGTTATTACTTTAGTTGGGTTGCCCTTCTCTGAACCCTCTCTAGCTCTGCTATGTCTGCCTACTCCATGTGTGGTCTGACTAGTGATTTGTAGTGTTAGGACTATGTCTCATCACCGGCATCTATGCCTCTTTTGATGCAACCCATAACCTTATTGGCCTTGGCAGCAGCTGCCTGACACTGGTTTCTACAGCTTAGGGTCCATTCACACGTCTGTAGTGTATTGCGGATCCGCAATTTGTGGATCCGCAATACACCCGGCCGGCACCCCCATAGAAATGCCTATTCTTGTCCGCAATTGCGGACAAGAATAGGACATGTTCTATTTTTTTCCGAGCCGTGGACCGGAAGATCGGCGGCGCACTCCGGAAAAACACTGTGTGCTATCCGCATCCATGCCGTCCTGATTGGGAATGAATGCGAAATTGCAGAACGGATGCGGACCCATTTGCAGACGTGTGAATGGAGCCTTAGTTTGTGGTTCACTAAAATTCCTAGGTCTTTAATGGAAGCGCTCATTGCATCCAGCACCCTTTCGACAGCTAGCACCAAGGGGCGGACCACTAACCCCGCACCCCCTTGGCATGCCACTATTGTGCAGGAAGGGGGTTAGAACAGCTGGTATTATCACCAATTGTGAATGGAAGATCCTGGATTATCTGTATATAGGTGTTACCTGTTATTGTAATCCTGGCTGTAATGTTTATTAGGTGACTGCTGAAAAGTACAGAACACAGACTGTCAGTCTATTATTAGCCTTACTGGAGTGACCAGTGTGAAAAATGCTGGATTTTATTAATTAAAAAAATATACTGTATATAGATAAGAATACGGAAAACTAAAATTAACATCAACAAAAATTGTTAGAATATATGTTTAAAATAAAAACTTGATTTAAACTGATATTCCCATCTATGACATGGACCCTAGGTCATGCCATAAATGTCCGATAGGTGCAGGTCCCACGTCTAAAACCAACTCCTATTTCCAATAGGGCCCTGAAGTAAAGGGAGAGCAGCCATGCTTGTGCGGCCACCCTCCATTTTCTGCTATGGGACTTAAAGAGGACCTTCACATTATCATATCACCAGCTGGCTGTGTAGGACATAGTGAAGTGATGTTACAGTGCTTACTAGTTTCTCTATGTGCCGCTATGCCCCCCCCCCCCTATTGGTTTCCCGCCCTGTATGTAAATTCATACCATCGGCACAGGGAGGAGGAGACTCCCCTGTTTTTCAATGGACGGCTTCTCCTCCCTGGCTGTGGCCTGTCCAATCACAGCGGAGAGAGTCACAGCCACCTTCTCCCTGGCTGTGATGCTCTTCGATGCGATTGGACAGGGAGAAGGAGACTCTCACTGAGAAACAAGGTTGTCTCCTCCTCCCTGTACCGATGGTATGAATTTACATACAGGGCAGAAAAGCAGTACGGGGGGGCGCATAGAGAAAATAGTAAGCATAGTAACATCAATTCACTATGTCCTACACAGCCAGCTGGTGATATGATAATGTCCGGACTCGTTAAAGGTCATCTTTAAAATATCCAAGCATTGAGAGCTGTTTTCAGAGGTCCCATTGTGGTAAATAGAGAGATGACCGTGCTTGTGTGGCTTGTTCTCCATTCACTGCTATGGGACTTACAAAATTAGCCAAGCATGATCATTTAGCTATTTTTTGAAGGCCCATAGCAAAGAATGGAGAGGACCCTGCACGTGTGTGGTGTGCTGTCTGTGAACTTCGGGGCCCTGATCTGGGCAACACAGGTTTGACATTTATCGCATTTCTTAGACACAGCAGGCACCCATGGCTAAAATAGCGATCAGCAAAAATCAAATGTGACCATGGCATCTGAGAGACCGAAAACCTGGAAGAGCGCGCTTCCCGGGCAGGAATGCCTCCCCAGGGTGGAGATCAGAGAAGGCTTCTAGGCTGTACTAGGCTTCTAGGCTCGATACTTGCATATTACAATTCAGACCAGCAGGTGGCAGCAATGAATTGTGATACAGCAATTTCTGTATAGGATAATGGAGAAAATTCCATTACTTTATACAAATTGCAATGTAATGATTGCATATTTGGGGCCACTTGGGGACCTTAAAAAAAAGTTTGAAAAATAAAAAAAATAATAAAAAATATAAAAATTCAAATTACCCCTTTTTTCCCAAAAACATCCGTACTATTCAAATTAGAGATGAGCGAATTTTTATATTTTGAAATTCATTTACGCTTTGTTTGGTGGTAAACGCAGAATTGCGTTATAGATTCCATTACCACAAACCATAATGCAATTCTATAACGGAATACCTTTAGAGGCATTCCGTTATTCATTCCGTCATAATAGAAGTCTATGGCTTGCATAACGGATCCGTCCCGTTTCCGTTATGCATGGGAGTCCTTTCCTGCATAACGGAAATGGGACGGATCCATTATGCAAGCCATAGACTTCTATTAAAGGCATTCTGTTATGCATTCCGTCATAGAATTGCGTTATGATCCGTGGTAACGGAATCCATAATGCAATTCTGCTTTTACCACCAAACAAAGCGCAAACGAATTTAAAATATTAAAAAACGTATCCTACAGTGCCTGGCATAACAGGGAAAAAAATAATTGCTGATTCGCAAAAGGTCATACACCCCAAAATGGTATTGTTAAAAACTACAGATAGTCCCGCAAAAAATGAGCTCTCACTCATCTCCGTAGACATAACTATAAAAAAGTTATGGGGTTCAGAATATGGCGACGAAAAAGAAAACAAAATGTTTCAAAAGTTCTTTTTTTCAGTATTAAACGCTAGTAAAACTATACAAATGTGGTATCACCATAATCGGATTGACCTGGAGAATGAAGAGCAGTCAGTTTTACCGCATAGTGAACACTGTCAAAACAAAACCCAAAAAACTGTGGCGGAATTGCATTTCTTTTTTCTCAATTTCACCCCATTTGGAAAAAAATTTCAGCTTCCCACTACATTCTATGCAATGTGTGAAGGCCGATTCATTGGCCTGTATTTGTGGGAGGGGCGCCGGCTGCTTACTTATACCCAGCTAACGCCTCCCCCTGAGGCTGACGTTCCATTGCAACATGCCCTCCCAACCCGCCCTCATTTTCATCTACACATTACAGAGTATGCCCACTTTAGGCTTTCCCCCCTACGCAGCGGTTACAGCACAACTCAAGCCACTTGGTTAGTTAGTCAGGCAGGCAGAGGGTACCATGTCTCCAAGCCCATGCATCACAGGCAAGCCATGACCACAAATTAAATGGTGCCACTAGAAAATACAATTTGTTCTTAAAAAAAAAAAAAAGTTCTCATGCAGCTATGTGAATGGAAAAAATAAAAAAGTTATGGGTCTGGGAAGGTAGGGTGTGAAAAACGAAAACGCAAATACGGAAAATCGCTCCATTAGGAAAGTGTTAACCGCAGGTTATTCTGTTGGGAACTGTGAACCAAAAAAAGAGAGACGCCTTGTCCGGCTCTTCTACAGGTTCTGCTAGTTCAGCCATTTAGTCCACTTCTAAGAATCATAAATGATTGCTCTGGACAGGATCCAGTGGTGATAGACAACCTAAAATGTGCCTCACATGAAATCTGGTTTGTCAACCTTCGCTTTCGTGACTGCACACATTACACAACATGGTGTCTCTGCCCAGTTACTCTGCATTCTTCCATTCCGTAATACACTGATGTGGAGATGTGAGGGAGGCAAAAACTGATTGCTTGTGTCCTCGCACACCCCTCACACACCCCTCACACGCCTCCTTTATGTCTCTATGTCACAAGATGGCCAGACGTGACTAGCATGTGTCATGTAAACTTCCAGAGTGCCGTATATAGTACTTGCTGTCACACCACCGTAAATACAGGGATTAGGTTATTCCGAATGCACAGTAGAAGCCGTTCTATGGCGGTGGGGCTATCAAATGACAAGATGCACTGTTTTCATTGCACCCATGCAAACAAATTTTACTGTAAACATTATTGCCTTATTCATGTACATTGCTGAACTCGTGAAATCCCAGTGATTGCTTCTTAGTTATTTTCTAGGTTACTTTTTGTTACATTTAGCAATATTCAGTGATAAATCTTTAGCTGCAAGGCCTGGCCATACACCAGTATACTTCAAATTCCCTGGGCTAGAAACTGTTTATTTCCTGTGTCCTCCACAGAATGAGCCGTCTCGCCTCTTTCTTAGTACTTGACCTAGGGCAGAGCAATGCAATGACATCAACAAAACCCATCTGTTTAAGGGCTCATGGACACGAATGTATTTTCTTTTCGTGTCCATTACGTTTTTCTTGCAGACTGTATGCAGAACTAGTTATTTCAATGGGTCCGCAAAAAAAATAAAAATAAATGGAAGTTACCCCGTGTGCATTCTGTTTCAGTATGTCCTCAAAAAATTTAAATGCCCTATTATTGTCCGCATTACAGGCAAGGATAGTACTGTTCTATTGGGGGCCAACTGTTTTTTGCGGATCGCAAAATGCATAAGGTCGTGTGCCCTAAGGCCTGTATTAAACCAGCAGAGAAGGCTGATTGTCAGAAGGGAAGCGTTCCTTCTCGTCAGTGGAGGAGACTGCTGCTATTACACGCAGTGATCACCTCCACAGTATGGGGAGGATCCATCACTAATGCCATCATTGTTCCCCATACAGAATCATTATTTGCCAACAGCATGATCTGCCACCAGCAAATGATGATTTTTCTGCTTAAAAATTTTAAGTGCCCATTGAACAAGCGTTTGCTCATTGTCTGCCCGACTAGCTTCTGGTCTAATACATGCCGAAGACTGAAGGCTGCCCAAAGTTCTATTATAGGATTCATTACATATTGTATTATTCAAAAACCTAGACCCTGTTCCAAAGAGAAATTTATAGCCTGATGGAGGCGCCAGACAGTGGAACACGGGGTGTCTATGGGTCCATAATACGGAACTGTATGGACCTCTGTGGATCCTCCATGCACCCGGCTTTGCCTTGCACATGAGACCTTAATGAAAACTAGATATTTTGTTATGCCTAATGCCAGGCCTGAGAGGAGCAGCACAACACAGGGGGATTCTCTTTGTGTTCTTTGAATCCTGGACATCAGTATTTTACTGTTTTTTCTTAAAAGCATAATTTACATTTCTAATAGTGCCCGTTCGGCCGACAGCTATTCTTCCCGACACCCCAGTACACACATACACTTGACTCATGCATACTTCTTAATGGGCAGAGAGACATAGCATAAGCCACTGCCAGACACCTTGGAGGCAGCTTGTCTCTTTACAAATGGTTTAAAAAGTTCTTGCAGGACTTTCAATTGATATCCGTTAATGTATGGTCATGAGAGGGTGGACTCCTAGGACCCCCATAATCAGCAGAGCCAACAGACTGTGGCTTCCCCTTCAATGTTTATCTAGACACAGCGCCATACATACATGTGTGGCTGTGCTCGGTACTACAGCTTGTTGTATTAGTAGTTCATTTGGGCACCGATGGCAGCTTAATAGCTTAATAGCTTAATATTCGGGCCAATTATCGGAAACAAAAGTTTGTACAAACGCTCGTTCCAGCTAATCAGCCATGGCAAAGGTGCAGCAAAAAGCTTGTTCATTGGGTGAATTCATAGTTGATGGGGACACCTTAATCAAAGATTCTGGGTAACAGATTGTGCTGTGTGAACCCTGCTGCCCAGAAACAATGAATTTGTATGAGGAATAGCAGTAACAGTAGCCATCACTCTTCCCCATACAGTGGAGGAGATTGCTGCATCTAAATGTTGTGATTCATCTCCATTGAAAAGCAGGCAATTATCCCACTTCTAAGACCAACACCTATACTAAGAACAGGAGGCCCGAAAGTTGTTGAGGGTGCACTGCGCATGCGCAGCCACCCTCCATTCATTTCTATGGAGCCACCAAAAATAGCCGAGCTATTTCCGTCAGCCCCATAGAAATGAATTGGAGTAGTGGCCGTGCAAGCGTGGTGCGCTCCTATTCAGTACTATGGGGAGAACGCTTGGTGGAGGCCGGACTCGGTGAAACCTGGGGTCCTCCGGCCACCACCTTCCCCACTCTGTTCTCGGTGCAGGTGCGGGTCCCAGCAGTGGGATAATTGCCTGGTTGTCAATGGCCAATGGGGTGTAACCTAGCGACATGCTCCCATTGTCTCAGATGGGAATACCCCTTTAAGTGGCTTTTACCTGCTTTATGAAGCCGTTGGGAATAAAGAAGTCATAGTTTAAGCTAAACATGTCAGCTTGGCTGTGCAAGCACTTTTACTTCAATGGAGGAGTCAGCTGCCAAGTACCACTTAGGCCAGGTTTACATCTGCTTTGTGAACTCCAGCACTCTGTTCCGGTTTCCGTATCCGGCATATATGCCAGCTTTCTGTTTGACAAAACATACTACATGCAGCATTTAATGTCCGGCCGAAAGCTGGCATAAATACCGGGAAGAGGCTGGATCCCTGCTGGATGGAGATCCAGTGGTGCGTGGAGGTATCCAGGTACACCGGATACAGTAAAATCCACCAGTCTGTTCCTCCAGAAGTGAACGCAGCCTACAAGGGATTAACTTTCCATTGATAGCCTATCTTTAGAATCATATGGCCAGGTCACTCTGTCCTGTGAATTGTCAGCGAGAGGGTGAAGGTCGCTCATTGTCCACATGTAAATGTCCATAGTAATAAGACACTGAATATAGACGTCATCAGATAATCAGTAGTAAGCAGAGGTTTGGACAATAACCACACTATAAAGAAGAGTCTTCTAAGTATTTATTCCTGTTAGCTAGACCAAGGTTTCGGAAGATAAACTCAGCAGTAGACAGCATGTTACAGATACGGATCTCACCCTGATATTACTGGATTAGCAGTCATTTCAATTCTGAGATATAGAGTAAAACCTCTTTTGAACACGGGTGTTGTGTTTGTTCACTTAATCCTCCGAAATTCTCTTCTGACTTCACAGCTATTGTGTGTACTATAACTCTCATTGTAGTGTGCAATGCCAATAATGCAACAGCTAACAGATTAGGTAGGACATCGAGATACAGGATGGTTATTATGTAGTTAAGATACATGCAGTATCAGATTGGGGTGCCTAGGACTAAGGGTACTTTCACACTAGTGTTTTTCTTTTCCGGTATTGAGTTTCATCACAGGGGCTCTATACCGGAAAAGAACTGATCAGGCATAGCCCCATGCATTCTGAATGGAGAGTAATCTGTTCAGGATGCATCAGGATGTCTTCAGTTCAGTCATTTACGTTTTTTATCTCCGGACAAAAAAACTGAAGACTTTCCTGAATGACGGATTCAGCATTTTTTTCCATAGGAATGTATTAGTGCCAGAACGAAAAAGAAAAAGAGGTGAAAGAAATAAATGCCGGATCCGTTTCTTCCTGATGACACCGGAAAGACGGATTCGGCATTTTAATGCATCTTTCTGACTTATCAGGCATTTTTCAGACTGATCAGGATCCTGATCAGTCTTACAAATGCCATCAGTTGGCATACGTTTTGCCGGATCACTCTGCCACAAGTGTGAAAATGGCCTAAGTGTTGAGCGAAGAGAAGAATTTGAAGCGGAATTTGGTCTAAAGTTTAGGAAAACTTTGACTCGTAACAAATCAGTTTTTCCTATAATGGTGGCTGCACATGTTACAAAGTGAAAGTAAGAGGCCTGGGAACACAAGATCACCCATAATGCTGTGCAGCCAACCAATCCGCAGATCCCATGTGATGTCACAGCCATTTAAAACCCTCATTCCGCGTGGTCTCTGCCATTGTCCTTTTAGCTGAGCATAGGGAGAGATGTAGCAAGTGCTCATGTGCTAGGGACAGTGTTGCTGAAAACTATTAATAGAAGAATATTGGAGAGGGAGAGCACAGGGAGGCTGCAGGGAGACTGCAGGGAGAGTACAAGGAGACTTATGCTGCGTCAGTCTTATTTATTCATTTACTAATTCCTACATCAGCCATAAATGTAATTCAATTCCAATAAGATGGAAGCCTTTATTATTCCACTGCCAAAATGCCAACCAATGCCATACAGTCTGCACACCTTAGGCCCCTTTCACACGGGCGAGAATTCCGCGCGGGTGCAATGCGTGAGTTGAACGCATTGCACCCGCACTGAATCCAGACCCATTCACTTCAATGGGGCTGTTCAGATGAGCTATGATTTTCACGCATCACTTATGCGTTGCGTGAAAATCGCAGCATGTTCTATATTCTGTGTTTTTTTACGCAATGCAGGCCTGACAGAAATGAATAAGGATGCGTGAAAATCGCAAGCATCCGCAAGAAAGTGCAGATTCAATGCTATTTTCACGTATGGTTGCTAAGGAGACGAGGGATGAGTTACCCGGGACCCCGTTTACTTTATTATTTTCCATTATACCTTGGTTATAATGGAAAATAATAGCATTCTTTAATTCAGTACGCTAAGTAAAAGGTCCATTGTGAGGTTAAAAAATAAAAATAAAAATGTAATTTACCTCATCCACTTGAACACACAGCCGGACTCATCTTCTTTCTTCTTCTTGCAGGACCTGGCTGGAAAAGGACCTTCGGTCACGTAATCGGTTCTATCTTCATTCAGAAGGACCTGCGCTGACGTGAGCGCGATGACGTCACCGAAGGTCCTTTTCCAGCCAGGTCCTGCAAAAAGAAGAAGAAAGAAGACGAGCCCTGCTGCGCGATCAAGTGGATGAGGCGAGTTGCATATTATTTTTTTTAACTAGTAATGAGCGAGCACCAAAGTATTCGGGTGTCTGGTTCATAAAAAGAGGTTAGAAATTGATGGAAACCCCATCAAAATGGTTTGGCAACAGCATTAAGAGGATAGCTGGATGCATCTTAGACTCCTATTATGTAGGACATACAATAGACAACCACACAAAGGCTGTATGCCAAAAGCCAGGTATGTACCGGCCATCAATCTATCCGTGAGACAGATGACAGACTTAGTCAGCATACCTTACAATGGCAGCCTTGTGTACTATGAGATATATATATTTTTTTTTTCTTTAGCCCAAAGTCGTGCTCTCACCTCGTGCAACAAAATCGTGCAGCGTGCCACACAAAAACGTGCACTAGGTCGCGGTCTATCGCAGGCCCTCTCCGAAGAGAAGGGCCCCCCACAAACCATTCCCTATCCCTCCGGGGCCGAAGCTCCTGCAAGGGACCGGGACAAGTGGCAACCCTCAGCCGAAGCCAAGGGTTCGCCCATCTATGCTCCCGGCTTTCGCCTAGGCTGCCACCCAAGGCGTCAGCCAGGAGCTTCAACAAGGTCTGGACTCTCCCCGAAGGGAGAGCCCAAGGGATTTGGCAGGGGGGTGAGGAACCAGATGGCCACACACACAACCCTTGAAAATCCTAGTGACACACAACGTGGAGAAGTGCACACAGTGACATAAAAAATAAATAAGTGAAATGTTTGCCTTTACGGCCCGGACATTCGGCCGGAATTATAAAAATTCCTCGTATCTTCAAGGCCGAAGCCGAGCAAATAGAGGTGTGTGCTAAAATTATGAGAAAGTTAAGTGCTGTGCAAATGTGCCATCACTCTGCGGGCCAGGACACCACCCCCTGGGGCACTTGCACTTTGGGCTTTCAACACAACCCGTACCTCGTGGCTTTGATCCAGCAGAGCTCAAAGATCACTTTGCATAGGTGTTACCCAGACACCCGTGCTCCATGACCCAGAGTTGCTGTGTGGTTCTCCATTCTGCTCAACAACCTTGAGCATACCAAGGTTGGAGTACAGCCTGGAGCGTAGCTCTACAGGACTGAAGAACAGATACTACACTTGATCTTAGCCAAAAGGCCGAGAAGCGATGTACTATGAGATATTCCAAACCAGATCTCATCTGACTGAGAACCAGTAAACCTTAGTTATTTTGCATCTGTTGAATGGCTTGGGTGGACCTGCACACCTAGATCAATATCATTAGGGCGACAAAAAGTTTTCTGATTGTCCAAACATAATATTTAATAACCTTTCTATACAGTTTTGTCATGTAAAAACTCATTTACATAAACATGGGCATATGGGAAAGACATGCAAATGAGCAGAATCTGCCTTGTTTTTCAGCTGTCATAAGACTATGAAAACCAATAGATGGCGCTATTGAGTTATGAACAGCGCCCTCTATTGGTTTCACAGTCTTATGACAAGACAAATATTCTTGTCAGAAGACTATGAAACCAATAGAGGGCGCTATTGAGTTATGAACAGCGCCCTCTATTGGTTTCACAGTCTTATGACAAGACAAATATTCTTGTCAGAAGACTATGAAACCAATAGAGGGCACTGTTCATAACTCAATAGCGCCATCTATTGGTTTCATAGTCTTCTGACAAGAATATTAGACTGAGTCTTATGACAAGCTTATTAGTGTAGCCTTTTGCATGGAAAATTCGCAATAAAAATTTGCGATTAGAATATTCGCGATCTACACTAGAATGATATCTGAAACTGGGAAAGCTGGGTAATAACTCAGTGATAACATCTGACACTGGGAAAGCTGGGTAATAACCTGCGATCTACACTGAATCATTACCCAGCTTTTCCAGTGTCAGATATTATCACTGACTTACTACATAATTATTACATAATATTCGTTATATTGCTATATATTCCTTTTTTAGCAGTCCTTGGTGGCCATTTGGCGCCGGGAGTGGTGTGGAGTGGGCCCGGCATGCATGTTGGTACCTGCTTTCCTAGAATATAATGGAAGCCATTTTGGCACCAAAAAATGACAGAAATTAAAGCGGGCCCAGCATGCATGTGGAACCTACACTTGCTGAATTATATGATAGCCGTCATGGCACATAACAGATAGAATTTAGTGTTAGGAACCCGTCTAACTAGAGATTGCCTTGACGTGCGGCAGACGGGCTCAAATAATTTTGTACAAAATGATTTGCCAAGCATCTCTAACTTATTAGTATAGCATTTGCAATTGTGACGCAATTTTGTACTTTATTTGGTTTGCAGTGAGCTGTTGCATTGTATGTCTTGTTTAACAGTCTTGTTCTCAGCCATAGCAACGTGCTCCTGCGCTTTGGGGTGTGCTGACTGACCCCCTTTTTCCTTTGCATATTCCTTTTTTAGGTTTGCTCCTTAAATGTCCCTCTTTTTCACCTGGGAAGTAAATGTGCATTAATAAACTTGCTAAACTACCCCAGAAACTGTATTAGACCTCAAATCATATTATATTATTATTATTATTATTATTATTTGGTGCAGTTTGAACCTTAAAATGTCTATGATCAGATGCTTTTTGTGCTAATATTTACATGCTGTAAAAATAAACCAGAACTTATACCCATATTACTGATCCCCTGCTGCCGCAGTTCTGACGGTAAAAAGTGTCTGCTTCAACACACTTCCTATTACAGTCGTATGTCCGTTTAACAGCACCCTTAAAAAAATAGAACATGTCCTATTTGTGTCCGTTTTACGGACAAGAATTGGACTATTCTATAGCTGGCAGGACTGTTTCACAAAATTTTATACAGTATGAGCTCACAGCAGCCTATGAAAGTCATATAAGGGATCCATAATACTGTCATGTGCCTGAGCCCTCCGAAAAAAAGCTAAGTAAAGTCACTGCCCAGGGTTAGGTTGAGAATAGAAAACCTCTCACCAGCAGTATAGTAATAGAGGTAATATATTTCCAGACTCGGACTGGCCCACAGGGGTACAGGTGAATCCCCCGGTGGGCCCCTGAGGAAGGTGGGCCCCTAGTCTCCCACCCCCTGCATAAGTGACACATAACACAGTAGACTTACTGCACTACATAGATATATTCAATGTACAGCACATCAACCAGCCTATGTTCATATACAAAACTTGATAGATTATTAAAGGGAACCTGTCACCAGGATTTTGGGCATAGAGCTGAGGACATGGGTTGCTATATGGCCGCTAGCACATCCGCAATACCCAGTCTCCATATCTCTGTGTGCTTTTATTGTGTAAAAAAACCGATTTGATACATATGCAAATGAACCTTAGATGAGTCCTTGTCCCTGAGATGAGTCCAGCGTGAAGGAGCCCAGCACCGCCCCGCATCCTTAGAATTTCCTCCTTGCTACCCGACGTCAGAAAGCTAGAGCTCTGTAATCTCGCGATGCGCGAGCTAGCAGTTCCTTCACTGAGGCTAATGCCAGCACAGGGAAGGAACACTATGAGAACACAACGCATGCGCTAGCTCGCGCATCGCAAGATTACGACGCTCTAGCTTTCTGACGTCCAGTAGCAAGGAGGAAATTCTAAGGATGCGGGGCGGTGCTGGGCTCCTTCACGCTGGAGTCATCTCAGGGACAAGACTCATCTCAGGTTCATTTGCATATGTATCAAATCGGGTTTTTTACACAATAAAAGTACACAGAGCTATGGGGACTGGATATTGCGGATGTGCTAGCGGCCATCTAGCAACCCATGCTTTTAAAATATGCAAATTACCTTGCTACCAGCAATTAAGGCGGCTACTTGCTGGTAGCAGCCGCATCCTCTGATCCTAAAGACGCCCCCTCCGCATGTTGATTGACAGGGCCAGGGAACGGAATCGTTCTCTGCTGGCCCTGCCTGTTTGCATTCAAAATCTGGCGCCTGCGCCACGGCCGTACCTATCTTCAATCGGCGCAGGCGCACTGAGAGGCAGCCGCTCGCTCAGCCGCTCCATCCTCAATGCGCCTGCGCCGGGTGTAGATGTGACGTCATCGGCGCAGGCGCATTGAGGATGGAGCGGCCGAGCGAGCCGCCTCTCAGTGCGCCTGCGCCGATTGAAGATAGGTACGGCCACGGCGCAGGCGCCAGATTTTGAATGCAAACAGGCAGGGCCAGCAGAGAACGATTCCGTTCCCTGGCCCTGTCAATCAACATGCGGAGGGGGCGTCTTTAGGATCGGAGGATGCGGCTGCTACCAGCAAGTAGCCGCCCTACTTGCTGGTAGCAAGGTAATTTGCATGTTTTAAAAGCATGTTTTAAACAAAATCTACTGGACCAAAATAATTAATTAGATTATGTAGGCATAAATCGCAGTGTAGGGATTATAAGTAAGCAAAAAAAAAGGCTTAGTGGGGTGACAGAAGCCTTTAAAGAAACTCCCCAGTTTATTATTATAGACACGATCAGAGTTGAGACGACTTCTAGGTATACAGGAAAGCTAACCAGTGTCCTCTTCTCCCCAGGACCTACCTTCTCAAAGTTGCTGCAGGGACCCAATAAACAATCATCTGGTGGCATCTTGCTGCTGTGTGAGCAGGTAATATTTGAATGTATCCGTACAGTGGGCCCCCAAAATAAATTTTACTGGTGGGCCCTAGGAACCCGAGTCCGATACTGTATATTTCTCTGATATTAGGAAACTACAGGGAATTAAGAGTCTAACTTCACAGAATTACAAGTGTCGCTGTAATTGGAGTACAAGCCCCAAGGCCTTTCAGCGCACATTCATAGGTTCACCCAAGCCAAACACAAGCAGTCACTTGTTCTCTTTGAATAACTGCTGTGGAATATGTGAATATGTCCACACATCCAGGACTCCTGATGGCACTGCAGTGCCCTGGCGCAGAGTGGCCCAAATAGCATCCATCTAAACATGTATCTGAAAGACGGCATTGAGCAGTCCTCACGCAATTACATACGGTTTGGCAGCAGGAATCAAGCATTTTAGTTTTCGCTGCCAAATGGACAAAAATCAGACCAAACACTAACTAAATAAGGATTGTTGTATTTTGCCCTTAGTAGCAGGATTAAGTGAGTGCAAGAAAGTATGAGACGATCAGAGAATAGACTTCAGTTCACATTCTCCAGCTACAAACAGGGTTACGTAATTCAGCTGGATGGTGACATGTCAGAAATGTTTGTACATTAGTGATGAGTAACCTGATCATGGCGGCTGCATTCTTGAACTTTGGTGTCTAGAACGAGAATTTTTACTTTTAGATTTTTTTTCAAATTTTTTCCAAAGTGGAACCAATGGTTTTTCATTTTGCAATTTATCTATGGGAAATGGGTTCACATCCCGTCTGATGTCTCCATTTGCAGTATACATTAGAAAAAAAAAAGATACAAAAGCGCAGCACACCACGTTCTTGTATCGTGCACAGTACAGTAAAAACAATGGTAAAAAAACGTAAACTTTTTATTACAATGGACCTCTATGTTGAACGGATGCCATTGTATGGCATCAGTCTGAGGCCTTCATTTAATGTATACGGTAAGTTAAACGGATGGCAAAGATGTAATGTGAACCCACCCAGCCTTAAAAGGGTTTTCCAAGATTCTATAACTGATTAACTATACTTTGGATAGTGTGGCGAAACCAAACTCGCCACTGGGTTTTGGAGGGGCCTTCCATGGATTTCGAGAACCCCTGCTCGGATCTGGGTGATTTTTGGATATGTTGTTCACCCAGATCAGAGCTATCCATGGATGTATACATTATGGGGATATGTGGGGTTTTGAGATGTTTTCTGTGTTTTGGGAAAAATTTGTGGTTTCTGTCTGTGAGTGATTAAGTTAGCCCATTACGTTTGGTAATTGTATTTTGTTGATTGCGTCTCAGACAATGCCAGTGTGTTAGTTAATTGCGTCTCAGACAATGCCAGTGTGTTAGTTAATTGCGTTAAAGACAATGCTCATTGTATTTTCTTGATTGCGTTACAGACAGAGGGAAGAGGGTTTTGTGTACAATTGCTGGGAAGGTGTCAATACTGTAAGAGCTGTTCCTGCTCTCGGGATTTAGGAGAGGTTCACCCACTGGAGCCTGGAGCCTTAGGTTATCAGTGTCTGATCGGTGGGGGTTCGACACCCAGGACACCCTTTGATCAGCTGTTTGAGAAGGCACCTGCGCTCCTGTAAGCAATGTGGCCTTCTCTGTGCTCGGAAAAGCTGTGAGGGTGCCACTGCCTTCTCAAACAGGTAATTGGCGGTACTCATGGGTGTCGGACCCCCATCGTTTAGATACTGATAACCTATCCAGAGGATAGGTCATTAGTTATAAAGTCTCGGAAAACCCCTTTAAACAGGGGGAAATCAGTTATCTTTGTTTTAACTCGTATGTATTTTAACTAGTGAATCTATCTAGTATCTATCTATCTGTCTATCTAACACATGGTTTTTAGTGCAGAAACGCACAGAAGTCCACAGGAAAAAAACTTACTGATTTTCAGTTTTGAAACCAGCACCCATGTGCAACTAATACTGTTGAGCAAATTGAGCTTTGGATTAGAGATCTGAAGTCGATTCGTTCAGACATTTAGGGGGTCATTAGGCGTATTTCTGGTGCAACTTCTCCCTGCTCACACCAGGTCTAAAAAAGAGCATGCAGCGCTGACGGGGAAGGGCCAGCAGGACCGTCTCATTCATTGTTTTCTACGCCTGTTTTAGGCATAGAAAATTGTCAAATGTAAGTCAGCTAGAAAGCTGTGTTACATTTAGGAGTAGCGGTGTGACCTCCTTTGTTTTTAATGCCGTCTCCGCGTACAGCATTAAAATACATTGCCTCTGTGTAGGCAAAATTAGTCTCATCCGCAAGACTTTGGGGAATTAATTTGGTAATCACATCTGCGTCTTTAAAAACATTTTAAAATAACAATCCAAAGTCGGGTTTGTTACCAGCTGGTACCTCAGTACCAAACTTAACTTCGGATTGCTATTTTTTAATTTTTTTACAAGACGCAGGTGTGATCACTGAATTAATTCACCAAAGTCTTGCTCAACTTTGGGTGAAATGAGTTTGCATTTTAATGTTATATGGAGACATCATTAAAACCAAAGTGTTCGATTGAATCGTCTCTGTTCCGAAGCTCGATTCGCTCAACACTAGCAGCTAACATTGGCGACTGGCCATAGACCGTACAGGGAAATTTCCCAGTGGGACAAAGCCCAGAGGGCCACCAGCCGGCTACATAAAGATCTGATGCTCTCAGCATTAATAAATATATAGGAGCTTCAGGCACTTATGCACCTGGCCAGCAGCTGCAGCTTCCTTCCTGAATTGAACTGCATTGCCGTCCTCAGGACGATTATACAGTTTCATACCGTGGCGCCGGTAGCAGTACTTTGTTCTGCACTATGGCAATCTGTCAATTTGGACACGCCTACAACACGGGGCCAATTTTAGGCTTTTTTCCAGGGCCACTTTAAGGGTGCCTTCGTCATAAATTAAGTGCCAGTCCCAGCCGGGGCACGGCCCCAGACACCCCCCGCCCCTGTCACACCCAATTGGCGTACAAGGCACAAAACCGGCCCAACAGAAAAGGGGACTTGCAACACTTTTTACATCTTAAAAATGTCCATTAGTAAATGTGACCCTTTGAGCGTCTATGTTTTTTCAAGTTTTGACATCGCCTTCACTATAGGAGATAAACGGCATGTAGAAAACTCTAGTGGTCAGACACACTGTGTGCAAAAAGACCCAGAATAAATCCCACAAAAATGCAGCAAAACCCACAAGTAGCCCAAAAAAAACTACAAGCAGTTAGTAACATAGTTACATAGTATATAAGGAAAAAAGACATTTGTCCATCCAGTTCAGTCTGTTATCCTGCAAGTCGATCCAGAGGAAGGCAAAAGAAAACTGTGAGGTAGAAGCCAATTTTCCCCTCTTGAGGGGAAAAAATTCCTTCCCGACTCCAATCAGGCAATCAGAATAACTCCCTGGATCAACAACCCCTCTCTAGTAGCTATAGCCTGTAATATTATTAGCATCCAGAAATACACCCAGGCCCCTCTTGAACTCTTTTTGGGAACTCACCATCCCCACCTTTTCAGGCAGAGAGTTCTATAGTCTCACTGCTCTTACCGTAAAGAATCCTCTTCTATGTTTGTGTACAAACCTTCTTTCCTCCAGACATAGAGGATGTCCCCTCGTCACAGTCACAGTTCTGGGGATAAATAGATGATGGGAGAGATCTCTGTACTGACCCTGATATGTTTATACATAGTTATTAGATCTCCCCTCAGTCATCATTTTTCTAAAGTGAATAACCCTAATGTTGATAATCTTTCAGGGTACTGTAGTCCCCCCATTCCAGTTATTACTTTAGTTGTCCTCCTCTGTACCCTCTTCAGCTCTGCTATGTCTGCCTTGTTCACAGGAGCACAGAACTGTACACAGTACTCCATGTGTGGTCTGAATAGTAATACACCCGGAAAAGAAGCGATGCCGGCAGTCTTCTTTTCCGGGTGTAGGCTGACGTCATCCGCGCAGGCGCACTGAGGGGGGAGCGGGCAAGCGAGCGTCCTTCTCTCAGAGCGCCTGCGCTGAATGAGGACCGGTTCGGCGCAGGCACGGGATTTCATGGGCAGACAGGGCAAGCGGGAGGAGGAGAGCACTCGCTGGCCCTGTCTATCAAGTGGAGGAGGGGGCGTGTTTATAGTCTGAGGATGCAGCGGCTACCAGCAAGTAACTACCTTGCTGGTAGTGAAGTAATTAGCATATTATAAAAGTATGATTTTTAAAGAAATTACAGCACAGAGAGAGGTAAGAGTGATATATATGGACTCAACTGACATTAGCAAATAGATAATGTCCGATACTGAAATTTGCTAAATTGGGGGGTGACAGAAGCCCTTTCATTCTCTTAGGATATGGGGGTGTATGCCATCTGGTCCTGGCGATTTGTCTATTTTAATCTTTTTAAGACACCACTGTAATTCTTCCTGGGTCAGACAGGGCACTTTTAATAGGGAATTAACTTTTACACTCTGCACTTTATTTTCTTCAGTGAATACAGTGGAGAAAAAAATATTTAATAACTTTGCTTTCTCCTCCGCTCTCTGCAACTCCCCCCTCATTACTCTGTAGAGGGCCGACATCCTAAGATTTATACTTTTTGCCATTTATATAATTGAAAAACATTTTAGGGTTAGTTTTGCTCTCTTTGGCAAATAACCCTCCTACCCTCCTGTTTTAGTGATTTAAATGCTTTTTTTTGTCATTTATTGCTTTCTTTACAGTTCTATTTATCAACATTAGTTTTTTCTTGTTCCTTAACCTTTTATTCCCATAAGGTATGTACCTTTTACAATTAGATTTTAGGATGCTTTTAAAAATATCCCATTTTGTGGCTATATTTTATTTTTGAGGACTTTGTCCCAGTTAGTTAGACCTATGGCCTCTCTTAGTTAGCTAAATTTAGCCTTTTTGAAGTTTGGTATTTTTGTTCCTCCCTGTAGAAACGCTCTTTTGAATGATAATTGGAAGGTTATTACTTTATGGTCACTATTTCCCAGGTGTCCCCCGACCTGCACATCTGTTGTTCTGTCAAGTCTATTGGTTAATGCTAAGTCCAGTTTGGCCGTCCCTCTAGTCGGGTCCTGAACCAGTTGGGAGAGGTAATTGTCTTTGGTTATTGCCAAGAACCTGTTTCCTTTATGAGAAATACAAGTTTCATTTTCCCAGTCTATGGCTTCCTGCACACGACCTTTTTTTTTCCGTTTACGGGCCGTTTTTTGCGGTCGGTATACGAAACCATTCATTTCAATGGTTCTGCAAAAAAAACGGCATGTACTCCGTATGCATTTCGTTTCCATATTTCCGTTTTTTCCGTTCCGTTGAAAGATAGAACATGTCCTATTATTGTCCCCAAATCACGTTCCGTGGCTCCATTCAAGTCAATGGGTATACACAAAAAACGGAACTCATACGAAATGTACTCCGTATGTCTTCCGTATCCATTCCGTTTTTGCGGAACCATCTATTGAAAATGTTATGCCCAGCCCAATTTTTTCTATGTAATGTATTGTATACTGTATATGCCATACGGAAAAACGGAACAGAAATGGAAACACGACAGAAACAAAAAAACAGAACAACGGATCAGTGAAAAACGGACCGCAAAACACTGAAAAAGCCATACGATCATGTGCTATATCTGGGTAGTTGAAGTCCCCCATAATAACCACCTCATTATGATTTGCCGCCTTGCCTATCTCGTTTAGGTCTCATGCACACGACCGTTGTGTGCATCCGCAGCCGTTGTTCCTTTTTTAATTTTTTTCCGCTGACCCATTGACTTTCAATGGGTCCGTGGAAAAATCGGAAAATGCACCGTTTTGCAGTCGCATCCGTGATCCGTGTTTCCTGTCTGTCCAAAAAATCTGACCTGTCCTTTTTTTTGACAGACAACGGTTCACGGACCCATTCAAGTCAATGGGTCCGTGGAAAAACACGGATGCACACAATATTGGCATCTGCGTCCGTGGTCCGTGGCCGTAGGCTACTTTCAGACAGACGGATCCGCAGATCCGTCTGCATAAAAGCTTTTTCAGAGCTGAGTTTTCACTTCGTGAAAACTCAGATCCGACAGTATATTCTAACACAGAGGCGTTTCCCATAGTGATGGGGACGCTTCTAGTTAGAATATACTTTGAACTGTGTACATGACTGCCCCCTGCTGCCCGGCAGCACCCGATCTCTTACAGGGGGCTGTGATCCGCACAATTAACCCCTCAGGTGCTGCACCTGAGGGGTTAATTGTGCGTATCATAGCCCCCTGTAAGAGATCATGTGCTGCCAGGCAGGAGGGGGCACACTCCCCTCCTTCCCCAGTTTTAAATTCATTGGTGGCCAGTGGGCCCCCCCTCCCTCCCTTGTATTTAACACATTGGTGGCCAGTGCGGCCGGCCCCCCCTCCCTCCCCTGTAGTTAACACATTGGTGGCCAGTGCGGCCGGCCCCCCTCCCTCCCCTGTAGTTAACACATTGGTGGCCAGTGCGGCTGGCCCCTCCTCCCTCCCCTGTAGTTAACACATTGGTGGCCAGTGCGGCCGGCCCCCCCTCCCTCCCCTGTAGTTAACACATTGGTGGCCAGTGCGGCCGACCCCCCCTCCCTCCCCTGTAGTTAACACATTGGTGGCCAGTGTGGCTGGCCCCCCCTCTTTCCCCTGTAGTTAACACATTGGTGGCCAGTGCGGCCAGCCCCCCCTCCCTCCCCTGTAGTACTGTAGATTTATTGGTGGCCAGTGGGCCCCCCCATCCTAATTAAAATCTCCCCCCCTATCATTGGTGGCAGCGGAGAGTTCCGATCGGAGTCCCAGTTTAATCGCTGGGGCTCCGATCGGTAACCATGGCAACCAGGACGCTACTGCAGTCCTGGTTGCCATGGTTACTTAGAAAATTTTAGAAGCATTATACTTACCTGCGAGCTGCGATGTCTGTGACCGGCCGGCGCTCCTCCTACTGGTAAGTGACAGGTCTGTGCTATAAGCAATGTGCCGCACAGACCTTTCACTTACCAGTAGGAGGAGCGCCTGGGACTCCGATCAGTACTCTCCGCTGCCACCAATGATAGGGGGGGAGATTTTAATTAGGAGGGGGAGGGAGGGGGGGCCCACTGGCCACCAATGAATCTACAGTACTACAGGGGAGGGAGGGGGGGCCGGCCGCACTGGCCACCAATGTGTTAACTACAGGGGAGGGAGGGGGGGCCGGCCGCACTGGCCACCAATGTGTTAACTACAGGGGAGGGAGGGACGGCCGCACTGGCCACCAATGTGTTAACTACAGGGGAGGGAGGGGGGGGCCGGCCGCAATGGCCACCAATGTGTTAACTACAGGGGAGGGAGGGGGAGCCGCACTGGCCACCAATGAGTTAAATACAGGGGGGGGAGGGGGGTCTGCCCCCTGCTGCCTGGCAGCACCTGCCAGGCAGCAGGGGGCAGTCATGCACACAGTTCTTTTAGTATATTCTAACTTGAAGCGTCCCCATCACCATGGGAACGCCTCTGTGTTAGAATATACTGTCGGATCTGAGTTTCACGATCTAACTCAAATCTGATGGTATATTCTAACATAGAGGTGTTCCCATGGTGATGGGGACGCTTCAAGGTAAAATATACCATCGGATTGGAGAAAACTCTGATCCGATGGTATAATAGGGACTCCTGACTTTACATTGAAAGTCAATGGGGGACGGATCAGTTTGCAATTGCACCATATTGTTTCAACGTCAAACGGATCCGTCCCCATTGACTTGCATTGTAATTCAGGACGGATCTGTTTGGCTCCGCACGGCCAGACGGACACCAAAATGACACCATGTCCGTGGATCCTCCAAAAATCAAGGAAGACCCACGGACGAAAAAAAGTTCACGGTTCACGGACCTACGGACCCCGTTTTTGCGGACCTTAAAAAAAAACGGTTGTGTGTATGAGGCCTTAGTAGCAGATTTTCTGTGGACTCTGTGGTATATTAGGTGCTTTATAATAAACTCCTATTAGTAATTTATTATTGTTTTGCCTCATTGTATTTCTACCCACAGTGACTCCACATTATCTTCCCGGAGTGTGGGCTTTAGACAGGACTTTACATAAAGGCAGACCCCTCCCCCTCTCCGGCTTTGACGATCCTTTCTAAACAGACTGTAACCCTGTACATTAATTGCCCAGTCATAGCTATCATCCAGCCATGTCTCAGTTATTCCCACTATGTCATAGTCCTCCTCACACATCACTAATTCCAGCTCCCCAGTTTTATTAGTCAGGCTTCTGGCATTAGTATACATACATTTGAGAGGTTTATGTATATTGTGTAAACTACACTTTCCTTCTGAACTTCCCACCGTCCCTAGTTTAAACACTCCTCCAACTTTCTAGCCATCTTCTCCCCAAAACAGCTGCCCCTTCCCCATTGAGGTGCAGCTCGTCCCTACGATAGAGCCTGTAGCCGATAGAGAAGTCGGCCCAGTTCTCCAGGAACCCAAACCCCTCCTTCCTACACCAGTTCTTGAGCCATTTTTTTGAGCAGAAATGTTACAAATGTTACATGCTAGCCAATAGCAAATTATAATTTATTTATTTTTTTGTAGTGGTTTTAAGACAGTTCCCTTGCATATTTTGCTCCTTTCAGGGGCGTAGCGTGGGGGGGGCCGGAGGGGCCGTTGCCCCGGGCGCCAAATTGCAGGGGGCGCCAGGCATCCGAAATTTCAATGAGGGCTACGGGAGCCTATGGCTCCCGTCCCCTCCGTTATGCCCCATAGGCTTCAGGCCACTAGGCCTGAAGCCTATAAGGCAGTAGAGGCGAGCGACGCAGGACTCGGTCACGATAACCTCACTGTGACCTCCTGCGTCGGGTCTCGCGAGATGACGCGATGACGCGGCGCAGGAAGGCACAGTGAGGCGTTCGTGACCGCCTGCGGCGGGAACAAGCAGGGATGGAGATGGGTAAGTATTTTTTTTTTATGTTAACTTACCTAATTGCAGAGGCTCTGGCGGCAGTATGGGGGGTGGGAAAAGAGAGGAGAAGAGAGGACTGGAGCAGAAAGGCTTCACAGGCATTGGCACAGCAATAAGAGGGGCGATTATATTAGCAAAGAGGGGGGCCAGTACATTAATAACAGAGGGGCCAGTACATTAATAACAAAGAGGGGGACATTATATTAGCAAAGAGGGGGGCCAGTACATTTAATAATAAAAAGGGGGCCATTATATTAATAATAAAGAGGGGGCCAGTACATTATTAATAAAAAGGGGGCCATTATATTAATAATAAAGAGGGGGCCAGTACATTATTATTATTAATGTAATGACCCCCTCTTCATTATTAAAGTAATGACCCCCTCTTTATTATTAATATAATGGCCCCCTCTTTATTATTAATGTAATGGCCCCATGTTTATTATTAATGTAATGCCCCCTCTTTATTATTAATATAATGGCCCCCTCTTTATTATTAATGTAATGGCCCCTCTTTATTATTAATATAATGGCCCCCTCTTTATTATTAATGTAATGGCCCCTCTTTATTATTAATGTAATGGCCCCTCTTTATTATTAATGTAATGGCCCCTCTTTATTATTAATATAATGGCCCCTCTTTATTATTAATGTAATGGCCCCTCTTTATTATTAATGTAATGGCCCCTCTTTATTATTAATATAATGGCCCCTCTTTATTATTAATGTAATGACCCCCTCTTTATTATTAATGTAATGGCCCCTCTTTATTATTAATATAATGGCCCCTCTTTATTATTAATGTAATGGCCCCTCTTTATTATTAATGTAATGACCCCCTCTTTATTATTAATGTAATGACCCCCTCTTTGCTAATATAATGGCCCCCTCTTTGTTATTAAAGAGGGGGCCAGTACATTAATAATAAAGAGGGGGCCATTATAATATACAGGGGGAATGAAAGCTATCTGTCTGGCTCTAGCTCAGTATTGGGGGGCAGCAGGATGACAGTGTTGAAGGAAGGAGAGCATGATAGTAAAGTGAGGAACCTAAATTTTTTTCGGTGAAACTCTGCAGAGACGAGAAGCGGCTGAAAGAAGTTATCATGGCGGTCTTATCTCTGAATGAAGACGTCGAGGAGAGTCCACATCACAGGAGACGTCACTGGATGTAACAGGTATGGTGCGGTATTCTACTGTAATAATAATGTCCATCCACATATCTGTTTCATGGTAGGGTTGGGGGAGAAGATTGAGAATATGGCCCACCCTGCCGCATTCTGGCCCCAGACTTCAGGTCACACTGTATGTGTTCAGAATTCTGGGGGCTCACACCCATCTACTACATTATCTGTACTCAGAGAGTTATCTCTGTGTTATCTGAGGTGTTACATAGGACTGCTAGTGATCTACTATAGTATCTGTTAAAAGTGGCGTGCCTGGGGTAGGCGCGGGGGGGGGGGGGCGCAATTTTTGGCTTGCCCCGGGTGCTGGCAACCCACGCTACGCCACTGGCTCCTTTGGCCTTGTGTTGTTAAATTGCAGCAACCTTTGGCTGTGGAGTTCTTCCAGATGTTAGATTTCTCTATAGGAAAAAAAGTCCGAAAAAATCTCTAACTATAAACCCCCCCCCCCCCCCCCCCCAAAAAAAACGTTGCTGTTTTTTCAAGCCAAAGAAATGCCAAAGAAAAGACGTGCTTAGATTTACCAAAACTGTTGTAAAGGAAAACTGGCTTAGTTGCTAATAGCAACCAATCAGATTCCACCTTTTATCTCTCAGAGCACCTTAGGAAAATGAAAGGTGGAATCTGATTGGTTGCTATGAGTAACTAAGCCAGTTTTCCTTTACACCGGTTTTGATAAATCTCGTCCATAGAGAGGCAGCACTCTGATGCTTGCTTTGTGGTTAGTTATGAAGTTAGCTCCACTATTTAGGCACTGGACTGCATTACTCATCAGTTTGCGTTGATTTATTACGGGGTTATATTTTGGCACTGTATTATGGTATTGTTTAGCGGTATTATTGTAATGGCAATGTTACTCTCCATCTGTCTTTATATAAAGTGAGAAAGCAATGGCTTTTGGCCACTAAATCACTCTGCATAGGTCAGGGATCAGCAACCTTCGGCATGCAAACTACAACTACCAGCATGCAAACATGCTCAGCTGTTCTCCCAACTCCTATAAAAGTGAATGGAGCATTGTGGGAGTTGTAGTTTTAGAACACCTGGAGTTCCGCAGGCTGCTGATCCCTGGCATAGAGAAATGCTAGGAGACACTGCTGCCATGTAAACACCACACAGCAGTCAGACTTACCACTTTTCTCCCCTGCTGCTTCCTACATTGTCCTCCGGTCGGGGTTGGTGCTGGTGTTGGTTTTTCTGGCTGCAGCAGTGATGTCTCCTACACACCATGTCACTGCTGCAGCCGACACTGGCCTCAGAAGTCATGAGCTGTACACTGCTGAGGCCAGTGATTGGGGTCATTTATCAAACTGGTGTAAAGTAGAACTGGCTTTCACAAAAGAGCTGTGAAAAATGAAAAGCGTAATCTGATTGGTCGCTATGGGCAACTAAGCCAGTTCTACTTTACACCAGTTTGATGAATGACCTCAAAAGCGCTTACAAAACGTCACTACTGCAAGTTGATGTCAGGACCGGAAGGGGTAGAAGAAAAAGTGGCGAATATGACTTTGTTAGGCCTCATGCACACGAACGGGCCGGGCCCGTGCTTCTAGGGCCAATTCACTTTAATGGGGTCCGCGATCCGCATCCGATGGTCCGAACTGCAAAAAAGTATTGCATGCCCTACTTTTTTGCGGTGCAGAGGCACTGACAGAAACCCCACGACAGCACTCCGTGGTGCTTCCATGGGGTTCCGTGCGTTCGTTCCACAATGGGTCTGCATTCATGATGCAGGGTGCACACGGTAGGTGCCTGTGTATTGTGGACCCGCTGTCTGCGGGCCAGAGTATGGCCAGGGCAACGGCCACGTGCCTGAAGCCTTATACAGTGCCAGCAAAGTGTATGAGATTAGACAGATCTCTTGTACACTTTTTTTTTTTTTGTGCGGAAATTGACCTACTGTCCGGATTTTTAAATACGCCGCATGTAAATTTTTTGGTGCTGATTTGATAAAAAAAAAACACAGAAATCCGCACGAAAGACTACACAGATTTTCTGTTTTGAAACTTCCACCCCTGTGCAGGTATCCTATGTCAGATTTTGTTTCAGAAAATTTCTGCGACTGAAAATCCGTTTCATCAGAATGGGGTTGTTTCGGCGACAAAGTTGTCAGGTGAGCGGAATCTGTTGAGTTTCACAGAGCCGTAATGCTCACTGGGTTTGAACTCCTGCATGTAAACAAGCATGGTATAAAGGTAAAGCTAAAGAAAACTGTCTCTCCTTATTTTCAACCTCCTAGAGCATTCTAACAGTGTCGTGGTACAGCCACATGTACGGGATTTATGTTCCCGCGGATTCCACCCCATGCAGTGCAGCATGTCCATTTATGCTGTGGATTGAAATTCCACACCGAAGGTCAAATTATTATGCAGCGCGCGGACGAGGTTTGTTTCTATCTCATCCATTTTGCTGTTACTGTAAAACGCTGTGGATTTTATGCTATGTGTCAACTTATTTTCAACCTCCTAGAGCATTCTAACAGAAAGAGAGAATCCAGCTTCTTGTAGAGTAAAAAATTGTTCTTTATTGGCTCATCATATAAAATCCACCAAAATCACAGGAAAAAGGTTTGACACCTTTTTCCTGTGATTTTGGTGGATTTTATATGATGAGCCAATAAAGAACAATTTTTTACTCCACAAGAAGCTGGATTCTCTCTTTCTGTTGGATATTCTATTGAGCCCAGTTCTGGCCTTTTTTCCGTGCTTCGCGGATTAAAGTCAGAGGTGAGAGCTGCAGCCATTTCTATTATTGTCCTAGAGCATTCTGTACTTTTACATGCAGTAAACCACACGTTTATTAACGGCTCGTGGAAGCTGCTGGATCTCCGCTCTGATTTCTATGGAGCCTCAGTACAGCGCTTACAAACGTCTATAGCAGGGGTCAGCAACCTTCGGTACTCCAGCTGTTGCGAAACTGCAATTCCCAGCATGCTCCATTCATTTCTATGTGAGTTCCTAGCAGAGCAGAGCAAGTATGCAGTGGCGTCTCTAGCTTTCAAATTTTGGGGGGGCACACTGGGGGCCAGGACAAAAGTAGGGGGGGCAGCTATAACAACGATACATTTACACAAGTACGCTTAGAAATGCTGCGATACTTTACCCAATACCTAAAACTGCAATAGGGAAGAAAAACCCCAATCATTCAGATTTCAACATGTCCTAGCTGCCTGGGCATGCTGGAATTACTCAAATTCCAGCATCTACTGGCTGTGTCAGAGGCAAGTCCCCTTCTCTTTGATCTATGGATGACACTGCTATTGGGGGGATCTGTGGATGACACTGCTATTGGGGGGGGGATCTGTGGATGACACTGTTATGGAGGGGGATCTGTGGATGACACTGTTATGGAGGGGGGATCTGTGGATGACACTGTTATGGAGGGGGGATCTGTGGATGACACTGTTATGGAGGGGGGATCTGTGGATGACACATACCGTTTATAGCATCTTATGCTATATGTGTCATCCACAGATCCACCCCATAACAGTGTCATCCTGGGATCCACCTTCCTATAAGGCCCCATTCACACGTCCGCAATTTTGTTCCGCATTTTGCGTAACGGAATTGCAGACCCATTCATTTCTATGGGGCAGCATGATGTGCTGCCCGGATACGGAAATGCGGACCCGCACTTCCGGGTCCGCAATTTCGTTCCTGAAATAAATAGAACATATAGGCATATTCTATTAGTGCCGGCAATGTGCGGTCCGCAAAATGCAGAACGCACATTGCCGCTGTCCATGTTTTGCGGATCCGCAAAACACATTACGGACGTCTGATTGGAGCCTAACCCCCATAACAGTGTCATCTACAGATCCTCCCCCCCCCCCCATAACAGTGTAATGACATCCACAGACCACAGATCTAAACAGTAAACACTCTAATCATCCAGGCTGCAGACGGTAACTTTAACTTTTAAATCAGGAGGATTCAGCGAATCAGCGGCCGCTCTCCTCTCAGAGTCAGATCTCTCTAGTTAGATAGACTTAGTCACTTAGTACCTTATTAACCTACTCCCCTATAGGTCAGGCTTCAGGCTGCTATCTTCGGTACTCGGTAGGGTTAGGGTAGGGCCACGGTGATGCCACACTGTCACTGGGCTTGGCTTTAGGGCTTAGGCTACAACTACTTGAACTACAGGCAGTGCGCGGGCTGCGGTGAGCGCTCACAGTGACGTCACGTGCCTGGCCCTGCGCAGCCTAGGAGGAGGAGCAGGCAAGCCGCCCGCACTGTTACCATACTACCGCGAGCGGCGTGCTGATTTCTCCACAGCAGTACAGCACTGGTTAGGTCCTGGGGACGTGGGGAGAGGTCCGGTCGGATAGAATCGTAGTTTTGAAGTACACTCTGACGAGCGGTCCTCCGGCCCTGCCTGCAGCACAGTGCACACCAAAATGAATCGGGGCACATTTTAGTTGGGGGGGCACATGGGGGGGCACAGCTTGATGCAGGGGGGGCCGTGGCCCCCTCTGGCCCCCCCCTGGCGACGCCACTGCAAGTATGCATGCTGAGAGTTGTAGTTTCACAACAGCTGGACTGCCGGAGGTTACCTACCCCTGGTCTATAGGGTCTTACGCTGGTTTCGCACTGCCTTTTTGCTGGATCTCTCTGCATTTCGGCATTGCCGGACTGTGCCTGGCCCCGCAAACTATAATAGTGAATCTGGCAAATATTCGAAGAATCGGCCGGACGAAAAACCGCTGTGTGCAGTGGTCTCAGAATGTTTGCCATGTTACAGCGGATCTCTGCCGGTCCCTATTATAGTGATGGCGTTAAGTAGCGTAGCGCCGCATGCCACAGGCAATCAGGATTTATTACATAAAGACTCTTGCAGAACGCTTTGCGCCATGTTCCACTGGATGCTAAATGATGTGGCAATCTACTCTAGGAGCATCGCTTTTGGGGAATATATTTATGTAATACCTGGCGGCAAAAGTGCTTTGCAGTGCTGAGAGGCCAGTGTATAGAGGTCTGTGGACCCCGTAATGCGAAAATGTAGAGAAGAGAAGAGCTTTAGGCCCATCTGACTGTTTAGTGTATGGAGCTGCTGCAGTGTACAGCATGTGGAGCGCACTTCCTCCCTATAGGAGGGCAGCATGGCTCTGTACATGGGAGAACTGTTTATTTCTTTCAGATCTAACTTTAAGTCCAATGAATTCCACATCTGTCAAAAGCCAAACACACACAAGGCGTCTCCCAGTGCAGCTCCTTGCCATTGGTGTGAGTGTGCTCAGTGAGTATGAGCACCTCCCTCTCCCCCACCTCCAGCTTTTCATGCTGCCTGTCAGACACCCCTGGAGCTGTATATGCTGTGTGCAGCCCCCGTGTCATCTGGTGTCTGGATCCTGCCAAATCCAGCAGCTAAATACAATCCTGCAAGAATCCCATACTCCATAGACTGAGGAGAAGACTATAGTAAAAGAAGGAGACCCCCTAAACTGTAAGTTCTGCTTGTGCTTAAAAGGCTTCTGGCATTGAAAGGGTGAAGGTCTTTTGGGAGGTGTGCCTGCTCCGAAGGAGTTCCCTTACATATTAGGGATGAGCCATGACTGCACACACACATGCCCTATTTACAGGCTATGCTCTAGTTTTGCATAGGACTGACAGCAGACCCAATGACACAATCAGCTCTGCTACATCTGTATGGTGGAAACGGACGGTTGACACAGAATTTTCTCTGAGCTTAGAAGAAAGAGATGTTTGCCTTGTAATATTGTAGTAAGATTTATAAATCACTTTTTTTCTACGATTTGCCCATATACTCAGATATATCGTAAAACCAACTTTTTATTGGTAGCATCAGGAGCAACATTTCACACTGTAGCAGATTCTAGCAGAGCCGGCGGATGGCCCAATACAGACGTGACTGAATCACACAAAACTGACCTGTGGATATAACAATAAGGGCTCGTGCACATGTCCGTATATATTCTGTGGTCCACAAAAAACCGGATCCACAAAAAATACGGATGACGTCCATGTGCATTCCGTATTTTGCAGAACGGAACAGCTGGCCCCTAATAGAACAGTCCTATCCTTGTCCGTAATGCGGACAATAATAGGATATGTTCTATTTTTTGCGGAACGGACATGCGGAAACGGAATGCACACGGAGTAACTTCTGTTTTTTGCGAACCCATTGAAATGAATGGTTCCGCATAAGGGCTCATGCACACAAACATATGTTCTTTTTGTGTCCGTTCCATTCTTTTTGCCCCGTATACGGAACCATTCATTTCAATGGGTCCGCAAAAAATGGGAAGTTACTCCGTCTGCATTCCGTTTCCGTATGTCTCTATGTCGGTTCCGCAAAAAAATAGAACATATCCTATTATTGTCCGCATTACGGACAAGGATAGGACTGTTCTATTAGGGGCCAGCTGTTCAGTTCCTCAAATTACGTAATGCACACGGACATCATTAGTATTTTTTGCGGATCCATTTTTTACAGACCAGAAAATACGGTCGTGTGCATGAGGCCTAAGGTCCACAAAAAAAAAAAAAACGGACACAGAAAGAAAATGTGTGCATGAGCCCTAAGGCACAGCATAGCCAAGAGGCTTTTAACCCAATGGTTTCTGAAGAACTGCATGTCATATTGATATATCCTGGTGTAAGGCCTCATGCACACGACAATATGTATTTTGCAAATTGAGGATGAGCAAAAGACGTCTGTGTTACATCCGCTTTTTTGCAGACCGATTGATTTCAATGGGTCTGCGGACTGCATACTGCAGACAAATATAGGACATGTTCTATCATTTTGTGGAACGGACATACGGGTGCGGAAGGCACAGGGATCATCCATCTGCTTTCTGCATCCGTATGTCTGTTCTGCAAAAAGATAGAAAATGTCTGCAAAATGCGGAACCCACGGACCCACTGAGGGCAAAGGGTCTGCAAAAAATGCGGATGCAGCACAGATGGATTTTGCACATCCATAATCTGCAAAATCTATATGGTTGTGTGCAAAAAGAATACGGTCTAAAGTATACCACCCAACAGGTGGTACAAAGAAGGCAAGTAGGGGTTGTCTGCTTGTTTCCATGGTTACGAGCACCCTGCAATCCATCAGCGGTGGTCGTGCTTGCACACTATAGGAAAAAGCACCAGTCTCTCTGGTGGCCGAGACCATGGGAGTGCACATAGGCTGGTGCTTTTTCCTATAGTGTGCAAGCACGACCACAACTGATGGATTGCAGGGTGGTCTGTAACCATGGAAACAAGCAATGTATAATGTGATAGATAAATGATTCCAGCCCATGTGGCTGCTCTCAAAGAACAGCAAGTCTTGACAAAAGCTAGGCCTATTAACCAGTGTGAAAATTGCATGATGTTATTTAAAGGGGTTATCCATATAACCCCTATAATGCCCCCCAAAATGCCTGGGCTCCTCATACAGGTTATACTTAGCCTGCTCCCCAGCACCAGCATTGCTCCTGGTGCCCACACGGCTGCCGCTTCATCTCCACGTCACGTGGATCAAAACATCCAGCAACAGGGGGAGGGGGGGCAGGTCATAGGAGGCTGCAACGGAGACAAGCTTCCCTAGCAGCAGCTCCGGCCCTTATCTCTGAACTCCTGACATCTACTAAATAGTCTTATCAGTTTGAAAAGAACTGAGCTATAACAAGGCCTATGAGCTGTCAGGAATTCAGAGATGTCAGGGCCGCTGTATGATGGGGCTCAGTGTAAACAGAATCAGTCGTCTGCAAATACACAGAAGGTGACAGCTGTGCAGAGAAAGAAAGAGTTTTAGCCCAAATTGAGTAGAATGCAATAATAAAAGGAGATTTTCTCTAAAGGTGTTAATAGCTTTTAAACTGACCCATAAAATGGATGCAACTCGGTGGCATCTTTAATTGGATGTCACTGCATGGAATAACAGTCCGCTGGGCAGTACAAAACTGAAAACCAGTGTATACTGCTGAACGGAAATTAAAAGCACACTCTTGGCTTCCGCCAGTAAGGCCTCTTGCACACGAACGTTGTGCATCTGTTCCGTGCACAATTTGCGATCCCCAATGCACGGGCAACATCCGTGCGGTGCCCGGGACGGATCGAAACCCATTCAACTTGAATGGGTCCGTGATCCGACCGCATCGCAATAAAATAGAACTTGTTCGTGCGGAGGCACGGACAGAAACACCATGGAAACACTCCGTAGTGCTTCCGTGGGGTTCCGATCCGTGCTTCCGTTCTGCATCTCTGTGATTGCGGACCCATTCAAGTGAATGAGTCGCAATACGGCCACGGGCACACAACGTTCTTGTGCAAGAGCCTAGGGATCCCTTTAACACATGCACCGGGAGCTTTCCTGGTAAATGTAGACTGCAGATACAGCATGAAAACATGATGAAACCATGGTTGTAACATGATGTGCTCTAGTATGCTACACGTTCCGCCACCTTTCATCGGTTATATGTGTGCCACATCCTATCCGTTGAATGAATACCGCCATTTACGATGAACAATAAGCAGGTAGTTTATGCCTTGTTCACACTAGCATCATGGCTTCCACTTATAACAGCTCCAGGACAGCTATTGCTGCATCTGTTTTATATCACAGATCGCTTTACTATCATTGTGTGTGCTTTATAAAATAGTCTTCAAAATTTGGAAAAAATGCTGAGTAACCCAATATGTAAATGAAATCAGCAAAGTCAATGCAGGTCTCATGAAAAGACCTATAACAACCGGTTCAACCAGCTCTGATCACTTCCATAACATGCACTTGTATTAGGCTAGGTGCACTACATTGGGTGAATATGACTGGCATATACGTCCTGTCCCTCAAGACATATCAATAACCAATCACGGGCTATATGAGTCCTCTTGGCTGGTATATCTTTATTTAAAGGGGTTCATCAGGCCTGTACTAACCTGTGGACAGAAGACACTGGGGGAGATTTATCAAAACTGGTGTAAAGGGAAACTGGTTTAATCGTTCATCGCAACCAATCAGATTCCGCGTGTGCGCAGAGGATTCTCAGCATGTTTGCTGGGTTGCGGCCGGATCTCCTCCACTTCCCATTATTGTGAATAGGGCCGGAGGGTGTCAGGTAGCGGCTGATGTCTAATGCTAGTGTGCGGAAACAAACATCATGTGCAATTTCTGCAAATCTACCCCCTCCAATTTGCAGGTAGGTTAAAACTAGAGATGTTGCTGCAGAGGTCTGATAGAGGTGATAGAGGTCTGCAAACGATGGACAACTCAAGCGAAACTTTTATCGTACTACAAAAAAAATCACTGGGAAAGTAGCCTGAAAATTGTTACCGGCGCTAGAGAGAAAATCACTGTGAAATTGCTTTTTAATTGACAAGAGGGGTTGTCCGAGTTATTTTTTTGTTCTTCCTATGTTCCTAACTGGGCAAATGTAACAGCTTTCCAATTCACTCACTTTATCTCCAGTGGCTGGTTTCTCAGATTTCACTGAGGGTCACATGACCTGTGATGTCAGCTTCTCTCCCTGCTCTGATAAAGGTCGTTTACAAGCCGGTAAACAAAACGTCACTGTGCTGGCCATGCCCCCCTTCACTGCTCTCTCCTAGGATTCTTAACCCCTTCAGCTGCACACACTGGGTAGCTCTGCAGGCAGTGAGGAGACAATGCTGGGCACTGGAGCTGACATACTAGAGAGAGCATTGCACAAGAAGGTAGGGGGAAGATCCTGTGTTTATTAGCAGTGTCATTATACAGCTGGGACTTGTAGTCCTACACTTACAAGTTGCGGTTGATTCTCCCAGCACTCAGGGCAGCTCTTGTATCCACTCCCTTAGCAGTGTCATTATACAGCTGGGACTTGTAGTCCTACACTTACAACATGCTGCTGATTCTCCCAGCAGGCAGACATGTCACTCAGGGCAGCTCTTGTAGCCACTTCCTTAGCAGTGTCATTATACAGCTGGGACTTGTAGTTCTACACATACAACATGCTGCTGATTCTCCCAGCAGGCAGACATGTCACTCAGGGCAGCTCTTGTAGCCACTTCCTTAGCAGTGTCATTATACAGCTGGGACTTGTAGTTCTACACATACAACATGCTGCTGATTCTCCCAGCAGGCAGACATGTCACTCAGGGCAGCTCTTGTAGCCACTTCCTTAGCAGAGCAGGGGGAGGAGCAGAGATTGATTTTATTGCATGTAAACAAAGGGCCAGAGAAGAACCAGGGATATGAGGAAATATATATTTTTTTTTTTGCATAAAACTTGCTTAGCTCAGTTATATTTCAGATTCTCAGTGCTATATTATTTTTTTCATAACTCGGACAACCCCTTTAAGTTTAGGGTGTGTCCCTATGGTACAGCTGGCTGCATGTGCCAAAGCCACGTCCATCCGTGGCATCCAATGGCCACATGATTTTATAAAAAAAAATTGGCTGCTACAGGTGAGCAACTTCTGGCCACATGAAGCCAGCTGTACCATCAGGCCAGACCCTTATATACACATCCAGATAAGGATGAGGTTTTATCGGCTGCAGGTGAAATATGTATGAATAATTTAAAGTGAAACATTAGGGTATGTTCACACATGGCAGATACAGCACCATATATCTTAGTATTCCCATTCTAATACTACTCCCACTTCACTCCTACTGCAGCCTCTTATAACTACCCTGACATTAAACCTTCAGTTTGTGCTGGATTCTTTGGGGACCTTCGACTAGTCATAAAATAGTTGGAAGTCCAACTAATACCTGTCAGTCTTAGTAAATGTGCCCCTTTGTATCTGAGGAAGGAGGCAGACTGCCTCCGAAACACATTATACACTGATGAGCAAAAGGGTAACTTTTGACTTTCAGGCTCCATATCTTACCATCCACTACAGCTTCAAATGTGAGACTAACGTCATTTTATATTAGACAATTGTCTTGGCTATATCATACATAAATTGGACTTGCAACTATTTAGCGTATGATTAGTTATGTAGATTCTTGTCATGTAACTGCATTGTTACTGTTGTGCCCCTGGTGGTGGAACTATCTTTTTGTTCTTGTATACTATAAATTACAACCTGTTGTCACATTCCCTAATACCTCAGTGTGTTATTAGGTTGATTCCCAAGCGAATGGTCACCCATGAAGAAGATTTCCCAAGAAAAGAGAAACAATATCACCCAGTTCATCGATAGCAGTATCTTGGCCAAGAAAATTGCCAAACTGCATCATGTGAGTGCCATGACAGTTGGAAGAATACGAAATGAAGTCCATCCATCTATTCCAAAGCCAAGAGGTGGACGTCCAGGCAAAATATTGGAGTCAACAAGTCAGCTCATCGCAAGGTCTAGCAGTGGAGGTGGCTCATTTGCTTTGGAATAGTGAGATCACAGACATCCATGCAAGCACCGTGTGACGCACATTAAACAAGTCTAGAATGGTGGCCCGAAAAAGGTATAGAGGTCTTGACTTCAAAATCGGCATAAGAAGCGTTGGCTCGAGTTTGCAAAAAAAGTACGAACAGTGGACAGTAGAAGATTGAAAATGGGTGATTTGGAGCAATGAAATGAAAGTCAATAGATTGGGCTCTGATGGGTGCAAATGGGTCTGGAAGAAACAAGGAGAAATGGGGCTAACGGATCGGGAAATTGAAGGAACTGTCAAATTCGGTGGAGGAAGCCTGATGATATAGGGTTGTTTCACAGCCAAAAGTGTTGGCTACTTGACCAGGATGAATGGTGGTCTCAATGCTGAGTTATGTGTGAGTATCCTACAAGACAAGTTACTTTGTACACTCGAGTACTATGGGTTTGAAAAGGACGACATAGTGCTCCAGCAGGACGTTAAACTGAGGCATACCTTGAGATTGGTGAAAAAATGGTTCAACGACAATGAAGTAAAGCTGCTGGATTGGCCCCCAGAGTCCCCAGGCCTCAATCCCATTGAACACTTGTTCGTAGAGTTAAAGAAAAAGCTGTATTCGGTCCCAAGTGAGTCAACCAGTATGCACCAACATTGGGAATGTGTAGAAGAGACCTGGGAACAGATTTCGGTCAAGACATGTTTGAATCTGATCAAGAGCATGCACAGAAGGATTCAGGCAGTGTTGAAAGCCAAAAGTGGATTTACAAAATACTAACAAAACAATAAAAATAAACATTCATTTTGAATTTTAGGAGCAAACAGTAACAGTAAGTTACATGACAAAAATCTGCATAACTAATCATATGCTAAATAGTTGCAAGTCAAATTTATATATGAGATAGCCAAGATGATTGTCTATAAAAAGATGGTAGTCTCATGTCGAAGATGTAGTGGATGGTGAGATATGGAGCCTGAAAATAAAAAAAAACATTCAAAACATTGTTACCCATTTGCTCTTCAGTGTACATATTGTTACATGTATTTTCATTTTATTAAATTGGTTTTCTCCTCGGACAGCGCCCTTGTATCCCGCTTCTGTCCGTGATGACCCAAAAATATAGACAGCATCCTCTGGTAATAAGAGAGTACCTACATCTTTACCAGTCTCATTGAAAAGGTTGGGGATGACAAGGGGCAACAGTCTAAGGATTAAAGCAACCCTCCTGAACTGGAATGAACAGAACACTTACCTGGTGACCTCTTTTTCATTTCTTCAACTGTAGATCCAGCGATCCCTGTGATCATCTTCTGTCTTCTATCCTAGAACGCTGCACTGCTTCTCAGACTACCCGATACATACTGTGCATTTGGTAGTCGAAGACATTTCCTGCTGCCCGTGGAGGTGCCAGCATCGCTCATGTGCTGGCCAATCCAAAAGCAGGACTGGACAAGCAGGAAGTATCTTGGACTAACGATGTACACTATGCATCAGATAGTGTGAGAAATAGTGCAACCATCTTGGACGGCAGAAGAGGAACCCAGGAACTGGCAGATATGTAGCTAAAAAGATGAAAAGGGAGCACCATGTGCGTATTCTGTTTGTTCCCCAGGTGATATGAATTTTCTTGAACTGGAGTGTCCCTTTAAGATTTTCTGGATAGGGCCAGCCTTAGCCAGTTTATTATTTTGCTCATGATAATCTGCGCACCACAGGTCACCATTTAAGTGACCACACCTAGATAGAAATGGGACTGTTTTCCACCTACGCTACCTGTACATTCTCCTAGCTTCCATCCTAAAAATCCAGGGTTTTGTTGCATAAGGAAGTAATCCGGTAGGTCGTTTGATGTAGAGTCCATAAATGGACAATTCCTCTAGGGTAAACTTGGTAAAGATAGTATTTTATTGTTTTCATGTAATTAAATTCTGACTTTTCTCAGGCATTGTGATGTTGGTAGGTTTTCACAGACATAACTGTTAAAAATTGACCAGTTTTTGGGCCACAGTTTGCACCAAAAAAATGATGTAGTGCCCAAATTCTCACTTTTTCACGTCTCGGTCAACAAATCTAGTGGCATCAGAGTACTTGTTGTGGAGCCTTTATTATCAGGAGTAGGTTAAATAAGAACTTTTATTCTGTCAGATTCTGCTCCTGCAAGTGTCCTGTTCCACAGGTCCCCACAGCTCTGTGTGACAGCTGCAGCATCCAACCAGAAGACCGGTACATCTGTCACTCAGAGCAGAGGAAAGGGGCTATGAAGCAGCTCAAATGAATCTCTACCTCCAGGGAACCTGCAGGAGCAGAATAACACTTCATATTACCACTACTTCTGATAATAAAAGCTCCACAAAAAGTACTGCTTTTCCCAACCCATACATCAGCAGTTTTCCATGGTCAAAACTGCTGACTCATTTAATAATATCTACTTTTGTCTTCAAGAATGGCTATAAAACATTTTCTGGGTTTTGGTTATATGGATAATTAGCCAAAGAAGCTCAAAACCAATACAACTGAATGTGTCATGTTTAGTCTGTGTCGGTAGCAATGTATTCGTACTGGCATACTCATTTTTGATACAAATCTTCTGTTATTCCTCATATTCTTTAGCAATAGTTTGTAATCTTTATTCTACTTACTGTAGAATTGGCTGAATTAACATGACTAAAACATTTTCCAGCTAACAGCAGCTTCAGCAACGCACTTCTCATTCCATTTACAACACCTAAGGCCTCATGCACAGGACCGTTCCGTTTTTTTGCTGTCCGCAAACCACGGATCTGCAAAAATCGGAAGCCTTCCTCAATTTGCGGAACGGAACGGGCGGCCCATTGTAGAAATGCCTATTCTTTTCCGCAAAACGGACAAGACTAGGACATGTTATTTTTTTTTTTTGCGGGTCCACGGAACGGAGCAATGGATGCAGACAGCACAGTGCTGTACATTGTATAGTGGCTGTGCTTGGTATTGACGCTCAATTCCATTGACTTGAATGGGCTGAGAAGCAGAGAGGCAATGCGACTGATGGACGTGAGATAGTTCTTGGGTGACCAAGAAGACACAGCACTCACCTGAGTGCCACTGCCCCTTCAACAGTTGATCAGAGGTGACAGAGTTGAACCCCCACCAATAAGCTATGGATGACCTATCCTAAGGATAGTTCATCAATATTTAAGTCGAAGAAAACCCCTTTAAGTCTGTGGCATGTAGGTATGAGACCTACACCCTGAAAAGAAATGAAGCTTCACCTATAGGTTCATTCTAAGTAGGGATATAGCTGAGGAGGCGGAGCTTGGCTGGGCATGTGTACAAGATGCTGGTGCCAGGGGGCAGCGCCACAAACCACTCTGCCTTGGCCAGGGTACTTAGATACAGGGCTACAGCAATAGAATTAGTCTTTGCTCCTTTGTGAATGAAAGACCAGCTCTGGCTCTGAATTAAACTGTGTAAGTTTTTCTGGTGCAAATGAAGACTGAAATCTATGGCAGTCTGTCAATAGGAAAAAGTGTCTTTCAGTGCATTATAGAGACATGTCTACCAGTTAATGATCTCTCACCAAGAGGTACACTACCCAAAGTAGCCCCTGAGAGCCTTTTTATTGGGCAGTGGGGGAAGCACTTTTCCGCCCTCTTGTGGCAGACCACACCTGTAATCATTTACATATCTGCCTCCTGACACATCAGTTTTTGTTACTTTTCCTGCTAGAAGTTTATGAATGAATGAATTGCCTGCAGTCTACAATAAAGGTTCAGCTGGGTATTACCAGTCGGGGGGTGTCCCTGCACAGTTGACACTGGCAACACTGATTGGATAGTTTTTGACTGTGCTGGGACACACCACTAACTGGCAACACCTAGCTGGACCTTCTATTTTAGAAGGAATAACAGAGGAATGGCACATCATAGAGTCATAACAACAGAGTCAGTACATGGGGAATGCAAGTAGCTACTAATAGAGACATGTCAGGAGAGGGGACAGGTCCTCTTTAAGGCTAGGTTCACATCTGCAGTGGAAGTTCAGTTAGGCGCCTCATTGCAGATTACAGGGGAAAAAAAAGGTGAGCAAAAAAAAAACAGCATGCAGAGTTAATTTATCTGCAGAGTGGCTACAACCATAATGAAATCCAACAGACCTCATGACAGTCATTGAGGACCGTCAGGCACACTTGGTGTCTGGCACTTCCGTTATTTTTTCCGTTTTTCCTGTTTCAATAGCCTTACCTTATTAATATACCCCTATGTATAGGAAGATTCATCCGACCTGTACTGAGTCATTCATTTCCAGGCCATAAAGACAATGTCCATCTTTTGTAGTAAGTATCTTCTGTAGGTAGCTTTTCCATGTATCCATGACTTAGAGGGATTAAATGTATAGCCATTGCATAGATTGACTTAATGCGAGTCAATACGTTTTCCCAGTAGTGGACCAGTTACAGGCAGTGCCAGATCACGTGTAGAAGATCCACTTGTTGAATCTGGAAGGATCATTATTTTAATTGGCTCCTCGTAATGCTTTGTTTAACCTGTGGGGGCACTTTACCAAAATGGTTCAATCACCACCAGGCTCCCATGCTGACTGATGACTTGGATTGTCTCCTGTAGGATAATCTGTGTTCAGCATATTTTCAAGGTATCCTCTGACAATTATTTTTTTGGTCCAAACCAGACCAACAAATCTGCATACATAAATCTATCATCTATTAGCTTCATAGGAACCTAGTGGCAAGTCTGCATTTGTCAGGTCTTGCAGAATTCTACAATAGTCTGTGTAGGTCCCTTATTTGCACTTGTCCGCTTACTCCACGGTTACTTGGCAGAATGTATGTCCATCTCCTTCAGACTGGCTAAGAAAAGTATAGTTTATTAGTCTAAATAGACATGAAGGTAATAATGCCTCTAATCATTTAGAGAACTGTAAAGCCGCTTACTCAGAACACAGACAATCCCTTATGGAATGTGCTCAATTCATGAATACTCACACGTTGCGTGTTTCTGGGTTACCAAGGCATCTCTAATCCATTCCTTAGAAATATAGTTTACTACATGTATATAGTGGAGTAAAGGTTACAAGAATGTGACAGATCTCAGGAACTGCACACACTACACTGTAGGTATGATATTGTCTTCTCCATGGCATTGCACCTTCCAGATGAGAGTAGAATTTAGGTGCCAGACCACCCATTTCTAATCTCCTAATCTTAAAAGGAGCGTATTGGGAAGATGACCTGTGTAGGTGGCTAACGTGCCTTGTGTTCCTTTTAATACTGCTGCCGTATCCATGTTCTTATACCTTCCTGTGCAAAAAAAAAAAAAGATCCAGAAGGAAAGTAACAGAAGATCCTTCATGAGTTCTATTCTCATAATCTTTTAGCTTTCTAACTATTTTCAGAAATATTTTCCTACATTGCTGGATACATTTTAGCTGCTACAGAAGAGGAGTTGTAAAGATGTTGCAAAGATCAGGAGGACAAGCACCAAATTCTATAATTTGCCTCCTATCCCGAAACATGTGTTGAAGACAGAATAATTACAAGATAACTTTTAGAACATATGTGGGGTGTACATACAGTGCCTGGATATTCCACTGTCCCTGGATAGTACTCTATAATGAAAATCAGCACTGTGGGGCCTGGAATCGATACCTATAGAGATCAGTACTTCCCCTAAACAATTTTCCCCAACATAAACTGTGATGTATAGATGGTAGTTTACCTCTGAATAATACAGTCATGCATGTACCGAGTAATACCACTGGTACGTCCCAAAAATATCATCAGAGACAATGAAATGACAACCACAAAGACCAATAAAGCCACCATCTAGTGATCACTAGAGTTGAGCGAACACCTGGATGTTCGGGTTCGAGAAGTTCGGCCGAACATCCCGGAAATGTTCGGGTTCGGGATCCGAACCCGATCCGAACTTCGTCCCGAACCCGAACCCCATTGAAGTCAATGGGGACCCGAACTTTTCGGCACTAAAAAGGCTGTAAAACAGCCCAGGAAAGAGCTAGAGGGCTGCAAAAGGCAGCAACATGTAGGTAAATCCCCTGCAAACAAATGTGGATAGGGAAATGAATTAAATTAAAAATTAAATAAATAAAAATTAACCAAAATCAATTGGAGAGAGGTTCCATAGCAGAGAATCTGGCTTCCCGTCACCCACCACTGGAACAGTCCATTCTCAGATATTTAGGCCCCGGCACCCAGGCAGAGGAGAGAGGTCCCGTAACAGAGAATCTGTCTTCATGTCAGCAGAGAATTAGTCTGCATGTCATAGCAGAGAATGAGGCTTCACGTCAGCCACCACTGCAACAGTCCATTGGCATATATTTAGGCCCAGCACCCAGGCAGAGGAGGGAGGTCCCGTAACAGAGAATCTGTCTTCATGTCAGCAGAGAATTAGTCTGCATGTCATAGCAGAGAATGAGGCTTCACGTCAGCCACCACTGCAACAGTCCATTGGCATATATTTAGGCCCAGCACACACACAGGCAGAGGAGAGAGGTCCCGTAACAGAGAATCTGGCTTCATGTCAGCAGAGAATCAGTCTGCATGTCATAGCAGAGAATGAGGCTTCACGTCAGCCACCACTGCAACAGTCCATTGGCATATATTTAGGCCCAGCACACACACAGGCAGAGGAGAGAGGTCCCGTAACAGAGGATCTGGCTTCATGTCAGCAGAGAATCAGTCTGCATGTCATAGCAGAGAATCAGGCTTCACGTCAGCCACCACTGCAACAGTCCATTGTCATAAATTTAGGCCCAGCACCCAGGCAGAGGAGAGAGGTCCCGTAACAGACAATCTGGCTTCATGTCAGCAGAGAATTAGTCTGCATGTCATAGCAGAGAATGAGGCTTCACGTCAGCCACCACTGCAACAGTCCATTGGCATATATTTAGGCCTAGCACACAGGCAGAGGAGAGAGGTCCCGTAACAGACAATCTGGCTTCATGTCAGCAGAGAATCAGTCTGCATGTCATAGCAGAGAATGAGGCTTCACGTCACCCACCACTGCAACAGTCCATTGGCATATATTTAGGCCTAGCACACAGGCAGAGCAGAGAGGTCCCGTAACAGACAATCTGGCTTCATGACAGCAGAGAATCAGTCTGCATGTCATAGCAGAGAATGAGGCTTCACGTCACCCACCACTGCAACAGTCCATTGGCATATATTTAGGCCTAGCACACAGGCAGAGCAGAGAGGTCCCGTAACAGACAATCTGGCTTCATGACAGCAGAGAATCAGTCTGCATGTCATAGCAGAGAATGAGGCTTCACGTCACCCACCACTGCAACAGTCCATTGGCATATATTTAGGCCCAGCACCCAGGCAGAGGAGGGAGGTCCCGTAACAGAGAATCTGTCTTCATGTCAGCAGAGAATTAGTCTGCATGTCATAGCAGAGAATCAGGCTTCACGTCACCCACCACTGCAACAGTCCATTGGCATATATTTAGGCCCAGCACCCAGGCAGAGGAGGGAGGTCCCGTAACAGAGAATCTGTCTTCATGTCAGCAGAGAATTAGTCTGCATGTCATAGCAGAGAATCAGGCTTCACGTCACCCACCACTGCAACAGTCCATTGGCATATATTTAGGCCCAGCACCCAGGCAGAGGAGGGAGGTCCCGTAACAGAGAATCTGTCTTCATGTCAGCAGAGAATTAGTCTGCATGTCATAGCAGAGAATGAGGCTTCACGTCAGCCACCACTGCAACAGTCCATTGGCATATATTTAGGCCCAGCACACACACAGGCAGAGGAGAGAGGTCCCGTAACAGAGAATCTGTCTTCATGTCAGCAGAGAATTAGTCTGCATGTCATAGCAGAGAATGAGGCTTCACGTCAGCCACCACTGCAACAGTCCATTGGCATATATTTAGGCCCAGCACACACACAGGCAGAGGAGAGAGGTCCCGTAACAGAGAATCTGTCTTCATGTCAGCAGAGAATTAGTCTGCATGTCATAGCAGAGAATCAGGCTTCACGTCACCCACCACTGCAACAGTCCATTGGCATATATTTAGGCCCAGCACCCAGGCAGAGGAGGGAGGTCCCGTAACAGAGAATCTGTCTTCATGTCAGCAGAGAATTAGTCTGCATGTCATAGCAGAGAATGAGGCTTCACGTCAGCCACCACTGCAACAGTCCATTGGCATATATTTAGGCCCAGCACACACACAGGCAGAGGAGAGAGGTCCCGTAACAGAGGATCTGGCTTCATGTCAGCAGAGAATCAGTCTGCATGTCATAGCAGAGAATCAGGCTTCACGTCAGCCACCACTGCAACAGTCCATTGGCATATATTTAGGCCTAGCACACAGGCAGAGGAGAGAGGTCCCGTAACAGACAATCTGGCTTCATGTCAGCAGAGAATCAGTCTGCATGTCATAGCAGAGAATGAGGCTTCACGTCAGCCACCACTGCAACAGTCCATTGTCATAAATTTAGGCCCAGCACCCAGGCAGAGGAGGGAGGTCCCGTAACAGACAATCTGGCTTCATGTCAGCAGAGAATTAGTCTGCATGTCATAGCAGAGAATCAGGCTTCATGTCAGCCACCACTGCAACAGTCCATTGGCATATATTTAGGCCTAGCACACAGGCAGAGGAGAGGTTCATTCAACTTTGGGTAGCATCGCAATATAATGGTAAAATGAAAATAAAAATAGGATTGAATGAGGAAGTGCCCTGGAGTCCAATAATATATGGTTATGGGGAGGTAGTTAATGTCTAATCTGGACAAGGGACGGACAGGTCCTGTGGGATCCATGCCTGGTTCATTTTTATGAACGTCAGCTTGTCCACATTGGCTGTAGACAGGCGGCTGCGTTTGTCTGTAATGACGCCCCCTGCCGTGCTGAATACACGTTCAGACAAAACGCTGGCTGCCGGGCAGGCCAGCACCTCCAAGGCATAAAAGGCTAGCTCTGGCCACGTGGACAATTTAGAGACCCAGAAGTTGAATGGGGCCGAACCATCAGTCAGTACGTGGAGGGGTGTGCACACGTACTGTTCCACCATGTTAGTGAAATGTTGCCTCCTGCTAACACGTTGCGTATCAGGTGGTGGTGCAGTTAGCTGTGGCGTGTTGACAAAACTTTTCCACATCTCTGCCATGCTAACCCTGCCCTCAGAGGAGCTGGCCGTGACACAGCTGCCTTGGCGACCTCTTGCTCCTCCTCTGCCTTGGCCTTGGGCTTCCACTTGTTCCCCTGTGACATTTGGGAATGCTCTCAGTAGCGCGTCTACCAACGTGCGCTTGTACTCGCGCATCTTCCTATCACGCTCCAGTGCAGGAAGTAAGGTGGGCACATTGTCTTTGTAGCGTGGATCCAGCAGGGTGGCAACCCAGTAGTCCGCACAGGTTAAAATGTGGGCAACTCTGCTGTCGTTGCGCAGGCACTGCAGCATGTAGTCGCTCATGTGTGCCAGGCTGCCCAGGGATAAGGACAAGCTGTCCTCTGTGGGAGGCGTATCGTCATCGTCCTGCCTTTCCCCCCAGCCACGCACCAGTGATGGGCCCGAGCTGCGTTGGGTGCCACCCCGCTGTGACCATGCTTCATCCTCATCCTCCTCCACCTCCTCCTCATCCTCGTCCTCCTCGTCCTCCAGTAGTGGGCCCTGGCTGGCCACATTTGTACCTGGCCTCTGCTGTTGCCAAAAACCTCCCTCTGAGTCACTTCGAAGAGACTGGCCTGAAAGTGCTAAAAATGACCCCTCTTCCTCCTCCTCCTCCTCCTCCTGGGCCACCTCCTCTTCCATCATCGCCCTAAGTGTTTTCTCAAGGAGACATAGAAGTGGTATTGTAACGCTGATAACGGTGTCATCGCCACTGGCCATGTTGGTGGAGTACTCGAAACAGCGCAACAGGGCACACAGGTCTCGCATGGAGGCCCAGTCATTGGTGGTGAAGTGGTGCTGTTCTGTAGTGCGACTGACCCGTGCGTGCTGCAGCTGAAACTCCACTATGGCCTGCTGCTGCTCGCACAGTCTGTCCAGCATGTGCAAGGTGGAGTTCCACCTGGTGGGCACGTCGCATATGAGGCGGTGAGCGGGAAGGCCGAAGTTACGCTGTAGCGCAGACAGGCGAGCAGCAGCAGGATGTGAACGCCGGAAGCGCGAACAGACGGCCCGCACTTTATGCAGCAGCTCTGACATGTCGGGGTAGTTGTGAATGAACTTCTGCACCACCAAATTCAGCACATGCGCCAAGCAAGGGATGTGCGTCAAATTGGCTAGTCCCAGAGCTGCAACGAGATTTCGCCCATTATCACACACCACCAGGCCGGGCTTGAGGCTCACCGGCAGCAACCACTCGTCGGTCTGTTGTTCTATACCCCGCCACAACTCCTGTGCGGTGTGGGGCCTGTCCCCCAAACATATGAGTTTCAGAATGGCCTGCTGACGTTTACCCCGGGCTGTGCTGAAGTTGGTGGTGAAGGTGTGTGGCTGACTGGATGAGCAGGTGGAAGAAGAGGAGGAGGAAGCCGAGAAGGAGGAGGTGGCAACAGGAGGCAAAGAATGTTGCCCTGCGATCCTTGGCGGCGGAAGGACGTGCGCCAAACAGCTCTCCGCCTGGGGCCCAGCTGCCACTACATTTACCCAGTGTGCAGTTAGGGAGATATAGCGTCCCTGGCCGTGCTTACTGGTCCACGTATCTGTGGTTAGGTGGACCTTGCCACAGATGGCGTTGCGCAGTGCACACTTGATTTTATCGGATACTTGGTTGTGCAGGGAAGGCACGGCTCTCTTGGAGAAGTAGTGCCGGCTGGGAACAACATACTGTGGGACAGCAAGCGACATGAGCTGTTTGAAGCTGTCTGTGTCCACCAGCCTAAATGACAGCATTTCATAGGCCAGTAGTTTAGAAATGCTGGCATTCAGGGCCAGGGATCGAGGGTGGCTAGGTGGGAATTTACGCTTTCTATCAAATGTTTGTGAGATGGAGAGCTGAACGCTGGCGTGTGACATGGTTGAGACGCTTGGTGACGGAGGTGGTGGTGGTGGTGTTGGTGGTACATCCCCTGTTTGCTGGGCGGCAGGTGCCAACGTTCCTCCAGAGGCGGAGGAAGAGGCCGAGGCGGCAGCAGCAGAATAGGCCGAGGCGGCAGCAGCAGAAGAGGTAGCAGGGGGAGCCTGAGTGACTTCCTTGGTTTTAAGGTGTTTACTCCACTGCAGTTCATGCTTTGCATGCAGGTGCCTGGTCATGCAGGTTGTGCTCAGGTTCAGAACGTTAATGCCTCGCTTCAGGCTCTGATGGCACAGCGTGCAAACCACTCGGGTCTTGTCGTCAGCACATTGTTTGAAGAAGTGCCATGCCAGGGAACTCCTTGAAGCTGCCTTTGGGGTGCTCGGTCCCAGATGGCGGCGGTCAGTAGCAGGCGGAGTCTCTTGGCGGCGGGTGTTCTGCTTTTGCCCACTGCTCCCTCTTTTGCTACGCTGTTGGCTCGGTCTCACCACTGCCTCTTCCTCCGAACTGTGAAAGTCAGTGGCACGACCTTCATTCCATGTGGGGTCTAGGACCTCATCGTCCCCTGCATCGTCTTCCACCCAGTCTTGATCCCTGACCTCCTGTTCAGTCTGCACACTGCAGAAAGACGCAGCAGTTGGCACCTGTGTTTCGTCATCATCAGAGACATGCTGAGGTGGTATTCCCATGTCCTCATCATCAGGAAACATAAGTGGTTGTGCGTCAGTGCATTCTATGTCTTTCACCGCTGGGGAAGGGCTAGGTGGATGCCCTTGGGAAACCCTGCCAGCGGAGTCTTCAAACAGCATAAGAGACTGCTGCATAACTTGAGGCTGAGACAGTTTCCCTGGTATGCATGGGGGTGATGTGACAGACTGATGGGGTTGGTTTTCAGGCGCCATCTGTGCGCTTTCTGCAGAAGACTGGGTGGGAGATAATGTGAACGTGCTGGATCCACTGTCGGCCACCCAATTGACTAATGCCTGTACCTGCTCAGGCCTTACCATCCTTAGAACGGCATTGGGCCCCACCATATATCGCTGTAAATTCTGGCGGCTACTGGGACCTGAGGTAGTTGGTACACTAGGACGTGTGGATGTGGCAGAACGGCCACGTCCTCTCCCAGCACCAGAGGGTCCACTAACACCACCACGACCATGTCCACGTCCGCGTCCCTTACTAGATGTTTTTCTCATTGTTATGGTTCACCACAACAACAAATATATTATTTGGCCCAATGTATTGTATTCAAATTCAGCGGGATATAAATTTGAGGCCTAGTATTTAGGCGCTGGGTGACCGGTATGGATTTAGTGACAGAATTAGACTTGGAAATGCACAGAAGCGTGTGTGTGAAGTTATTCTGAATGACCCTATGTGCACCTTCAATATGATCTACCCTTTTAGGGATAGATTTCAAATAGCTCTGATATAGCAGAAACGACTAAATTATGAAATTGCTAAATTGGGAATTGTATTTCAACCCAGAACAAAAAATGTGCTTTGACGGACACTAAATAACTTTCCCAGCCACAACAGGACAGCGGTAACGAGAGATTTAGCGGGATATAAATTTGAGGCCTAGTATTTAGGCGCTGGGTGACAGGTATGGGTTTAGTGACAGAATTAGATTTGGAAATGCACAGTAGCGGGTGTGTGAAGTTATTCTGAATGACCCTATGTGCACCTTGAATATTATATACCCTTTTAGGGATAGATTTCAAATAGCTCTGATATAGCAGAAACCACTAAATTATGAAATTGCTAAATTGGGAATTGTATTTCAACCCAGAACAAGAAATGTGCTTGAACGGACACTAAATAACTCGCCCAGCTACAGCACTAGGGACAGATTTAGCTGGATATAAATTTGAGGCCTAGTATTTAGGCGCTGGGTGACCGGTATGGATTTAGTGACAGAATTAGACTTGGAAATGCACAGAAGCGTGTGTGTGAAGTTATTCTGAATGACCCTATGTGCACCTTGAATATTATATACCCTTTTAGGGATAGATTTCAAATAGCTCTGATATAGCAGAAACCACTAAATTATGAAATTGCTAAATTGGGAATTGTATTTCAACCCAGAACAAAAAATGTGCTTTGACGGACACTAAATAACTTTCCCAGCCACAACAGGACAGCGTTAACGAGAGATTTAGCAGGATATAAATTTGAGGCCTAGTATTTAGGCGCTGGGTGACAGGTATGGGTTTAGTGACAGAATTAGACTTGGAAATACACAGTAGCGGGTGTGTGTGAAGTTATTCTGAATGACCCAATGTGCACCTTGAATATTATATACCCTTTTAGGGATAGATTTCAAATAGCTCTGATATAGCAGAAACCACTAAATTATGAAATTGTTAAATTGGGAATTGTATTTAAACCCAGAACAAAAAATGTGCTTTGACGGACACTAAATAACTTTCCCAGCCACAACAGGACAGCGTTAACGAGAGATTTAGCAGGATATAAATTTGAGGCCTAGTATTTAGGCGCTGGGTGACAGGTATGGGTTTAGTGACAGAATTAGACTTAGAAATACACAGTAGCGGGTGTGTGTGAAGTTATTCTGAATGACCCAATGTGCACCTTGAATATTATATACCCTTTTAGGGATAGATTTCAAATAGCTCTGATATAGCAGAAACCACTAAATTATGAAATTGCTAAATTGGGAATTGTATTTCAACCCAGAACAAGAAATGTGCTTGAACGGACACTAAATAACTCGCCCAGCTACAGCACTAAGGACAGATTTAGCGGGATATAAATTTGAGACCTAGTATTTAGGCGCTGGGTGACAGGTATGGGTTTAGTGCCAGAATTAGACTTGGAAATACACAGTAGCGGGTGTGTGTGAAGTTATTCTGAATGACCCAATGTGCACCTTGAATATTATATACCCTTTTAGGGATAGATTTCAAATAGCTCTGATATAGCAGAAACCACTAAATTATGAAATTGCTAAATTGGGAATTGTATTTCAACCCAGAACAAGAAATGTGCTTGAACGGACACTAAATAACTCGCCCAGCTACAGCACTAGGGACAGATTTAGCTGGATATAAATTTGAGGCCTAGTATTTAGGCGCTGGGTGACCGGTATGGATTTAGTGACAGAATTAGACTTGGAAATGCACAGAAGCGTGTGTGTGAAGTTATTCTGAATGACCCTATGTGCACCTTGAATATTATATACCCTTTTAGGGATAGATTTCAAATAGCTCTGATATAGCAGAAACCACTAAATTATGAAATTGCTAAATTGGGAATTGTATTTCAACCCAGAACAAGAAATGTGCTTGAACGGACACTAAATAACTCGCCCAGCTACAGCACTAAGGACAGATTTAGCGGGATATAAATTTGAGGCCTAGTATTTAGGCGCTGGGTGACAGGTATGGGTTTAGTGCCAGAATTAGACTTGGAAATACACAGTAGCGGGTGTGTGTGAAGTTATTCTGAATGACCCAATGTGCACCTTGAATATTATATACCCTTTTAGGGATAGATTTCAAATAGCTCTGATATAGCAGAAACCACTAAATTATGAAATTGCTAAATTGGGAATTGTATTTCAACCCAGAACAAAAAATGTGCTTTGACGGACACTAAATAACTTTCCCAGCCACAACAGGACAGCGGTAACGAGAGATTTAGCGGGATATAAATTTGAGGCCTAGTATTTAGGCGCTGGGTGACAGGTATGGGTTTAGTGACAGAATTTGATTTGGAAATGCACAGTAGCGGGTGTGTGAAGTTATTCTGAATGACCCTATGTGCACCTTGAATATTATATACCCTTTTAGGGATAGATTTCAAATAGCTCTGATATAGCAGAAACCACTAAATTATGAAATTGCTAAATTGGGAATTGTATTTCAACCCAGAACAAGAAATGTGCTTGAACGGACACTAAATAACTCGCCCAGCTACAGCACTAAGGACAGATTTAGCGGGATATAAATTTGAGACCTAGTATTTAGGCGCTGGGTGACAGGTATGGGTTTAGTGCCAGAATTAGACTTGGAAATACACAGTAGCGGGTGTGTGTGAAGTTATTCTGAATGACCCAATGTGCACCTTGAATATTATATACCCTTTTAGGGATAGATTTCAAATAGCTCTGATATAGCAGAAACCACTAAATTATGAAATTGCTAAATTGGGAATTGTATTTCAACCCAGAACAAGAAATGTGCTTGAACGGACACTAAATAACTCGCCCAGCTACAGCACTAAGGACAGATTTAGCGGGATATAAATTTGAGGCCTAGTATTTAGGCGCTGGGTGACAGGTATGGGTTTAGTGCCAGAATTAGACTTGGAAATACACAGTAGCGGGTGTGTGTGAAGTTATTCTGAATGACCCAATGTGCACCTTGAATATTATATACCCTTTTAGGGATAGATTTCAAATAGCTCTGATATAGCAGAAACCACTAAATTATGAAATTGCTAAATTGGGAATTGTATTTCAACCCAGAACAAGAAATGTGCTTGAACGGACACTAAATAACTCGCCCAGCTACAGCACTAAGGACAGATTTAGCGGGATATAAATTTGAGGCCTAGTATTTAGGCGCTGGGTGACAGGTATGGGTTTAGTGCCAGAATTAGACTTGGAAATACACAGTAGCGGGTGTGTGTGAAGTTATTCTGAATGACCCAATGTGCACCTTGAATATTATATACCCTTTTAGGGATAGATTTCAAATAGCTCTGATATAGCAGAAACCACTAAATTATGAAATTGCTAAATTGGGAATTGTATTTCAACCCAGAACAAGAAATGTGCTTGAACGGACACTAAATAACTCGCCCAGCTACAGCACTAAGGACAGATTTAGCGGGATATAAATTTGAGGCCTAGTATTTAGGCGCTGGGTGACAGGTATGGGTTTAGTGCCAGAATTAGACTTGGAAATACACAGTAGCGGGTGTGTGTGAAGTTATTCTGAATGACCCAATGTGCACCTTGAATATTATATACCCTTTTAGGGATAGATTTCAAATAGCTCTGATATAGCAGAAACCACTAAATTATGAAATTGCTAAATTGGGAATTGTATTTCAACCCAGAACAAGAAATGTGCTTGAACGGACACTAAATAACTCGCCCAGCTACAGCACTAAGGACAGATTTAGCGGGATATAAATTTGAGGCCTAGTATTTAGGCGCTGGGTGACAGGTATGGGTTTAGTGCCAGAATTAGACTTGGAAATACACAGTAGCGGGTGTGTGTGAAGTTATTCTGAATGACCCAATGTGCACCTTGAATATGATATACCCTTTTAGGGATAGATTTCAAATAGCTCTGATATAGCAGAAACCACTAAATTATGAAATTGCTAAATTGGGAATTGTATTTCAACCCAGAACAAGAAATGTGCTTGAACGGACACTAAATAACTCGCCCAGCTACAGCACTAAGGACAGATTTAGCGGGATATAAATTTGAGGCCTAGTATTTAGGCGCTGGGTGACAGGTATGGGTTTAGTGCCAGAATTAGACTTGGAAATACACAGTAGCGGGTGTGTGTGAAGTTATTCTGAATGACCCAATGTGCACCTTGAATATTATATACCCTTTTAGGGATAGATTTCAAATAGCTCTGATATAGCAGAAACCACTAAATTATGAAATTGCTAAATTGGGAATTGTATTTCAACCCAGAACAAGAAATGTGCTTGAACGGACACTAAATAACTCGCCCAGCTACAGCACTAGGGACAGATTTAGCTGGATATAAATTTGAGGCCTAGTATTTAGGCGCTGCGTGACAGGTATGGGTTTAGTGACAGAATTAGACTTGGAAATACACAGTAGCGGGTGTGTGTGAAGTTATTCTGAATGACCCAATGTGCACCTTGAATATTATATACCCTTTTAGGGATAGATTTCAAATAGCTCTGATATAGCAGAAACCACTAAATTATGAAATTGCTAAATTGGGAATTGTATTTCAACCCAGAACAAGAAATGTGCTTGAACGGACACTAAATAACTCGCCCAGCTACAGCACTAGGGACAGATTTAGCTGGATATAAATTTGAGGCCTAGTATTTAGGCGCTGGGTGACCGGTATGGATTTAGTGACAGAATTAGACTGGGATATGGCCAAAAAATAAACAGACTATTGCTGGTTAAATGCACTTGGTGTGACAGCTTCACCCTGATGTAGGCTTTAGCCAAAAAACAACCACACCATTGAGGGTTAAATGCACTTGGTGACAGGCGCAGCTTGCCCCTGATTTAGTATATGGCCAAAAAATGAACAGACTATTGCTGGTTAAATGCACTTGGTGTGACAGCTTCACCCTGATGTAGGCTTTAGCCAAAAAACAACCACACCATTGAGGGTTAAATGCACTTGGTGACAGGCGCAGCTTGCCCCTGATTTTGTATATGGCCAAAAAATGAACAGACTATTGCTGGTTAAATGCACTTGGTGTGACAGCTTCACCCTGATGTAGGCTTTAGCCAAAAAACAACCACACCATTGAGGGTTAAATGCACTTGGTCGCAGCTTGTGCTGGCGCACCACAAGACACAAAATGGCCGCCGATCACCCCAGAAAAATGTGACTGACAAACGGTCTGTGCAGCCTAAAAACAGTGAGCAATTGAGGATCAGCAGCTCAATGATCCACAGCTGCAGATCGATCAGTTAATCAAGTCCTTTGGAGGAGTTAATCTGCCTAATCTCGCCCTACTGTCGCAGCCGCAACCTCTCCCTACGCTAATCAGAGCAGAGTGACGGGCGGCGCTATGTGACTCCAGCTTAAATAGAGGCTGGGTCACATGGTGCTCTGGCCAATCACAGCCATGCCAATAGTAGGCATGGCTGTGATGGCCTCTTGGGGCAAGTAGTATGACGCTTGTTGATTGGCTGCTTTGCAGCCTTTCAAAAAGCGCCAAGAAAGCGTCACAAAAGCGCGAAGAAAGCGACGAACACCGAACCCGGACTTTTACGAAAATGTCCGGGTTCGGGTCCGTGTCACGGACACCCCAAAATTCGGTACGAACCCGAACTATACAGTTCGAGTTCGCTCATCCCTAGTGATCACACACCAGTATTATACTGATATTCTGCAGAGTATCGTCATAAACAGTGCAATTAAATCCAGTGACCCACAGACGACATCTTCTCTGATTGTATTTGTTCACTTTCTAGCTGACTCAGACCACCATAATGACTTCTCCTGGCCACAATTTGTCTCTGCAGGGTTTACTGCTCTGACATCTTTGGCTCTTCACTTTCCAGCACATCTCAGCCCTGTAAAGAAACTTCTTATCCTGCTGCTGCCTTTAACACTACTGCAAAAATAGTATCACACCGATAGTGCCCCACTCAGCAATAGAGGGAGAACCCAGTATACTAATCTGTGTTTTTTTACAATATATATATATATATATACATTGCCTGTCAAAAAAAAATAAAAAATCACCGCCTGGATTTAACTAAGCAAATAGTTATGAGCCTCCTATTGGATAATTACTGCATGGGCGATTATCTTTCAGCTGGCAATAAGTTATTTAACCCCCAACTGGTGAAATGAGTTGCTTCTCATTTCTTAAACAACCATTTCGAAAGACACATCTCGTGGTCGTGTAAAAGATGTTGTTCTGTTTGAGAAGGGTCAAATCATTGGCATGCGTCAAGCAGAGAAAACTTCTAAGGAGATTGCAGAAACTACTAAAATTGGGTTGACAACTGTCCAACACATTATTAAAAACTGGAAGGATAGTGGGGACATACCGTATTCAAGGAAGAAATGTGGCAGGAACAAAATCCTGAATGATTGTGATCGGCGATCACAACGTTTGGTGAAATCAAATCAAAGAAAAACAACAGTAGAACTCAGGGCTATGTTTAATAGTGAAAGTAAGAGCATTTCCACACGCACAATGCAAAGGGAACTCAAGGGATTGGCACTAGACAGCTGTGTAGCGGTAAGAAAACCACTAATCAGTGAGGCAAACCGGAAAAAAAGGCTTAAATTTGCTAGAGAGCATAAAGATTGGACTCTGGAGCAATGGAAGAAGGTCATGTGGTCTGATGAGTCCAGATTTACCCTGTTCCAGAGTAATGGGCACATCAGGGTAAGAAAAGAGGCAGATGAAGTGATGCACCCATCATGCCTAGTGCCTACTGTACAAGCCTGTGGGGGCAGTGCTATGATCTGGGGTTGCTGCAGTTGGTCAGGTCTAGTTTCAGCAACAGTATGTTCTCCAAGAATGAGGTCAGCGGACTACCTGAACATACTGAATGACCAGGTTATTCCATCAATGGATTTTTTCTTCCCTGATGGCACGGGCATATTCCAAGGTGATAATGCCAGGATTCATCAGGCTCAAATTGTGAAAGAGTGGTTCAGGGAGCATGAGACATAATTTTCACACATGGATTGGCCACCACAGAGTCCAGACCTTAACCCCATTGAGAATCTTTGTGATGTGTTGGAGAAGGCTTTGCGCAGCAGTCAGACTCTACCATCATCAATGCAAGATCTTGGTGAAAAATTAATGCAGCACTGGATGGAAATAAATCTTGTGACATTGCAGAAGCTTATCGAAACAATGCCACAGCGAATGCGTGCCGTAATCAAAGCTAAAGGCGGTCCAACAAAATATAAGAGTGTGTGACTTTTTTATTTTTTTGGTGCCAACTTTTTTTTTTGGGACACGCAGTGTTTTTATATATATATATATATATATATATATATATTGTCTAAGGTGTACTCAGTATGCGGAGTACGCGTGCGCAGTATTGCAGGCCAGGCGATGCCCCTCTGGGCAAATATATATATAGTTTATTATATTACTTCAAAATTAATTGGAGCTTTGGCTGTGGCAGTGGTGAGAAGTTGTCCTGTCATTCTGTATAGACTTCTATATTCAGAGTAATTTGAGCTCTCTTACTATTGATTTACGCTGTGTAACTGACCACATGCCATCCAAGATTAATGCTAGCAGTCATGGCTGGTAAATGAGAATATTTCATATGTGACCAGTGAGCATGGACACTGTAGTCCCATTCACATGAAATGAAAATGAGTGAATCTGTGCATTTCTATCTATTGTAAGAAATTGTGCAGTAGAGCATGACGTGGTGGGGAGAGCTGAACACAGATTATGAATTAGACGTTTTTCCATTAGATTAGGAACTATGGACTGTTTAATATGGTACAGTATTTTGTCAGGTATTATAATGTGATGTATTCCGGTTATAGAAAGTTATCCCTTATTCACAGGATAGATTGATGGACGTTCTACTGCTGGGATCCCTTCCAATCACGAGAACGGGGGCCCCGTACACCATGGAGCCCGCCCGAAATGAATTTAGTGACTGGACAGGCATGCATGTGGTGCTCCATATACAGGGGCGTACATAGAAACCACTGGGCCCCATGACAAGAATCTGAATTGGGCCCCCTTGTGAGTGACCCATCGCACCCTTTAGGCCTCTTTCACACGGGCGTTGCTGGAAAATGTGCGGGTGCGTTGTGGGAACACGCGCGATTTTTCAGCGCGAGTGCCAAACATTGTAATGCGTTTTGCACTCGCGTGAGAAAAATCGCGCATGTTTGGTACCCAAACCCGAATTTATTCACAGAAGTTCGGGCTTGGGATCAGTGTTCTGTAGATTGTATTATTTTCCCTTATAACATGGTTATAAGGGAAAATAATAGAATTCTGAATACAGAATGCATAGTAAAATAGCGCTGGAGAGGTTAAAAAAAAAGAAAAAATAATTTAACTCACCTTAGTCCACTTGATCGCGAAGCCGGCATCTCCTTCTGTCTTCATCTTAGCTGTGTGGAGGAACAGGACCTGTGGTGACATCACTCCGGTCATCACATGATCCATCACATGATCTTTTACCATTGTGATGGATCATGTGATGACCAGAGTGACGTCACCACAGGTCCTGTTCCTCCACACAGCTAAGATGAAGAGAGAAGGAGATGCCGGTTTCGCGATCAAGTGGACTAAGGTGAGTTAAATTTTTTAAAACATTTTTTTAACCCCTCCAGCACTATTGTACTATGCATTCTGTATTCAGAATGCTATTATTTTCCCTTATAACCATGTTATAAGGGAAAATAATAATGATCGGGTCTCCATCCCGATCGTCTCCTAGCACTTGCTTGCGGATGCTTGCGATTTTCACGCAACCCCATTCATTTCTATGGGGCCTGCCTTACGTGAAAAACGCACAAAATAGAGCATGCTGTGATTTTCACGCAACGCACAAGTGATGAGTGAAAATCACCGCTCATGTGAACAGCCCCATAGAAATAAATGGGTCGGGATTCAGTGCGGGTGCAATGCGTTCAACTCACGCATCGCATCCGCGCGGAATACTCGCCGGGGGAAGGGGCCTTAGGGTACGTGCACATCTGCTGCTGAGGTTCCAGCAGAAGCCTCTGTTGCAGATTCTGGCAAAAACAAAGGGCAAAATAATGCTGCATGCGGGATCATGAATGACCCCATGATTGTGAATGGGATCCGGCAGGTGTCAGCAGTGTTTGGTATATGCTGGATCTGGCGATTCTGGTACTCTGTTATGCTGGAACAGAATACCAAAACCTAGCCTTACCCGATAAACTGTGCCCGCTGCTGCAACTTTTTATATAGTGTGCCATCCTTCTCCCCCATGGACTGTGCCTGCTGCTGATTCACCTCCTCCCCGATGCTGACCTACTGTTTGTGCTGCTGGCAGAGCGCGATCAGGGCCTGGGGCTGGTGACACTTCTGGATCAGGTCAGGTCCAGACTGGTTAGTGAGGTCACAGCGTGACGCGTGCTGGCAGAGGAACAGGACAGGGACATTTCACAAAGTGCAGCCACCAAAAACTAAAGGATTTAATCCAGTCACAACTGATGTTTCTCTGACTGCTGCAAAGCCTGCTAATACACACCTCAGCTGCTGCAGAGCCTCCTAATACACACCTCAGCTGCTGCAGAGCCTCCTAATACACACCTCAGCTGCTGCAGAGCCTCCTAATACACACCTCAGCTGCTGCAGAGCCTCCTAATACACACCTCAGCTTCTGCTGAACCACCTAATACACACCTCAGCTTCTGCTGAACCTCCTAATACACACCTCAGCTGTTGCTGAACCTCCTAATACACACCTCAGCTGCTGCTGAACCTCCTAATACACACCTCAGCTTCTGCTGAACCCCACCGGTCTAATAAGTATCCAGTTTCCTGTGGATAGGGGATAATTTAGTATAACCTAAATACCCCTTTAATAAAAAATAAATAATCTATATTCACCCTCACTGATCCCCCGCTGTTGCCATTCTGATGCTGTTCCGATCCCTGCTGCTGTTCACTTCCTCTTCCCAGCTTGACACCCCCTCAAAAATACCAGGAAAGGTGGCTCATTTAAAAAAAAAATACTTGAAAAAAAATACTTTTACTGTCCATCGCCATTTTCTAACTCAACTTTCGAGTGTTTGGGTCTTCACTTTTCAGACATAGAACTCCAAATACTGTAAATATTAGTGCCGGACCCCTGTCCACCCCTGACCTCATAGCAGTCGTATGGTCTGCCTCTAGGAGAGGTAGACCGTTATGTTCCATATTGTCTTACTCCAAGGCAGAGCTTGTTTTTAGCTTTGTAAAATGTGTTTTTTTACATTTACTGTAGTGCGGTATTTGTACAATGGAAGGCGGTGATGAGCCATTACATCAGTATAACCCGTTTCAATACAATCCCTCATCAGGTCCTTTTATTGGAAGCAGTTAAGTTTATTGGACTAATTTTTATAGTGCATAATAACCCGCAGTATATGTACTTGTAGTCAGCAGTGTAAACAGGCGGCTAATTTGTTGCTGCTGCTCACTTTTTATGTGGGTTTGTGTTTGTAAACTCTTTAAACTGGTCCATATGGGAAGATTCAACCATGCATTCGCTGTAAGGCTGGTTAAACAGGGCAGTTTCTCTCTGTTGATCTTCCTGTGCTATTCCAGATGGCCGGCACTTAGTTAATTGAACCAAAGAAGAAAAGAGCAGTATCTGCACTTAATAACAGTCAATGTTGCACAATTTTCCCCAGCGGTGTAGGTGACGTGAACCTCTCCACCCATTTGTCCTGTGTGATCTTTGCAAAAGCCCAAGTACATTGTGTAAATACATTTAGCCTTCATCTATATACAGTATGTGCCTACAGCACTGAGGTCTCACATTTACATCATGTTCTACTGGGTTTCTTGGGAATTTTCTCATACTGGAGTTTTTTTATGATTTTGTGCAAAGACATGCCCCTGTGGAAATTCGCACACCATATTTTTGCAATAGCACTCTCCAATTTGCTACTACGGGAATATACCTGTAAAAGGTTTCATACTCATGGCCGTATCCGTTTTGTAGTTCGCAAATTGCCGACCATATCCATGTGCCATCTGCATTTTTTGCAGACCATTTGACTTCAGTGGGTCCTTGGTCCCTATTACGTGTCCAGTCATTGACAGCCAGCCACTGTCTGCTTCGTGTGCAGTTGCGTCACGAATAGGAAACCTGGACTGCTGCGGACTGGAACCATCTTGTCTTTAGCAATGGATCCAGGTTCTGTTTGGGATCCAATGATAGTCAGATTTGAGTATGGAGGCCTCGTAGTGAGTGACATCCTGCGGCCACATGTGTTTCCTCTCATGGCCGGGCTTCCAACTAGCATTTTTCAGGAGGATAATGCTCACCCACACACAGCAAGGGTTTCCTAGGAATGTCTTCACCAGATTGCAAGACTTCCCTGTCCTGCCTGGTCACTACATTTTTCACCTAGCATTTATAGGACCAGCATTTATCATCAAGCATTTATAGGACCAGCTGGGACATCAGCTTTAGCAGCCTACAAGTGTGCAGGATCTACAGGCCCAGCTGCAACATCTATGGGGAAATGTGCTGCAGGATACCATACAGAACCTGTAGGCCTCCATGCCCAACCATATCTCATCTTCTATCCAGGCTAGAGGCGGCCCAACAAGGTACTAGAACCTCCTTTCAGTTGTCAAGTTTTCCCCAATAAACCTATCCTTATTGTAATCACTTACATGTATCATCATTACATTCAAACATATAAAGCTTTATTTGATTCCGACACCTCCTTCTTGATGCGTTATTTTTTTTGTCAGTGAATGTATTACACAGTGCCCTTCGAAATCTATGGGCTCACTGTGTGATGCATACACACACTCTTTGTAGCTATTCTTCACTCTGACTCATATTTAAATAGTCACTATACTTTCAACCAAATTTTCATAAATTAATAATACAGGTGAATATAAGAAACTTTGTAATATGTCATCAGAGAATTCCATTTTCTTCCTCTAGTAGCTCACTCCTCCTCCCCCTCCTTTCTTCATAGATCTCTATGGGCAGCATGTGTCTGTATCTACCTCAGTTCAGTTCAGTCCTCCTCTCCCCTTTCCTCTGTATAGTCTCCTATGGGTGGCATGTACTGTACATCTGATGCTTTAGTGAGCTGACAAGCTGCCTCATGGCTCAAGATGGATTTAGCAGAGAATGTTAGTTAAGAAGAGGAAGGGGTGAAGGAGACATTTTCTGTAATAAGATATATTACAATGTTTCTTATATTCACCTCTACAATTGATGTATGTAATGTTTGTTAGTGCAGTGATTATTTAAGGATTCTGCATTTGGGCCTCCCAGTGACTCAGAATTTCTGGATTTTTTAAGGATGCCTTCACACGCAGCACATTTTGCAAATCAGTGGCATTTGTCAGAATGGGTTTATTTTGGCAGCAAGCACATGCATTTCTGCAAGCCCTATTTAGATGAATGGAACGGAGAAAATCTGCTATGTGTGAAGGCACCCTAAATAAGACAACTTTTTAAAGGATCACATGTTCCACCAATTGCATGTGATAATAGGGTCGTAGTATTATATATACCCAGTTAACTAATGGTAAGCCAGGGGTGAATTTTTTCTTTCTTTATATATTTCTACTTTTAGAGTTTATTAAGGTTTCTCAGGTATGTCGCTTCTGTGTCTGCTGTGCATAGGCAGAATACAGACTTCCAGAATTGTGGCCTCATTTTTGCTGAGTTGTATGGGAAAGGTGAGATGTTGAGTTTTCTGCTGCTGCTCTTCTTTATTATTGCATTCATGTATACACGGCTATTGTCTTATTTGACTGTACTAAAAATACACATGTGCAAGATACAGTAGTCTATATCAATCTATAATACAGTTTGATAACTTCAATATGGCCAGCCTAGACAATGATCACATAGAAAAATATGGAGGTACAGCTGACATGAATGTACGGATCTTCCCCTGTTTGCCTTTCAGACATCTAGTGAGGGTGCACAGACACTCCTGGATTTATGGGCAGGACACATATGCACAAAATGAATGTCCAGCATTCTGGGATTAAATCTTCAAAGCCTTATTTGACCATATAAAAAATTACAGATCACAATGTTTTTAACAGTTATTTGTTTTTTGTTTTTTTACTTGTAAACACATTGTTACAATAAATGTAAAAACATAATTGCCCAATAATATGTTTCTGTGAGATCACAAATCATGTTGCTAAACAGTTACGGTGACATCTTAGATTAAGATACTTTCTGTTCCGTGACCCTGTTCAGCAATTGCTTGTACAATCTGTGCAGTGTATGCTCATGCAGTATTCAGAATCGAGTGCAGCAGGCAAGGGGAGGGAGAGGACAATAGTGGTGGCAGTGCCAATGATGGTGGTAGTACTCAAGGTGACGGTCATCACTCTGTCGCTCCCTGAGCTGTGCAGTGGAGGGAAGGGTGCACCCTTTCTTCCCCTTGGTGCACACCCTAGTTGGGGACCCTTGGTGATGATGGGTTTTGGGATGCAAGGCAGTGGTCCCTTGTGGTGTAGGATGATAGGATGTAGTGGCAGTGCAGGTGATGGTGCAGTGCAATGAGGAGCTGACTTTGGGTGTAACATGTGAACAGTTTTACTAGAAACTTTGGCAGTTCATAGATACATGTACTTGCAAGGCTAGGCACAGTCCTTACATGTTGCATAACGTAGTCCCTTTTCCAGTTAAACTGTGCAATCTTCCCATATCGACCAAGGGCAGATGCCTCTTAATAAATTAGGTGTAGCTCTGGTCCTCCATGCATCAGAAAGTCACATCTACTATCAAGTCTGTAGACTTGAGCTATTATTTAATCCAGTTTCTAGCACAAATTATTGTAAGTCTTGTGAGCTGCACAGGTTTGTCCACCTTCTAAGCCCCGCCACTTTTCTCACTACTTTAGAAAAGCGGCAAAAAGTAAAAATTTATGATGCAGGTATGTTATGGACCATAATTAGCAACTTTGTAATGCCACTCTTGTGGTTTAAAATCCTTAAAGGGCTTTTCTGGGAGTTTAATATTGATAGCTTATCCTCAGGATAGGTCATAAATATCTGATCAGTGGAGTTCTCCCCCAATGTTTCTATGTCAGCTACGAGTAAAAACAGCAACTGAGGAAGGGGTCTGTTTTGTAAATCCCCGAAACGCGTTTGGTATCCCCCCCCCCACCAGGAGAAGTGGGTTCGCAAGTCCGAGGAAACCTGGAGGTCTTATCTCTTGGGCCAGAGAATATCGGAATATATCGGTGTCATAGACACGTGCAACAAACATTTCCACTGGCGCCAAAAATTTGAACCTGGACACTAACCCTTGAGACCGGAGTTGGATACTACACGCCGAGTTGAGGGAACATAACCCAGGGTGAAGGAGCCTCCGGTAAGAACTTGCTTATCCCACATTACAGCGATCGCTCTAATCCAATACAGCGGGACGCCGCTGTGCGCACCGACAGCTGAATTACTACAAAGTTAAACTTTACAGCTGCGTACGCTTGGGACTTCGGTCCTCTCTATATGAGAGACCTGACATAAAGACTGTTCGCAGGAGTGAATACCATATATGGAACTACTCTTCAAAGTTCAAATACTGAACATTTCCACTAATTAATATTTGGACTTATTCAATATTTATTGGGATCTTATTCATTAATGCAATAATACTGCTGTATTTAATTTCTTTTTATAGCTGTTTTATATTATTATATTTATCATCATATGTATCATTGTCAGTATCAAATTTTTTATCTCCCAAAAATTTCTTATCTCCCAAATTTTTTTTATCTCTCCCCAAAAAAATTTATCTCCAAATTTTTTATATTTTTTTGCTGATACCTTATTGTATTTTCATATTGTATGCTTTTATCTTACTCTGCTATTCAATAAAAAGATCCCTATACTTTTAGTGAGCGCACCACTTCCATTCTTTTATAAAAACAGCAACTGTTCGAAATGCGTAAGACAGTTACACTTTGGTTTGTAATTTTTTAATATAGACTAATAAAACTTTGAAAATTTCGGGAATGCTGGACATTTACATTTAAATTTGTGGTAATAACATTTGTTGGCTGACTCGCTACAGGGACTGTCGCATCATGTATTCCACTAGAATGGGTTTTATTGCGCTTTTTTTTTTTAAAACGAAATGTGAAAAAACATAAATGCAAATTTTATGGACTTAAAAATGTACTATACAAACATTTGGGTTTGGGTAAGCAAATTTTTGTATTTCACTGCTAAAACCAGAGATTGGGCCTGCAAATTTGATAATAGGAATTAAGGCAGTGATTAAGAATGGAATAATTCTGTATGAACTGATAACACTCTGAAGCAAGGACATGGAGGATATTTAGGAAGTGAAGCTAGTGATCTGGCATATAGCCTATAATAAGCAGTGAACTTTAATTGGCAGTAAGCAAAGAATCTTCAACTATTTTCCCCTCATCCCAGAGCAGATGTCATTATTCAGATGGTCTAGTGGAGCAATACTCTCTAAACATTGAGTAATGTACAAACTGATCCTTAGTAAATCTATGTACAAGCTTGACAAAGACTTCACCGTAGTCCAAACGTTGCTGTTTTTATTGGTCCTTTTTGTACGTATGGTATATCATGGATTACCAACTAATAAAGAATTAATGGAGAACTATGCTGCCGTCATCTATTAACTGAACGTCTATTCTGATGATAGGTCATCAATATCTAGAACCTAGAAAACCCCTTTAACCTCTTGAGGACCGGGATCATTTTCACCTTAAGGACCAGGCAATTTTTTGCAAATCTGACCAGTGTCACTTTATGTGGCAATAACTTTAAAACCCTTTATATATCCAGGCCATTCTGAGATTGTTTTCTCGTCACGTATTGTACTTCAAATAAATTTGTATATTTTTTTTAATTCTAAATTTACCCAAAATTTGGAAAATTTAGCTAATTTCCAAATTTCAATTTCTCTACTTTTATAATAGATAGTAATACCTCCAAAAATAGTTATTACTTTACATTCCCCATATGTCTACTTCATGTTTGAATCATTTTGTGAATGCCATTTTATTTTTTGGGGACGTTAGAAGTTTAGAAGCAAATCTAACCCACTTTTTCAGGACCAGTTCAGGTCTGAAGTCACTTTGTGAGGCTTACATAATAGAAACCACCCAAAAATGACCCCATTTTACAAACTACACCCTCAAGGTATTCAAAACTGATATTACAAACTTTGTTAACCCTTTAGGTGTTCCACAAGAATTAATGGAAAATGGAGATAACATTTCAAAATTTAACTTTTTGGGCAGATTTTCCATTTTAATATTTTTTTTCCAGTTACAAAGCAAGGGTTAACAGCCAAACAAAACTCAATATTTATGGCCATGATTCTGTAGTTTACAGAAACACCCAATATGTGGTCATAAACTGCTGTATGGGCACACGGCAGGGCGCAGAAGGAAAGGAACGCCGTACAGTTTTTGGAAGGCAGATTTTGGTGGACAGTTTTTTTGACACCATGTCCCATTTGAAGCCCCCTCTGATGCACCCCTAGAGTAGAAACTCCAAACTCCATTTTAGAAAATAGATCCCCTCAAGGTATACAAAACTGATTTTACAAACTTTGTTAACCCTTTAGGTGTTCCACAAGAATTAATGTAAAATAGAGATAAAATTTCAAAATTTCACATTTTTGGCAGATTTTCGATTTGAATAGGGTACATAAGATTTTTTGTTGCTCTATATTATACTTTTTGTGAGGCAAGGTAACAAGAAATAGCTGTTTCGTCACCGTTTTAATTTTTTGTTATTTACAAGATTCATCTGACAGGTTAGATCATGTGGTATTTTATAGAGCAGGTTGTCACGGACGCGACATTACCAAATATGACTACTTTTTTGGGTTGTTTGTTTCAGTTTTACATAAGAAAGCATAAAAAAAAATAATGATTCTTTAGTGTCTCCACATTCTGAAAGCCCTATTTTTTTATTTATTTTTTGGGTGAATGTCTTGTGTAGGGGCTCTTTTTTTTCGGGATGAGATGACGGTTTGATTGGCACTATTTTAGGGTGCGTATGACTTTTTGATTGCTTGCTATTACACTTTTTGTGATGTAAGGTGACAAAAAAAGGCTTTTTTACACCGTTTTTATTTAATACATTTTACGGTATTCAGCTGAGGGGTTAGGTCATCAGATTTTTTTTATAGAGCAGGTTATTACGGATGCGGCGATACCTAATATGTATACTTTTTTATGTAAGTTTTACACAATAATCTTTTTTTTAAAAAATATATATAATGTTTTAATGTCTCCATATTCTGAGAGCCATAGTTTTTTCAGTTTTTTGTTGATTATCTTAGGTAGGGTCTCATTTTTTGCGGGATGAGATGATGGTTTGAATTTCACTATTTTGGGGTGCATATGACTTTTTGATCGCTTGCTATTACACTTTTTGTAATGTAAGGTGGCAAAAAATGGCTTTTTTTACACTTTTTTTTTACGGTGTTCATCTGAGGGGTTAGGTCATGTGATATTTTTATAGAGCAGGTTCTTACAGATGCGGTGATACCTAATATGTGTACTTTTTTAATTTACTTACGTTTTACACAATATCAGCTTTTTTAAACAAACAAAAGGTGTTTTAGTGTCTCCATATTCTAAGCCATATTTTTTTTTTGGGGGGGGCGATTGTCTTAAGTCAGGGCTCATTTTTTGCGGGATGAGGTGACAGTTATATTGGTACTATTTTGGTGGGCATACACCTTTTTAATCGCTTGCTGTTGTACTTTTAGTGATGTGAGGTGACAAAAAAAATTGTTTATTTAGCACAGTTTTTTTTTTTTTTTTTTACGGTGTTCATCTGAGAGGTTAGTTTATGTGATACACGATGATACCTAATATGTCTACTTTTCTTTTTTTCCCTATCTTTTACCAATTTTTTTTAACTTTATTTGGCGAAAATAATGTTTTTTTTACTTGAAACTTAAAATAAAAATTGGGGGGGGGGGGGGGGTTATTTTTCAACTTTTTTTTCACTTTATTTTTTGTCCCACTTTGGAACTTCAACTTTTGGGGGTCTGATCCCCTTTACAATGCATTCCAATACTTCTGTATTGGAATGCATTGGCTGTATGAGTAATACAGTATGTATTACTCATACAGCTTCCTGCCTGTGAGATCCAGAGGGCTGGATCTCACAGGCTCTTCACCAGAAGGCAGCCCTGATGCCTAAGGATCCTCACCGGAATGACCCGTAAACGCTGCAAACCGCAGGTCTGAATTGACCTGCGGTTTGCAGCGACCGCCGATATGGGGGGGTCACAGGACCCACCTCGGCATTGTCGCAGAGTGCCTGCTGAATGATTTCAGCAGGCACTCTGTACCGATCACTGCCCGCCGTGTGGCGGTGATCGGAAATACACAGGGTGTACCTGTACGCCCTGCGTCCTTAAGTACCGGGATATCAGGGCGTACAGGTACTCCCTGTGTCCCCAAGAGGTTAAGTCATAACAGTCTATTAAAGTCCAATTTGATGCCCTCATTATTTAAATTGCCTATTAAATAAAGATTCAAAAATACATAGGAAAACATGACACATAAATATCACAGAAACTTTATCGTAGTTGGTAACAGCGGCGTAGCTATAGGGGGTGCAGAGGTAGCAGTCACTACCGGCCTCAGGAGCCGACAGGGGCTCAAAGATCCTTGTGCCACATAAGAAGACACTGGTAGTTTAGAAAGTGCATGGTCAAGTTACACCTCTGACTGGACGGAAGGGGTCAGGTCAAGAATTTGGCATGGTGGGAGGGGGGGAGGTGCAGTTTCCATTTTTGCCAGAGGCAGCATGAAGGCTTCCGTGTCCCCTGGCCACAAAGGGGGGCCCAAGCTGAACTCTTGCACCAGGGCCCATGAGCCTTTATCTACAGTATGCCCCTGATTGGTAATATTGACTAGAAGTGATGGATTGTCCATAGCTTGAGAGAGAGAGAAAAATTTGATTCATTAAATGCTAATTGGGCAGATGTAATTCAGCTGCTGATTGGTGCTCAGGTTTGTGCTGTGAGTTCCCACTCAGAGAGGGTAGAGCCGCTTCCTTCACTGTACTGCTGCAGAGCTCACACTCAGTAAAATAGAAGCCTAAACATTTTGTATGTACTTAAAAATTTCCTAGGCAGTTTGTTAGTTTTAACCTTTTGATTATTAACTACTTGGCAAAACTCAAAATGATTATGGAGGGAAAGCCAGATCAGTTCATCAGATCAATTTACAGGACTTAATCAAGGTTGAACAAAGTGTCAGACTGGCCCAACAGAATACCAGAGGATCTTCCAGTGGGCCCAGGCTCTGATACCATAGTGGGCTTCAAAAGGTACAGAAGAAATAAAATTAGTTGCCGTCGGAGTCAGACAATAATTAGCCACTATTGTTTTAAATCAAAATCTGTTTATTGTTGATATGGAGGTTGGGCAACATGAATGATTTCCTCTAGTGGGCCGAAGGAACCCCAGTCCGATCTTGGTTGAACACTATTCTGATATTTACACTAAAGAGGGAGATTCTTCTCCAGTGGGCAGCAAGGTGGCTCACTGGTTAGCACTGGTGCCTTGCAGCGCTGGATTACTCGCCCAAGGGCAACATCTGCATGGACTTTGTATGTTCTCTGTGTGTTTGTGTGGGTTCCCTCTGGTTTCCTCCCACACTCCAAAGACATACTGATAGGAAACTTAGATTGTCAGCCCCATTGGGGACAGCAACTACTGATAATGTCTGTAAAGCGCTGCAGAATATGTTAGTGCTATATACTGTAAGTGAGTAAATTATATAAATAAATGAAATAAATAAGTTTCTCCAATTTTTATGTGGTAGACTTGGGAAAAGCTTGGAGAACATTCTGTTATGATCTGCTCATATTTGTCCTGTGAGTGCTAATGTAGTATATACATATTAATCTTGTTCTGGCAAACCTTATGACACAAGCCATGTAATGTCATCTGTTTTACTCGTGTATTTGGGATTTATATTTTCCAGTGCACCAGATGGAGCGTTGTTTCTTCTATTAATGTATTTTCATTTATCTCCTTTTTCCTGCTGTAGTTTTCATGTTTAATGCACATAATGCCAAACATCGCTGCCTGGATGTCACAGCTGCAGTCTCATTGGTGATAAATTCATGAGACTTTGAGAACATTCTTTTAATGTGTATTGAGCCGTCTCTAACAACAGATTTTTCGTAATGTGTGGCCAGTCTTGCTAAATAATTAATATGTATTAATACTTTAAAGGGAATCAACCCTGTTAGTGCATCGCTTCTAAAATATACTTTAAGAAACAAGCCATAGCAGGACCCTTTGGACATTTCATCGTTGCACATAGTTCCAGGAGCTGGCACTCAGTCAGTGGCGGTACACATGTAAAGGGAATCCCCGTAATGTACTATGGCCAACAATCCCAGCACATGCTTTCCTTGATTTTATTTAATGCGTATAATCAGTACAATAGGATGTGTTCTGTCCTATCCCAAATAAAAGAAAGCAAGAGCCGCTGGCTTGCAATATTGTGTATTAGTGTCAAAGTCTAAAGAGCACAAACTTTGATGGTGTTATGTACAGGTGATATGTTCTTATTGGACCTGATCTGTTTCCTATAATGATCCAAAAACGATGTATGTATGCCTTTTCCCTTGGTGAGAATCAGGAAGACTTGGTAGGGGAGCGATTTTGTTATTGATGGCCTATCCTCAGGGTATTGCATTAATATTCAGATATGGGTGGGGGTCAGGCACCTTGTACCTCTGCCAATCAGTTGTTTCAGTGCAGCTCCAGCAAAGGAAACACTCTGCCCACTGAAGTCATTGGGAGCAGTGCTGCAATAATCACCTTCGTCCACTTGTCCTCTACATGTTGGATGTCATTATGTATCTCCAGCGCTGGAGCTACACTGAAACAGTTGATCGTCAGGTGCCTGGGGTGTCGGACCCTCACTGATCAGTTATTAATTACCTATCCTGAGGATAGGCCATCAATAACAAAATTCTAAATTTACCCTTTAAGGGATTTTCCTAATAATAACATTTATCACCTATGCACGGGATGGGTGATAAATGTACAATCGCTGGGACCACTGGGACTTCCACTGATTGGGAAAACGGAGCTCCTTGAGTTCCGAGTGTGAATAAAGTGGAATGAGTGATTGCTGCTCCATTCACTATGTCAGAGACATTCCTATAGACAGTGAATGGAGAAGTAGTCAGGCATGTACCCAGCCATTCCATTCACATGGGAGACTCAGGGACTCCTGTACTTGTGATTGGTGGTGGTCCCAGCAATCAGCTCTCCAGCAATCATACATTTAGTCGCCTATCTTATGGAAAGGTGATAAATGTTAGCAGGAGAATCCATTAATAAGGTCAGCTACTTTATTGATCACCAGCTTGCACACATTCATTCATACTGCCAAAAGAATGTTTTCCTACGTTCTTCATACATGTATAAGGGGGGTGTCTACTTGAGGTATAATTGGGAGCTTTGAGTATATTTTGCTACTCAATTTTAGTGATCTTAGGTTGGCATTATGCGGGCTTCTATACAAAGCAATGAGCTAATATAACCAATTCCTACACATGTAAATGGAGCAATCTTTGACACTGTATGTTCCTCAAAGATTACTAATGCCATCGTTCTGGCACATAAATTCCCATTTTTGTTGGCAGCGCCTCCATATTTGCGCAGGGCGATGTACAACCAATGATTCCTAATGCCAAATACAAGATGCAATCACCCAACCAAGGAGCATTTTCTTGTTTGTCGGGTGATCAGCAACATGTTTACATGGAGCAATGATGGGGCTAATGAAAGTTGATATGAATGTTCGTCTCAGGTAAAAGACCCCAAAAATGAGTGTATTGTGGAATAGGTTACCTCTTTATAGGCACTGGAAAATAAATACTGAATAACTACGTGCATCTGGTTAACAGAAAATTTCTAAATTTCCCTATATATGATAACCCAATCATAACGTCATGGTGAAACATTGAACCATGACCAATGTCTTCAAAGAAAAGAAGAACTTGCAGTTCCTAATTTAGTTTCATCTGATTCCTTGACACCATTCACCTTTGGTAGCCCAGTTATTTTGGGATACGTTTATGTGTTTTACATTGATAAGTATCACATCGTTGAAGTCGTTTTCGTTTTTCGAGACAATGTGGGCATTATGTTGTCACTCTTCCTATTTATGCCTTGGAGGGAATAAACATGAGCAAAGGTTCCGATTTTCTCAGCTCTACTCCATTGTACCAGGATGCTTGTTCAAACAAAAAGGGCTTCATAAATAAATACAGGTAAGCCCAGAATGGTACATCTGTGCACCCCCTGCTGTGCTCTTTAAATGACTTGGTTTTTTTTTAGATCTAAGTATACTTTTGACCCAGATGTTATCGACTCGTTTAGCGATCAGTCATACAAAGAGTTTGCAAAACATTTTTTACGCTTTCTTCCTATGGAAAAGGATATCTGCTTGGTTTCCCCATGTAGTAGACACAAAACTCATGCTGTCATTGTGTCGCTGTTCTCTGTCAGCACAGCTCTAATTAACCACCTCCCAGCAGAGGCATCTAGTGTAGGAATTTGTTTCATGAATGATCCTGGGATTTTGAAGTTTTGAAGGAAATAGCAGATATAGACCATTGTTCTTCTTAATATTCTTGGCACTTGGTCTGACACCCTGTGATCATGTTATCCCTTCAGGCCGGGGCTTCCTAGACTCTCGCTGCCCTCTGATGGCACACACGTTTCTTTAGTATTTCTGACTATTCCAGTTTTTCATGTATGCTAGCGCGTAAATTTCACACATGTTCAGTAAACTCATATCAGATAATGGCAAAGTTTCTGTCTAGTTTGGATATATAAAATACAGTGAGGGTTATTCCTATCTAATAAAGTGAAGGCCTATCTCTTGGATCATGGGGGTCCAAGAGGTCAGATGCCAACTGATCACAAAGTCATGCCATATCCTGGTATTATGAGATGGATATAACCCTTTAATAATGTCTGAAAGAATGAAACAAGTAACATGGAGGAAAGGAAGTGACACCTTCTGTCAGAAGTAGTTGTCCTTACCACTATCCTCTTAATCATCACCTGTAACCAGGAGGGAATTGTTGCTGCTCCTATAAAGCTGATCTTACAGAGTGTACATTGGTAAACCTTAAAGAGAGGCTTCACTTCTCTCTGTGGCCAGCTCCTCTCTCACTGGTTTGATTGACAGGGCCAGGCAGTGGTCAAGGGGAGAGGGAAGGACTGACCACAGAGAGGAGAGGAGCTTGGGTGCAACAACAGCAATGGTGATGGAAAAAAACAACAACTACATTTTAATCAGGTGAACCACAGCTATATGTCTATGCAAGTAGTTTAATAGGGAGGTCACTGGTGACATATTTCCTTTAAAGGATACCTGCCATTTTTATAATAAAACTTTTCACATGTCATAGTTAGGGATGAGCAAATCGACTTCGGATGAAACATCCGGTGTCGATTCGCATAAAACTTCGTTCTAATTCTGTACGGAGCAGGAGGTCTGTACAGTATTAGAATGTATTGAGCCGAAGTTATTGCTTCGCGAAGTCTCGCAAGACTTCACGCAATAACTTCAGAAATTAATTTGTACTGTAAATTTTTTTTTATTAGAACAAAGTTTTATGTGAATTGACTTCGGATTTTTCAGTCAAAGTCGATTCGCTCATCCCTAGTCATAGTGGCATATCCAAAGATTTTACCGGGGGGGTTATCCCAGTGCTGAGAAGCCCACTGAACACTGGAAAGTAGGGGCAGAAGCAATATGCTGAGCACTGGGCTTCTTCGTCTCTGATCAGAGCAGTGCATGTCGTAATAGAAAGTCTACGGCCCATGTATTTCTAAGGCTGGGTTCACATCACGTTTTTCACAAATAAACGTAAATGTTAAACGGATGCCTCACACTGATGCCATACCGTGGCATCCTTTTACTATAGAGTTCCAATGTAAGCAGATAAAACAAAAAACATATACTTTTTTTTTACCATTGTAAAAAAAATTATAATTTTTTTTACCGGACTGTGCAGGATACAAGAACGTGGTGTGCTGCGTTTTGGTATCCTTTGTTTTGTAACGTATACGTCAAACGAAGGCATAAACGTAATATGAACCCATTCTAAGCATGCTTCTGACGGAAGAGCTAAAAAAAAAATGATAAATCAAAGCCATAGGACCACAGTGCTCATCTGAGTGCTTCTGCTCCTTCATACTGGTGATCAGTGGAGTCCAGGAGCTAAGAATGTCCAGTGCAAAAGTTGTATGATGTGATAGTGATAAGCTACAGTGTATTATAAAATTGTAATATCCTAATATGCTCCAAGTGCCCACATCACACCCAGGGGCGGATTGGCCATAGACCTTACAGGGAAATTTCCCGGTGGGCTGATGCCCAGGGGGCTGCCTGGGTCCTCCTCATGGCGGGCCAGTGGAAGTTTCTGGGGATGTATTTTGTTCTGCTGGCAATATTTTGTGATGGACTGTGATATTTTGCTCTGTTGGGGAGATATAATGTGCCACAATATGGTATTGTTTGCCTTGCCTTCCATCAGTTTGGACTCAACTACAAAACGGGGCCACTTTGAATTCCCAGTCTGCCCCTGATCACACCTAACCATAAGGCCTCATGCACACGACCATGCCCTTTTTTGCGGTCCGCAAAAAACGGAAGCCGCCTGTGTGCCTTCCACAATTTGCGGAACGGGCGGCCCATTTTAGGCATGCCTATTCTTGTCCGCAAAACAGACAAGAATAGGACATGCTATATTTTTTTGGCGGGGCCTCGGAACGGAGCAACAGATGCGGACAGCACATGGAGTGCTGTCCGCATCTTTTGCGGCCCCATTGAAGTGAATGGGTCCGCATCCAAGCCGCAAAAACTGCGGCTCGGATGCGGACCATAACTGCGGTCGTGTGCATGAGGCCTCAGAGTCATAGTACCCATTGAAGAATTACTTTTATGGGGCCTGTTTCTTGTCTAGAGAGTGGAGGAGCTGTCATGGTGGCCAGCAGGTCCCTGTGTCCACTTCACCTCTGATTATTACATTCAGTGCCACAACTTGGGGTTCCATCCATAGATTTACTGTAGTTCTAGGGACATTTTGCTAGGGTTGCTTCTTTTACTCAACCTTGATCACCACAGAACTGTAGCACAGAGGCCACATATTGACATGATGTTTTTGCTGCCTTTTACAGTACTGTAATGTATTACATCATAGAGGCTTAAATGTTCTTGCATTTTACACTAACATAACACATTTATCTTATGCCTCTTATAAATATATATATATATATATATATATATATATATATATATATATATATATAAAATATTTTATATCCAGCAGCTATATGAAATGATGTACGATAGATAAATAGACAGGGATAGATAGATAGAGGCATGCATAGACAGACAAATAGCTAGATATACAGATTGATAGATATATACACTATATGAACAAAACCATTGAGACACCTACATATTAAACCTACAGGAGCTTTATGACATGCCTTTCTAAATCCATAGGCATTAGAAGGAGTTGGTCTACTAGAGAAGGTTTTCTGCCAGATTTTAGCGAATGTCTGTGGGAATTTTTGCCCATTCATCCAGAAGAGCATTTGTGAGGTCACACATTGATGTTGGATGAGACTGACCTAATCATCTGAATTCAAGGATTAAAAGGTGTTCCCCAATACTCTGGTACATATAGTTTAGGATAACTGGGAGATACTGGAACAATGTAGCCCAGCCTCTTTCTCTAACCCTCTGCCCACCATATATGATTGCTATTCCAATCCCCACCATAAATGATTGAGTGGCTAAGGTGAGAATCCCTCTTTAAGCTCAGTTTGGATTTTTGCTAATACCTCACCCTTGTGAATTGTACACAGTTTATCTTACATGTGGGCTGTGGGGCTCACATGCGAGTTTCTGTACAAGTGACAGGCATACCTTTCCCACACTACACTATGTCTAGACTGATATGGACTTACTAAAGCTGATCGAAAGCTGACATCCAGACAAATTAGTTCCATGATCATGAGACAAACCATTCTAAAGATTTATCCAAATAATGGCAGTAGCCAGCTCACTTCCAGTTTAATACACCTTCTAATCCTCCAGTGAACTCCCCTTTGAACTAAGTTTCAGGCCATCAGCTGTGTTTCGGAAGACTGTGCACTTTATTTGGATGTAAAGAGATCGCACCAATTTGTATGTATACACTTATTTCTTCCGGTCACTGCCTTCATGCTCCCGTTCATTTATAGAATACGTCACATCTTTTGTCTCACCAAAGGTTTTTTTAGACATGGCTTTTTGGGCCACCTTTAACTTTCCCTTATTTTTGTGGGGTAAATATTTTAGATTCTCCTTTTTATTTAAGATTGAGTTTTTTTAATCTGAGAGTAGTATATATATATATATATATATATATATATATATACAGTGGATATAAAAAGTCTACACCCCCCTGTTAAAATGTCAGGTTTCTGTGATGTAAAAAAATGAGACAAAGATAAATCATTTCAGAACTTTTTCCACCTTTAATGTGACCTATAAACTGTTCCACTCAATTGAAAAACAAACTGAAATCTTTTAGGTGGAGGGAAGAAAAAATATAAAAATAAAATAATATGGTTGCATAAGTGTGCACACTCTTAAACTAATACTTTGTTGAAGCTACTTTTGATTTTATTACAGCACTCAATCTTTTGAGGTATGAGTCTATCAGCATGGCACATTTTGACTTGGCAAGATTTGCCCACTCTTCTTTAGAAAAACAGTCCAAATCTGTCAGATTACGAGGGCATCTCCTGTGCACAGCCCTCTTCAGATCACCCCACAGATTTTCAATCGGATTCAGGTCTGGGCACTGGCTGGGCCATTCCAAAACGTTAATCTTCTTCTGGTGAAGCCATTCCTTTGTTGATTTTAGATGTATGCTTTGGGTCGTTGTCATGCTGAAAGATGAAGTTCCTCTCCATGTTCATTTTTCTAGCAGAAGCCTGAAGGTTTTGTGCCAATATTGACTTGTATTTGGAACTGTTCATAATTCCCTCTAGCTTAACTAAGGCCTCAGTTCCAGCTGAAGAAAAAGAGCCTAAAAGCCATGCTTCACTGTGGGTATGGTGTTCTATTGGTCATGTGCAGTGTTGTTTTTGCACCAAACATATCTTTTGGAATTATGGCCAAAAAGTTCAACCTTGGTTTCATCAGACCACCTTTTCCCACATGCTTTTGGGAGACTTCAGATGTGTTTTCACAGAATGTAGCCTGGCTTGGATGTTTTTCTTCGTAAGAAAAGGCTTTCGTCTTGCCACTCTACCCCATAGCCCAGACATATGAAGAATACGGGAGATGGTTGTTACATGTACCACACAGCCAGTACTTGCCAGATATTCCTGCAGCTCCTTTAATGTTGCTGTAGGCTTCTTGGTAGCCTCCCAGACCAGTTTTCTTCTCGTCTTTTCATCAATTTTGGAGGGACGTCCAGTTCTTGGTATTGTCACTGTTGTGCCATATTTTCTCCACTTGATGATGACAGTCTTCACTGTGTTGCATGGCATATCTAATGCCTTGGAAATTCTTTTGTACCCTTATCCTGACTGATACCTTTTAGAAATGAGATCCCTCTGATGCTTTGGAAGCTCTCTGTGGACCATGGCTTTTGCAGTGGGATGCAACGAAGACATTTTCAACTAGAGCAGCTGAACTTTATTTGGGGTTAATCAGAGGCATTTTAAAGTCCTGTGGGCAAAAATGCCTTATTGATGCTAGAGGTCAGAGGAGAATGGGCCGACTGATTCAAGCCGATAGAAGAACAACGTTGACTGAAATAACCACTCGTTACAACCGAGGTATGCAGCAAAGCATTTGTGAAGCCACAACACGCACAACCTTGAGGCGGATGGGCTACAACAGCAGAAGACCCCACCGGGTACCACTCATCTCCACTACAAATAGGAAAAAGAGGCTACAATTTGCACAAGCTCACCAAAATTGGACTGTTGAAGACTGGAAAAATGTTGCCTGGTCTGATGAGTCTCGATTTCTGTTGAGACATTTCAATGGTAGAGTCCAAATTTGGCGTAAACAGAATGAGAACATGTATCCATCATGCCTTGTTACCACTGTGCAGGCTGGTGTTGGTGGTGTAATGGTGTGGGGGATGTTTTATGGGCACACTTTAGGCCCCTTAGTGCCAATTGGCCATCGTTTAAATGCCACGGGCTACCTGAGCATTGTTTCTGACCATGTCCATCCCTTCATGACCACCATGTACCCATCCTCTGATGGCTACTTCCAGCAGGATAATGCACCATGTCACAAAGCTCGAATCATTTCAAATTGGTTTCTTGAACATGACAATGAGTTCACTGTACTAAAATGGCCCCCACAGTCACCAGATCTCAACCCAATAGAGCATCTTTGGGATGTGGTGGAACGGGAGCTTCGTGCCCTGGATGTGCATCCCTCAAATCTCCATCAACTGCAAGATGCTATCCTATCAATATGGGCCAACATTTCTAAACAATGCTATCAGCACCTTCTTGAATCAATGCCACGTAGAATTAAGGCAGTTCTGAAGGCAAAGGGGGTCCAACACCGTAGTAGTATGGTGTTCCTAATAATTCTTTAGGTGAGTGTATATATATACATATATATATATATATGTTATGTAGTAGATGTGGCGAAACCAACCTCGCCACTGGGTTTTGGAGAGGGCTGTTTAAAAGCCTCTTGCCTCAGGATTATGGCCCATAGTAACTGTAAAGGAGAAGACAGACCGGCCGCACAGCTTAAATCTGTCTGTAGAATTGTGTTTTATGTTATTATGCGTTCGGTTAAATTGTATGTTATGTGAGGGCACCCAGATAGCTAATATTATTGTATTCATGTATTCTGAGTGCCAGTCACCTAATGATATGCACTCAGACTTGAGCTATCTGGGGATATGTTAAATGTCTGTGTTTGCTGTGGGGGTGTGCCATTGTGTGTTTGGGTGGTGATTCCTGTCCTGTTGTCTCCACATGTGTATTGGTGATCTCCCCTTTGTCCTGAGAGATAATTGGATTGTGTTCGGTCGTCTCCGGGACAGAGGGGAGGAAACCATGATGCATTGTGGGGATATGTTGTATCTGTCCTGTATCTGCAACAAAATGTAATAAAAACCAGGCTGGGTGTGCCAGCACTTCAGATCACTGCTTGACCCTCAACACGGAGCCTTGTCTCGTTATTGGGGGATTCCCTGTATGCTGTTGGAGACTGATTGCCAGGAGTGTAAGCTGACGGATACGCTTTTCCTGTTCGTCTGACTGACAGCTACTTGTGAGGTTCCAGTTTGGAGTGCTATTTTGTATCCAGTTCGGGAGGTTGGTGTTCTGCAGTAGCTGTGCCTGTCTCTCGGAAAGGGGCATATCGCCTGAACGGATCTTAACCCCTTGTCTGCGGAAACGGTGCCGTTACATTGGTGGCAGCAGTGGGATCGTTCCTACAGCCAGAAGGACAGCTACAGGAGACACCATTTCTGTGGATTCTACAATTTAAGGGCAACGCATGTCTCAGTACAGTGACCCTAAAAGCACCAGGATGGAACCAGCAGTGGAGTACAGATACTCTGTGGAGGAATTTGACCGTATGATGTGGTTGCGGCTGAACTTCTTCGGACCCAATCCAGCTGAGAAATACGTGAAGTTCGTGAGGAATCTAGTGTCTACGACCCTACTATACCGGGCAGAAGGTGACGGTCAGCTGCCACGTTGGGTGGACCTCCATCGGAAGTTACGGTTGCGGGACAGTGGGAGCCCAGTCTCCATTCCCCAGCAGCAGTGTGAAGTGCAGGGAGAGGAGAGCAGCGGCCTCCCTCCCCAGCGGCAGGCTGAGTTACAGGGGGCAGAGGCAGTTGTTCCTGCCCCCCAGCAGCAGAGTGATATGCCGGGAAGGCAGTGTAAAATGCAGGGAGAGGAGAGCAACGGCCTCCCTCCCCAGCGGCAGGCTGAGTTACAGGGGGCAGAGGTAGTTGTTCCTGCCCCCCAGCAGCAGCATGATTTTTTGGGAATAGGGAGCCTAGTCTCCATTCCCCAGCGGCAGTGTGAAGTGCAGGGAGGGGAGAGCATCGGCCTCCCTCCCCAGCGGCAGGCTGAGTTACAGGGGGCAGAGGTAGTTGTTCCTGCCCCCCAGCAGCAGCATGATTTTTTGGGAATTGGGAGCCGAGTCTCCATTCCCCAGCGGCAGACGGAGTTACAGGGGGCAGAGACAGTCGGTCCTGTCCCCCAGCGGCAGAGTGTCCTACAGGGAATAGAGAGCCCAGTCTCCTTTCCCCAGCAGCCGGACACTGTATTGGGAGCGGAGGCGGTCGGTCGCCCTCCCCAGCGGCTGGAAGTATGTATGGGAGAGGAGCTCGTTACCCCCTCTCCCCAGCGGCAGCTTAACGCACCAGGGGGAGACAGTAAGCCCCACAACAGTGCAGATGGGACCGTGGTCTCTGCACTTACAGCACAGGGGGTAGGGACAGTCGGTCCTGTCCCCCAGCAACAGGGCTGTTTAGCCAAAGGGGAGACAGTCGGTTTCCCCCTCCAACAACCAGGCTCCAACCAGGCTTCTTCCGTGGTAGCGCTGGCACCAGGGCTGAGTACCGCTGATCCCTGTCCACAAAGCAACCTCCACTCCAAACCAGGGAGCAACACAGAGACCGGGAGTACCAGCTTACAACATCACCTTGGTGGACTTACTGGACAGAGACAGGCTACGAAATTCAGCAGGTCCAGTATTGGGTTGTGGGTGGGCTGCCAGACTAACTCAGGTACCGACCGGCGTGAGGTCAGGTATCTGGTTAGTCTTCCCTGGGGGGGGGAGATGTGTGGCGAAACCAACCTCGCCACTGGGTTTTGGAGAGGGCTGTTTAAAAGCCTCTTGCCTCAGGATTATGGCCCATAGTAACTGTAAAGGAGAAGACAGACCGGCCGCACAGCTTAAATCTGTCTGTAGAATTGTGTTTTATGTTATTATGCGTTCGGTTAAATTGTATGTTATGTGAGGGCACCCAGATAGCTAATATTATTGTATTCAGTGTATTCTGAGTGCCAGTCACCTAATGATATGCACTCAGACTTGAGCTATCTGGGGATATGTTAAATGTCTGTGTTTGCTGTGGGGGTGTGCCATTGTGTGTTTGGGTGGTGATTCCTGTCCTGTTGTCTCCACATGTGTATTGGTGATCTCCCCTTTGTCCTGAGAGATAATTGGATTGTGTTCGGTCGTCTCCGGGACAGAGGGGAGGAAACCATGATGCATTGTGGGGATATGTTGTATCTGTCCTGTATCTGCAACAAAATGTAATAAAAACCAGGCTGGGTGTGCCAGCACTTCAGATCACTGCTTGACCCTCAACACGGAGCCTTGTCTCGTTATTGGGGGATTCCCTGTATGCTGTTGGAGACTGATTGCCAGGAGTGTAAGCTGACGGATACGCTTTTCCTGTTCGTCTGACTGACAGCTACTTGTGAGGTTCCAGTTTGGAGTGCTATTTTGTATCCAGTTCGGGAGGTTGGTGTTCTGCAGTAGCTGTGCCTGTCTCTCGGAAAGGGGCATATCGCCTGAACGGATCTTAACCCCTTGTCTGCGGAAACGGTGCCGTTACAGTAGATATCAGAAAGGACCTGTCATCCAAGTATGATGTTATCAAGCCAAGCTTTTCCATATGTCTCGCACGTACCGGGCGCCAACGATGACATGATGAGCCCCACTACAGTGTCTCCAGAAAGTCCCATATGTCCCTCTGCCTCTGGAGCCAGCTGCCGAAAACATCACCCCCTTTTTGCCTGCTTCCCCCGAAACACAGCTTGGCTCCGTGGGACACACCACAAGTGGTGCACTCGTGGTTGAACTTGCACTTGGCTCCAAATTTACACCCCCTTTCATTGAATATAAAGCACAATCCCCTTGCGGACATTGCGGCAAAACTGGATTGTCACCCGCCCCCTGATTCACCCCGAAAGGACTGACTCAACCTAACTGGCGCTGTCACCTTCAACCACAAAGCGATGTCTTTGTGATCCCATCTAATATTCAGGCGTACCGCCTTCCGCTGCCTAAACTGCTCATCATAACACAGCCATGCTAGTCCCCCATACACCTGATAAGCCTCGCCGATAGCGTCCATATAACAAAAAAGTGCTGAGCAACACTCCGGCGATTTTTACCCGATAACGCTTGCTAATATCGGGAACGCCTGTAGCCAGTTCGGGAACGTCCGCGGTATCAACCGATATCTATGCTTTTCTTCGTCCTCTTTCTTACCCTCATCGTTCCTATTTCTATCTAAATTAAACCTTTCCAAGGGAAGAAGGGAAAATATATCCACGTACTCCCCTTTCCAAATCCGCTCCCTCATCTGCTGCTTCAAATGCACCGCCAATGGGCCCTCAAAACAAACATAGACTTCTCCTTTTGCTTTATTGTCCAACCTCACCACTTCCTCTTCCCCTGCGTTTAGACCTACGCCGTGTTACCCCATGAACCTAAGATGGCTGCACCTGAGCAGTCCTGTCCTTGTCTGTAATGTGGACAATAATAGAACATGTTCTATTTTTTTGTGGGGCTGCAAAACGGACATACGGATGCAGACAGCACACAAATTACATCTATGTGCTGTCCGTATTTTTTTAAGAACCATAGAAATGAGAGGGTCCATGTGCAATCCATAAAAATGCGAATCGGATGGGGACTTAAAATACAGTTATGTGCATGTATGTAGTCTAATACTGCTTAACCCAGGTGACAGTCTCCATTTATGTGGCTTTTTGCAGGTCAGCGAGCGGAGTGGTATTATAATCCATAGAACATATGTTTAATCTACTGTGTACTTACTAGTTCTATGCCCTTCCCCCACATCTGTGAATAATTTGCCTCTCACTGCACATTGTGTCTGCATCTAGTATTAAAACAATATACAATTTAAGTAAAGGTCATTTTAATGCTAATTACATTTTATGCAAATATATACTCTCTCTCTTTCTCTAATAATACATATAATATATATATATATAATATCTATAATGTATAATAGTATTTAAACAATGTACAATTAAGAAAAAGCTATATTAATGATAATTACATTTTACACAATACGTTGGTAAAAGAGTATTGTATGCATCTTATATACCATAAATTGCAATTAAAAGTTGCACTAAATGGGAGCCATTCAAGATTAATCTCATTTTTTCCGTTCTTTGGCAGGCGGTATGCACAGAACCATGCACAATATTAAGTAAATTGTATCTTGTTTACGGTCAGTGATTTCTGGCCCAGAATCCATTAGTGTTGCAATTATGATAGGATGCACGTCAGCAGGTGACATTGCCCTCAACAGGTGACCATGTGTTTACATTTGAATGATAGTTGAAAACTTAAAGGGATTTTCCAGGGAGATTTTTAAAAAATAAAATAAAAAAGAATTAGGAGGTTAGTCGCCACCTCTGATCCCTGATGCTACCATTTTGCCACTGCTTTCTGTGGCTCTGGAAATTCTAGAAAAGACCCATTCAGCTAATTAGTGGCCCTGGTGGTGAACAGCCTCAGCCAGTGATGGGCTGATAGGCTGCTAACATCGCTGACATGTCAAGCCTGGACAGGAAGTGCAGAGCAGTGGGGACCAGAGTAGTAGTAGTAGCAGTAGCAGAGTAGTAGTGCGGGAGGATCAGTGGAGGTGAGTAACAACTCTTTGTTGCTTTTGACATCTTTTTGCTTCTTTAAAATTCTGCATGTATCAGGAGGCAGTTGTAGGATGAAACTGAGCATGTGCAGCCTTCTCAGTGAGCAGGACAAAGAAATAAGAAAATATCAAACAGCAGGTGGTGCTATACAGATCCAATTTATTGAATATACTCAGTGGCTATGCCAAATTTTGTATTACATGCAATTACAAAAGTATTCAGATCCAGGTGCTGGTTTGAAAACTGATGAATATTTTTCATTGGACAACCCCTATACGTGCCTTACCTCTCTCTGAGGTTGTGATTGTGATGACTTGGTAGAATGGTGATTGATGATCTTCTTACATTTACAGGGGGCAGGGGAGTAGCTAGAGTGGAAGCAGGGGAAAAGGCTGCCACGGGGCCCAAACTCAGAAAGGGCCCATCCGGGAGAAGGACTGGACGATTTTATTGTCAGAGCCCTTTCAACACTATTAAACAATGACATTATATACAGCAACATTATATCAGTATATATAGAGACATGAGTATAGTATATAAGCGTGGATGGACGGCTGACGTGCCTGGTCTGAGAGAGCGATTTTGACTAGTCGCAGGAGTGAGGGTTACACAGGAGTGGGTTGCTGGGGGGGGGGGGGGCACAATCAAAAATTAGCTGTGGGGCCCAGTCAGTTCTTGTACTAATTAAGTCAAACTCTTTATATGGCACAATTACTGGGCCAATTATCAGGAATGAACCTTCCTATGAACGCTTGTTTTGAATATTAGCCCGTGTAAAGGTGCTGCTGATCACCAGATGAACAAGCAAAGCACTCCACCAGATGAGAGCATCTCTGGTGCAGGCACCAAAATCATCATTTCTGGACAGCAGGTCGTCCTGTGTAAACAGTGATCAGCTGCCCAGAAATAATGAATCTATAATGGGATGAGCGATCGCAGCAGTGATCATTCGTCCCCATGGAGAGGATGGCTGCATGTAAATGCAGTTCTCACCTCCTCGCACAAGCGGTTCATTTTGATAATGACTGCTGACTTGGTCCATGTAAATATATCAAATCATACAATTTCTGACAATCGTCATCTGCTTGATGTTGCCTGACTAGAATATGTAAAGCATCTCTCACGGCGGTGTAGTATTGGTCAGCAGACCACTGCCGGAAGCTCCCATTGGAGTGTGCTAGTGCTCTGACTTTTTTTTTCCTTCGGTCACTATGTTTGAAAGAGAGCCATCCTGCTCCACATGGCTTATTCTGCGCTGAGCAGAGGAGCTCACTAGACTGGATACAACCTCAGGGCAGGACTCATACTGCTTCATGGTTTCTCTGCAGTCACAGGGCTATTTAACAGGAGAAGACTGAAGTGGAGACATTTATTGTAGCCTTTATTCTGGTGAGTATCATTTTATGCATTTCCTCTTTCTCTCTCTCTCTCTCTCTCTCTCTCTCTCTATATATATATATATATATACTGTTCTACAGATATACATTTATTTTTAAAGTACTTAAATCCTAGATGCTTGAAGGCTTGGTCTCATTTCATTTTTTTTTTTTACCATTTTTAATTAAGGAAGAAAATAAGAAATGCTTTTGATCCAAATTAAGAAGCTGTAGCAGCTGATGACTGACATTTGGTGCTAGATGAATGAAACATTTAAATCAGTTTCAGTCAATGCCAGAAGACTTGGTGCCCTGATAAAAAGTGCAGCATTTAAATCTGCTATTTAAAACTAATAGTTTGCCATTCATAACTATTTATAATAAAACTTGAGTAAGGAGTGTTTGTATAAGGGCTCATGCACACGACCGTATGGCTTTTTCAGTGTTTTGCGGGCCGTTTTTAACGGATCCGTTGTTCAGTTTTTTGTTTCAGTAGTGTTTTTCCGGTTCTGTTCCATTTTTCCGTATACAGTAATTACATAGAAAAAATTGGGCTGGGCATAACATTTTCAATAGATGGTTCTGCAAAAACGGAACGGGTATGGAAGACATACGGAGTACATTTCGAATGTGTTCATTTTTTTTTTGCGGACCCATTGACTTGAATGGAGCCACGAAACGTGATTTGCGGGCAGTAATAGGACATGTACTATCTTTGAACGGAAATACGGAAACAGAATGCATACAGAGTACTTTTTTTTTTTTTTGCGGAACCATTGAAATGAATGGTTCTGTATATGGACCGTATACAGAACGCAAAATATCGCCCGTATACGGAACGCAAAAAACGTTCGTTTGAACGAGCCCTAAATATGTATGCTGCTGCAGACTGTAGGAGCATAGCTGATTCCTCACATGACACTGATAACCCTCAGCATTCTGCTGATTTCTGTTTACTGAACTATTGTATCTTCCTCATAGCTAGTACTTGTTGCATCAACAGATCTATCTATCTAATGTCTATTTCTCCATCTTATATCTATTTTATATCTATCAATATGTCTAATATCTATCATCTCTCTGATATATATATATATATATAATGTATATTTCTGATATCTATCTATCTAACAATTTCTTTATCTGTCTCAAATCTATATATCCATCTATTTTATATCTATCAATCTCTCTAATATCTGATATCTATCTATTATCTATATTTCTTATACCTAATTAGTGTTGATCGCGAATATTCTAATCGCAAACTTTTATCGCAAATTTTGGCACTTTGAGAATTTGCGAATATCTAGAATATAGTGCTATATCTTCGTAATCGTGAATATTCTAGATTTTTTTTCATCAGTACCCATGATCCCTCACTGCTTCTTGCTTGTGGACCAATGAGAAGGCTGCAAAATCTTTGACTTTCGGAGTAGTGTTGATCGCGAATTTTCATATCGTGAATTTTTATAGCGAATTTTCCGATTGCTGATTTTTGCAATCGAGAGAATAATGACTGGAGATCACGAATTCTTGAATTCACAAATATTTGCCCAAATATTCACAAAATATAGCGAATTCGAATATTGCCCATGTCGCTCATCACTGTATCTAATATCTATCTATCTATCTATCTATCTATCTATCTATCTATCTATCTATCATCTTTGTAATATATATCAATCATCTATCTACCTATCTATTTTCTATCTTGGTCATATCTATCTCATTATGTAACTATTGATCTCTTATCTATCTCGTATCCATCTATCTATTTTATATCTATCAATCTGTCTAATATCTATCTATCTATCTACATTATCTATCTGTCTATAAGTTTTTGTTCTGTCTCAAAAAACTTTGCAAGACGGATCCATCATTGTGCGACGTATGCATAGGCCATTTAGCAGCCTTTTCCAGATATTATACATGCTTATTTCACAGAAATAAGGTTCTTCAGAAGCCATGTTCTTATACAATGTAAGTACTTGTAAATGTTTCAGCTTATGGAAAATATTATTCGCCTTAATCTCTGTTTCCCATATGGAGTCCTGCCACAGTGGAGCTTGCAATCTAATCTCATTGTGTCAGTCACGGACATACTAAGATCAAATTCTTATAGAAGCTATCTGTATCTAGCATATAAATGGGTGGAAAAGCCATCTGCAAAGTCTAGTTAAATTTTGCCTCTGTTGGGAACTCATTGCCGTAGAGCTCCATGGCCGCCATGTTAGGCCTTAGCCCGCTTCTGCTGGGTATGGAGAAACGCCTCCCAATAGTTTGAGTCTATAACGTATAGCTCTTTTGTCCCTCTTGTTTCTGGTAGATGGACCTGTTGTAAGGTGTGCCCTATAATCCGTGATAGCTTTCTTCATAGATATATTGACTATAGTCGATGGGAAAGAGTTAAGTGATGAAATACCTGGTTAAGCCATTTGTCAGATAAATTTTCTGCTCATCTCTCAAAGAGGTGAGGGTCAAGTTTAGTTTGTGTAAGTGACTTTTTTTGTACACCCACGTTGCTTTCATGATAACGTCGGTGAATCTTTAACTGGTGTGACAACAGTCAAGCTCCCTTGATGCCGTGTGACTGTAGTGACATATGCGGTTGTCCTGCTTTATCCTGTTCTTCTGACACTAATGTTTTCTCCACTTTGGGCAATTTCCACTTGTTAGAAGTGTTTCATGACAATAAACTTATCACGAGGTCTCACTGCTGTGACCCCAAGTTATCAGCAGGTTGAATGACGTCCTTTCAAGTCAATGGGCTATTTGTGTAATACAGGAGCTAGAGGTGTTCCTTGTAACTGCTCTCCATTCTGGCCAAGTCTCGAAGATACTAAACAGAGAACCCCCTGTATTAACTCACAGTGCTCTGGTATGAGAACATGGATCTTGGAATCCAGAACTCCACTAGATGACATAGTATTTTCAACTTGTGTTTGGTAGGAATGGGATCTTCAAGGCAAAATGCCTTGTAAGGCTAGCTCAGATGAATATAATGATGCCTTTCACTTAGAGATCCTTGCTTCATTCTGGAGAAAAAGTACTTATAATCCATATGCAAATGAGAGGTCAAGTGCAGTGAGGGTTGCCCCAAGCCAATCTGTGCACCCTTGCTCCTCCTGCTTCCTCTTCCAGCCTTTGCCTCTCCTTCCTGATTGACAGGGCCAGGTTCCTGCACAGTCATCTCACCTGATCCTGTCAATCAAGAAGGAGAAGGAGGGGTTTAGAGGAAGCAGGAGGAGCAAGGGTGCACAGAGTGGCTTGGCCCAACCCTCAATGCACTTATCTGCTCATTTGAATATGGATTAAAAGTACTTTTTCTCCAGAATTAAGCAAAGATCTCTAAGTGAAAGGCATCGTTGTATTTATCTGAGCTAGTCCTACAAGGCATTGTTCCTAGTTTGTGAATTTCCTGGAGACAGAGTTAGGGCTGTTTCACACGGAAAATGTCCTACTCTTGTCCGCATTACGCACAAGGATAGGGCTGTTCTATTATTCGTAACGCACCATGTATCCATGTTTTGGAAAACGGCTGCGGCTGTGTGCATGAGCCCTAAGGGCTCTTTCACACGAGCGGATGCCGTGCGGGTAATCTGCTGCGTGAAAGAGAGCCAAGCCCCGTTCCGGACAGCAGAGACACGGAGCAGTAACATGATTGATAATGCTCCGTGCCTCTCTGTGACCTTTTTACTACATAATCTCAGTGAGATAAAGTTGTCACCATGATTTTGTAGTAAAAAGATCACAGAGAGGCACGGAGCATTATCAGTCATGTTAATGCTCCGTGTCTCTGCTGTCCAGAGCGGGGCTTGGCTCTCTTTCACGCAGCAGATTACCCGCACAGCATCCGCTCGTGCACACAGCCGTAGCCGTTTTCCAAAACATGGATACATGGTGCGTTACGAATAATAGAACAGCCCTATCCTTGTGCGTAATGCGGACAAGAGTAGGACATTTTCTATATTGTTGTTGGGCAATGGAATGGACAAAGCGGATGCGGACTCTTTGGAGTTCACACCAGTTTTGTGTTTTTCATAGTTCTGCTACGTCAAAGGAACAGAAAATGGAAAAAAAACAAAAACAAATTGTGCTCAGTTTGTGACAGTCCCGTCAGGTTTCAAATATTTATGATGGGAGAAAAAGTTGTGTCTGCTGTGCGCTTGCTCTTATCAAAAATAAAGAGCCTAAGGCCAAGTTCACACGTCAGTGTTTTGATCAGTGTTTGGTCAGTGAGTTCCATCAGCGATTGTGAGCCAAAACCAGAGATAAGGTATAACAGAAAGATTTGCACCTCTTCTGTGTTTTTGACCTCACCTAGTTAGGCCTCCTGCATACGAACATGTGCGCCCCGTGGCCGTGCTGCGGCCCACAAAATGCGGGCTGCAATGCACGAACACCGTCCGTGGGGCAGCCGCAGTGGATCGCGGACCCATTCACTTTAATGGGTCCGCGATCCAGCTGTTCCGCAAAAAGATAGGACATGTTCTATCTTTTTGTGGAACGGAAGTACGGGATGAAACCCCATGGAAGCACTCCGTTCCGCCCCATTCCGCATCTCCGGATTTGCGGAACCATTGAAGTGAATGGCTGCACATTCGTGATGCGGAATGCACCCGGAACGGTGCCCGTGTATTACGGATCCGCAAATGCGGTCCGCAATACGGCAACGGGACACCTACGGTCGTGTGCAGGAGGCCTTAAATTAAACTTTTATTTGTTGCCACAATAGAAATGATGACTGTAGTGGATGAAAATAAATAAGTCCGATCTCATTAGACCCTCAGACTGTACCTCTTGGATTTATAGACTTTGATTTATGTTGCTGTATGGCTGAACCCTGGTAAAAAAAATTGGGAAGGACCGGGCAGGGGCGTAGCTATAGGGGGTGCAGAGGTAGCAGTCGCTACGGGGCCTAGGAGTCTGAGGGGCCCAAAGACCCTTGTGCCACATAAGAAGACACTGGTATTATATCAATAATTTGGCATGGAGGGGGTGCCGTTTAAATTTTTGCCTCAGGCAGTACGAAGGCTACATGCTTCCCTGCTCCTGGCCACAAAGCACTGAGGGAAGAGGGGCCCAAGCTACACTCTTGCACCAGGGCCCATGAACCTTTAGCTACGTCCCTGGGACCAGGCAGGGTGTGTAAATTACCATGTTCGCTTTGCTTGGTATAATATAAAATGTCATAGCGTGTTTTTGCACCCCCTCTTCAGACAGCTGAATAGAGGGGATGCCAAAGAAAAACTCTGGCCATTCTGGAGTAAATTATTTACTGCAAACAAATAATCCCTGAGTACACTGTGTTTGACAGGAGTTTGGGAGGCTGACTAGCAACTTGCCTTGTCACCAGAGGTATCCAGACTGGATATTTAAGGGCTTGTTCAGACTGGCAGCATGGTGTCTATGTGGGTGTGCAGACATCTGGTGGCATCTATCGTGGAAACTCCAATTTCCCAATGAGCTGGGAATATTCCTCCTAATCATATATATATTTATTACCCTATAAAGTTGATACAGATCAGAGACTTAGTATTAAATATACACAGTCAAGTCACATTATTATGACCTGATATCCTGAGTAATCACCGTGTGCAGCAGCTTAGTCGGGCTGGGAGTCCTGGTAGGTTGTCACAGATATCTGGAGTCACTCTGACTTCCCACAGCTGCTGAAGGTTGTGTCGGGGAGGATCCATTCAGCGAACATGTCGATCAAGGTGGTTCTACAGATGCTCAATTAGGTTAATGTCTGGGGAGTTAAGAGGTCAGGGTAATACAGATGTAGCAGGGGTAACACACACACTATTAACTCAAATTTCTTAACTCATCGCGTTATCTTGAAACAAAAGCCATTGAAAAGCAATTGCTTAACGCATTTAGTTGCAAGTCTCGATCTTGTTCTACTAACCAATGTCAGACATTTCTAGCCGTGTCACATGTCACACTGTCTTGCTGGAAGATTCCCTCTGCCCCAGAGAAGACAATCAGCATGTTACGGGTGTGCGTGATCTGCAAGGATGGATTCATACCCAAATTGGCTAAGCCAGCTAATGAGGTGGCTTCTTACATGAACTATGTGCTGCTGACGTCAAAAGTAGGAGATGGTAATAATACTCGACCGTGTCTTTGCAGTATATGTTCTTGGATCATACACAGTGCTTATATCAGTGTATAAAGTCACATATTTTACAACTTTTTTAAACCAAACTCATTGGACAAAAATCAAATATTGTGCTGAGTATCTAAAATGTTTCTGTCTCCTGAGAGATGTCCAGGCGCTGAAATAGGTTTCATATTGGCAGATTTCCTATTTTGCACTTGTCCTGGAGTCACCCACATCGCTTCAGCAACACTGTCAGGAATGGCAGAGAACAGAGCGCTCTCTTTCCCGGCTTAGGGTATATGCCTGGTCATGTGTGCATGGTGTAAAGGTAACAGGGCAATGTAATGTGCTGGAGGGCACAGTAAGGACATCCTCCTTGTGCTGGAGAGAGCTGGACTGTTGGGACAGCAACATATAATATGCAGTTATATTGAGTTTATTCTGGTGCCGTAACTGAGATACACATAAACATATCACTACTGCATAGAATACATGGCACTAAGCATTTTCTCAAAAAAGATGGTATGTGAGGCACTTAACGGGAACCTGATGCTTTGCAACCCAAGAAATGTGGATAAATGTATCCTATAAGATGCCCTACTGGCCTCTGTCTGTGCTCATCCTTTTAATGTCAGGTGAGGGCAATTCCATTTTGTTTTTCAGGACCACTGTGTGCTATACAGGACTCTGAGGAGTCTCCTGTCCTCATCATAGAAAGTGATGTACAATTTACAGCATCTGTTCCTGATTTTTACATGTAAGGACTTCCTTTATTTGTCTTGGCAATCTTTATTTCTTGGGATGAGATTTTTAGGCTTTGGAAAAATTAATAGTTTTCTGGTAAGGTGTGTCTTTTTGCTGATAACACAAAGATTTGTAACAGGGTTGATGTTCCTGGAGGGAAACACCAAATGGAAAAGGATTTAGGAAAACTAGAGGAATGGTCAAAAATCTGGCAACTAAAATGTTCGGCTAACACCACAATGATCCTATCATGGAGGATCGAAGGTATGCAAGTCACATGTCACCCATGTATATTCTGTGCCCCAATTCATTTTATACATGATTTTAAAGGGGTTTGTCCGGGTTCAGACATATTCCCATTTTCACCTAGGCAGCCCCCCTGACTTGAGCATCGGAGCAGTTCATGCTCCGATGCTCTCCTTTGGCCTGCGCTAAATCGCATAGGACAAAGGCATTTTTTTGAGTTCCGGTGATGAACCGGGCTCTCCATGGGGCTGCCAGGCGGAGGCTTCCGCCCAGCAGTGAGCCCGGCGACGTCACCAGCACTGATGGGGGGCGGGCTGTAGCTCTGCCCTAGCCTGTAAAACGTCTAGGGCAGCGCTAAAGCCCGTCCATTAGAGCCAGTGACGTCACCGAACACACTGCCTCTGCCCGGCAGTGTGTTATTGTAAATAAAAGAGCCCATGATATGCTCAGATGCTAACATCAGGAGGGCTGCCTGGGTGAAATTATGGGTATGCCCGGGTTCAGCTCTGAACCCGGACAACCCCTTTAAGCATCTCTTTAGAATCATTGAGGAATCCTGGCATCCTCTGTACCAATGGTTGGAATTGTCTATTCATCCACTGGCATAAGTGTGCAGTCAATGACCCTATACTTGAAATAATGAGTCTTCTTGGCAAAGGAAAAACATTTTGGGCTTTGGCCAAAACATGAAACATAGGTGTGATAGTTTTTGGATTATCCAAAAAAGCTTCACCCTCCTCTAAAATGTCTCCCACAGATCTTCTAAAGGAATCTGGAAGATCCACCTTTCAGTTTTCTGTATACATTAGAGCAGTGGTGGCGAACCTACTGTATGGCACGGGTGCCAGAGGCGGCACTTAGAGCCCTCTCTGTGGGCACTCACACCCTGGAAAAAGTCTATGGTGTACAAATATGCCTTAGACTTTTCCTGCCATTCATCAGTGTAGGGCGCACTATGAACAGCACAGGCAGCGCACTGAATGTAGGCAGGCTATTATAGCTATATGATAAAGTACATGGAAGATGTACTATACTGGACTGTAGTATTCAGGTTAAATTGCTGTGCTGGCACTTTGCGATAAATAAGTGGGTTTTGGGTTGCAGTTTGGGCACTCGGTCTCTAAAATGTTCACCATCACTGCATTAGAGCCTGACAACAATTTCCTGTTTATAACATGACTATCTAATGCTACAATCAACCCCCTCCTTGCCGGAGGGTCTGATTGTAATCTAATAGTTATTACTAAATTGTTTTAGCGCTTGTTGTTCCGTATACTTCAGGTTATAAGATGTTCTTTTATTTTTTGTATGTAGAATTTTCATATCTTGTTCTACCAAATCTTTAAAGTCCTCCCTTACTGGTAGAGGTATATTCACTGGCCAAGCTGTATCTACATCATCAGTGACGGCAAGGATCCAACAGGAAGCCACCTTGCCAAGAGATAAGCAACACCAACGCTATTCCATTGCTTTGTAGAAATACCATGCCATTTAGCTGAGCCAAGTGTGGGTGATATTGGGTGAATAACAATCTAGATGGGACTGGCAGGCTGTTGTGACATGGAGAAGCTCTGAGAACTTTGCTGTGGTGTCATCTCTGTTCTGTATACTTCCCTGGTGCTCTATAGATGTCGCATTAGGCCTGGGATGGCCAACCTGAGGCTCTCCAGCTGTTGCAAAACTACAACTCCCAGCATGCCCAGACTGCCCACAGCTAGCAGCCTACAGCAGGGCATGGTGGGAGTTGTAGTTTTACAACAGCTGGAGAGCCGCAGGTTGGCCATGCCTGCTTTAGGCCTACCGGCTGTATCTATGACAGGTTTACATATATGGGAAAGTTAGGTCTACCATAAACCTGTTGAGCTCAGAAGCCTCCCTGGACCAAACTGTTACATAATATAAATATATTGTTTTATAAAGTTATAGATGGTTTCTCGCTGAATAATGTTCCTAACATTTGTTTAACATCCAAAAGATCAGAAATGCCACAGACTCTACATATGTAGTATGTGCGATGAGAATGGATACAGATGTGTCTGTGCTGTTACCTATTAACTAAACTGTATTTGGATGAATAGCACAAAGACCTATGCGTGTGAATGGTGGGTGTTATCCTTTTCATGTGCGGGAAATGCATATATTATCCATAATTCCTACTCACAACATAGGAGGTCTTTAGATCCAGAATATTGTTATTGTACTACATTTATATCATAAGAAATATACTGTCCTTTAATACTTGGCTATCATATCAATAACGTTTTTTTATACATAGCATGAGCGGAATCCTGTACAAAGATAAAAATAAGAATTTTAGTAACAAATAAAATATATATTGGTTTCTAGTATAGTTCCTGACACCATTCCCTGTGGCTTTGACATTCCTCCTCCTCGTTGTATATAGGAACCTTTTTTCCTCTGAACTTTTATATTGGGAAACATCATGGTTGCCTAATGGAAAGCATAACTGTAAATTAGCTATTGTATAAATAGATATATGCATAGGAGAGACATGTAGGTTAAAACACGTAACACATAGGCCTGAAGGGCATACATACCACTGAGGGCTCGGGCTGGCCCTAATTACCTGTGGGATGTGTGTACAAAGCTCTTCTTTCCTCAACTGCAGCAACATTAGCAAACAAGTGAGGGACAAGTTGCCAGAAGGTCATGCTGCCCTTATCCTGTACAAGGGGTGGGGGTCAGCAAAAACTTGTTAGTTTTGTCCCAGGATTTAGATTTTTTTTTAGATTGGACAACCCCTTTGAGACAGAGGTCTTTGAAGAGTTAAATTAGTGGAAACAAAGTGTGACTGCTAACTCCCACTCCCATACAGTGTATGTAGCTACACCCAGTCCAACAATTTGGAAGGCTGGCGGTCCAGTGTGAGGGGAAACCTGTCCTATAACCCTATGCTGAGTGAATCAGCAATGCGAGAAGGGTTGTGGTAGGTACCTGCCTTCCATGTGCTGTTTGTAATACTGATGCCATCTTATTTGTGATTTGGGACTCCTCATGCACAGGGGCCTGGACGCCAGTGCTGCACTACCTCTGAAGCTACACTCTCAGTGATGCCACAGCCCCATTGTTTTAGAACTCTGCTTAGAAAAACTGTGGGTCTGAAATGTTATGGGGCAGATTTATCAAAACTGATGTAAAGTAAAACTGCCTTAGTTGCCCATAGCAACCAATCAGATTCCACCTTTCATTTTCTAAAGAAGCTCGGAAAAATGAAAGGTGGAATCTAATTGGTTGCTATGGGCACTTAAAAGGGTTTTCCAAGATTTCATAACTGATGGCCTATCCACAGGACGGGTTATCAGTATGTGATTGGTGGGGGTCTGACACCTGGACCCCTGCTGATCAGCTGTTTGAGACGGCACCAGTGCTCCTATGAGCACAGCGTTGTACATAGTATGGTGGCTGTGCTTGGTATCGCGCTCAGCCCCATTCTCTTCTATGGGGCTGTGCTGCTCCTAGGCCATGTGACCGATGAATGTGTCGTGACTGGCCTAGGAAAAGCTTTGAGAAGGCCGCGGAACTCACATATTTAGGTGTCTAAAGGACTCCATATAAGCAATTAAAGATAAACTATGCTTAGGTGAGGTCATCGGTATCAAATTGATGTGGGTTCATCTCCTGGCACCGGCTGAGCACTCAGCACATTGGAACCAGGTACAATGAATTATACTGTGTAGTGGTCTTGTCTGGTTGCTACAGCTCAGTGACATATACTGTAAGCAAGTGGGGAGATAGCTGCAGAAACCAGTCATGGCCACTACAGAGTATACAGAGCTGTGCCTGGATCCCATATTGGGATCAGTGGCGTACATACTTACCATGGAGGCATACCACGCCACTGCGGTGGGCACGTAGAGAAGAGGGATGTGAGCACTTAATGCCGCCTTCTCCTTTCTGACATAAGACAATGGCACTACTAGAGGCTTTGACAGCTTCCACTGAGTCCAGTGGTAACTGTATAAATTCCTATGCTCTGAGCTCCCTCTAGTGGTAAGTGTAGGCAGACAGTATTATACAGTGTCAGGGGGGGGAGAAGAGCTGTATGACATGGAATTCTCAACATACTTATGTCAGTTGTTTCAAGTATGATTTTTTTATATTAAAAGACTAGCAGAATGATCCGGCTTCACACAGGTATATTTCATCTATTTCATTCAATGTTTGTGTGTTTTGTTAAAAGATATCGACAGTATCCCCCATAACAGTGACCTCTACAGCACCCAGCCCCTTTATCACTGAACTCCACAGTCTCCCACCCCTTAACATTGACCCCCCCACAGTGCCCCGCCACTTTAAAATGGGACCTCCACAGCAGCTCATCCCCTTAGCTTTGACCTTCACAGCAGCCCGCCCCACTGACAGTGAGTTTCACAGCACCCCACTCCCTTGACAGTGACCTCCTCAGGGGCCCGCCCCCTTAACAGTGACATCTACAGTACCCCGCTGCCTTAACAGTGACCTCCACAGCAGTTGCCCCTTTAATAGTGGCCCCTGCCCCCTTAAAGGGCTTCTGTCACCCCCCCCCCCCCCAAAAGTAATTTTTTTTTAGGCTAATTAAAATCCTTATACTGCGATTTTTCAATATATAGGGCTCTTACCCTTTTCTGTTGGCTAGTTTCTTTAAAAACGGCACTTTTATAATACGTAAATTACCTCTCTACCAGCAAGTAGGGCGTCTACTTGCTGGTAGCTGCTGCATCCTCCTTTAAAAAAGAACGCCCCCTCCTCCTGCTGATTGATAGGGCCAGGGAGCGCTCTCCTCCTCCGGCTGGCCCTGTCTGCAATTCAAATCCCGCGCCTGCACCTTATTCGGTCCAGGCGCTCTGAGAGAAGGACGCTCGCTTCCTCAGCACTTCCTCAGTGCGCCTGCGCCGATGATGTCTTCTCTTTCATCACCGCAGGCGCACTGTGGAAGTGCTGAGGAAGCGAGCGTCCTTCTCTCAGAGCGCCTGTCAATCAGCAGCAGGAGGGGGTGTTTTTTTTAAGGGAGGATGCGGCAGCTACCAGCAAGTAACCGCCCTACTTGCTGGTAGAGAGGTAATTTACATATTATAAAAGTGCCGTTTTTAAAGAAACTAGCCAACAGAAAAGGGTAAGAGCCCTATATATTGAAAAATCGCAGTATAAGGATTTTAGCCTAAAAAAATATGACTTTTGGGGGGTGACAGAAGCCCTTTAACATTGACCTCCACAGTGGCCTGCCCCCTTAACAGTAACATCCACAGTGAACGCCTCTTTAACAGTGACCTCCACAGTGTCCACCCCTTTGACAGTGACCTCCACAGCGGCCTGCCGCCTTAACAGTAACATCCACAGTAAACGCCTCTTTAACAGTGACCTCCACAGTGACCGCCCCTTTAAGAGTGACCTCCACAGTAGGGATCGACCGATATTGATTTTTTAGGACCGATACCGATAATTTGTGAACTTTCAGGCCGATAGCCGATAATTTATACCTATACCTATACTATCGTTATAAAAATTGTCACGCGACATTGGTGCGACATCAATGTCACGCGACATGTAGCAGTGTAGTTGTGTGACTTATTGTAGCCTAAAGCTGACCTACAGCAGTGAAGAAAAATGGCTGGGTTGTTATGAAAACCTGGAGTAAAACTGTGTGTATGTGGAGACTAAGGGCCTGCAAGCTTCTATTGGCTGATAAGGGACATGTGACCATGTGTATGGCAGTTGGGATACGAAGAGAAAGACTTGCAGGCTTGTATTGGCTAATGCAGGTTATTTTTTGGGAATATCTCAGGAACGGTACATCCTAGAGAGCTGAGACACCCACAAGATTTCTTTCCAGGTAGCAAGGGATGTGTATACCAAGATTAGTTGAAATCAATGGTTGTGTTTTTGAGTGATCGCGGAACATAGATACATACACACCATATATACAGTACGTCCTTCTTTATATACATAGATTCTTACACTAAATTAAACAAAATGAGTCCATTTGTTAGAAATTATACTGATCAGCCTTTACTAAGTTTCCTTATGGGCACAATGACTTATGTGTATGCCTCTGATTGAGATGATTTTGCAGGAAAATGTTCTTCTATTCCAGAAGAGCAGAACCAGCACCTATGATCCGGATATTTCTTGATTCGCATTACACAGGCATGATTTATAGATCTTGTAGCCCTAGCTGTTACACCAGGTCAGGAAATAGCCAATCACCTGTCGCTCTTTCCCTCCGCCCCAGAAGTGGATGAGCAAACACATTTCATAAAAGAGCCTTTGTAACACTTAGAAATTGCATTTGTTTGCAAACTGTGCACAGTTCGTTGCTTGCTGAAGTAGCAAATTGTAAATGGTTATTTATATAGGTAAATGCTGCGGCACAAATGTGCAGAATTTTCGTCTAATTCACCTGATATTGTAGTTTGTAAGTTAGAGTAAAGTCAGACGCTCTTCCCGTTCAGCCTATTTTCCTGAAAGGTTGATCCAGAGGTTTCATTGTCCTGCTGCATCTTACGATGGAACTACTAATCTTTTACACATTGTATTGTAGTTTATAGATAGCTTTAACTTTCTGTTATGTTTTAAAGAGTCGCTGTACTTTCACACAATTTAATTTATTTTACTAGAGAATGGTGTAACTAGCAAACTTCTAAATCAATTCATTTACAATATGCCTGCATCCACCTGAAAACTAGATGTAAAGTCATGACCACTAGGGGTCTCACTTCCACCTAAGATGCAGTCCATTACCATCCCTGATAGCAGAGTAGAAGATGGTTGAGAGAAAGTAGGGGCATGTCAGAGCTAGCTGAGTTCTTGAACCTGATAAAACATCTGCTTCTGCACTGCTTCTGAACATCACCGGAGCCTCCTATGTGTCTTTGTGATGTATTCCTCCTCATCTGTTCTGTAAGCTCCAGAGCTGAAAAAAAAACATAGTGGGAAGTAATGGAAAGGATGTCACAGCAGTACAGTGCTGACAGAATTCCATAGAAGGGATACAACATTTGCTTCTGAGTGAAATGCATCTAGCTGTGCAGCTGAAACAGGAAAAAATATGGCTGGAAAAAATAAGTCAGGGAAGCCCAATTATAAGCCCATTCACAGTTATGATTGTACAAAGAAGCACAGCAATTATGCAAACTTTTTTTGAAACCAGGTATGCTTTAATGTTTTCCATATTTTTCCTGAAATGCGTAGATTGGTATCAATTAGTTTATACCAAAGGCCCTGTCATAACAATAGGTATTTTCAATTGTTAACATAAAATGACTAATGTTGACCATACAAAGGGCCGGATTAAGGCATTTGAGCAAAGACTTTAATGGTGGGGGCTCTCATCACACCTTTGGGACCAGACCAGACCATACCTGATCCCCTATCAGAGGCACATGTAGGGGAGCTGGCCATGAATAGACATGGCCCTCTGGAGTCTATGGGAGTTACAGAGACAGCCAAGTCAGTGCTTCCCTTAGCCTTCAATGTACAAAGCCACTTGAATTTGAGGCCAACTTTCCACCTCTTGTTGGCTGGAAGGAATTGCTAACAGTCATCAGGTGTCATCCTGGAAAAAGAATGTCTGGTAGGTTGCTGGCTAAAATTAGCCTGCAGCCTAAAAAATAAGTGTATGAGTGTGCGTGGGGAGGGGATGAAAACTCTATGCAAAACTGGTTCTCCCAAGAAGGTCATTTTTAGCAAACAAATCAGAAGAACTAACCTTTTATGTGGCCCCTATACTAAACATATTGCAGTGCAGTTTGATGTATCTCGAATTATAAGACTTGACTTCCATTCTGCTTTCATCTTTTCAGAATAGGTCATAAATATCAGATTGGCAGGGGCCCGACACCCGACACCCCCATCGATCAGCTGTATGAGTGTGCACATGCTGTCCCCCATCTCTCTTCCTGCAAAGACCAGGAGAAGGGTGATGGCACGTGCGCACTGCGTAAGTCATCTCTTCATACAGCTGATCGACCAGGTATTTTTCGGCAGCAGATCGTGATTAGACAGAAAATCGCTAATCGTGAGCTTTCAGCATGCTGAAACATCATGACTGCCCGATGAACGAGCATTTGCTCTTTCATCAAGTAAATGGCAGCAGTATTACTATGAACGCTTGTTAGTGATCATCTGGCAGAAAATCTGTCAGTGTAATAAGGCTTTAGTTTCAACAGTGTTTCACTCATGTGCAAAAACAGCTATAGAAAGGGAACATAATTAGTATTTAATAAAAAAAAAGGTACAGGCTGGGGCACTGACACAAATGGTCTTCAAGAGAACTGAATAGACTAGAATAGCAGGGGGATTAGGCTGCCAATGCTTGTAGCTCACATAATAAAAGTAGATAATTTGTGCTTCTCTGATAATGTTTACTTTTATCAATCTGCAGTCCAAGGTTTTTGGCACAGAAAAAAGCAAGAGTATGGCAACCCTTATAGGTATATATCAGTCAGAGCAGTGCCAAATGACACATTTATTCATGCTGTATCAGAGAAATGCTGGACAGCGTCATATAAACATGTACGCACAGGGCCGTAACGATTGCGGTCGCAGAGGGTGCGACCGGGCATGGCGGAGGGAGGGGGCCCGCTGCACTCACGTGTAATGGGAGCGCTCTGACGGGACCCGGCCTAAAGTACAGTGAGAATGCTGGGCCCCGTCAGAGCGCTCTTCAAACATAAGGGGGCGCATGGGGGGGGGCGCACTCACCCGGCCCGGCAGTTCTTGTCACTGCCGGGCTGTTTGTTTCCAGAGTGAAGCAGGGAGACCTCTCCGCTCCTCCAGCACAGCCAGCAGCGCGATGTAGGGTGTGGGAGCTCGTCATCGGGGAAGAGGGTAAGTATGTGTTTTTTTTTTCCATAAAGCTACAAAAAGGGGGCAACAACTAGAGTGAGGGGGCACAAAAGAGTATAACCACTGTGAGGGGCACATATGAATCTGGGTATAACTATTGTGAGGGGGCACATATCTGGCATAACTACTGTGAGGGGCACATATCTGGGCATAACTACTGTGAGGGGCATATATCTGGCATAACTGCTTTGAGGGGACACATATCTAGGCATAACTACTGTGAGGGGGCACATATCTGGCATAACCACTGTGAGGGGGCACTTATCTGGCATAACCACTGTGAGGGGCACATATCTGGCATAACTACTGTGAGGGGCACATATCTGGGCATAACTACTGTGAGGGGCACATATCTGGCATAACTACTGTGAAGGACACATATCTGGCATAACTTCTGTGAGGGGCACATAATCTACCACAACTACTGTAAGGGGCACATATCTGGCTATAACTACTGTGAGGGGGCACATATCTGGGCATAATGACTGTGAGGGGGCACATATCTGGGCATAGCTACTGTGAGGGGGCACATATCTGGCATAACTACAGTGAGGGTACACAAAAGTAGGCATAACTACTGTGACAGGAACAAAGGTGGGCATAACTGCTGTGAGGGGCCACAAGGAGGACATAACTATTATGAAGGGACCACAAGGTGGGCTTAATTACTGTGAGGGGCCACAAGATGGGCATAAGTACTGTGAGGGGCCACAATGTGGGCATTAGTACTGTGTAGTAGCATTTAGGGGAAATGTCCTAGATTACTCTGCTATACATTGGCATGGCTCAGTCCTACAGGCCAGCACAGTGCCCCCTGCTGGTGATATCACAGGGGCACTCACCATCCCTTCCTATGTGATTATTCTTTTCTTCTCTATCACCACAGGGACCTTGTTCTGGATCCAGCGGACATCACGCCGACGCCAGCGACGCCCTGGATGAGGATAGGACCAGATTTTATTAGGACTGGGTGAGTATAGTCATGCATTGGGCTTAGGGCTCTTTAACACAAGCGGATCCTGTGCAGGTAATCAGCTGCGTGAAAGAGAGCCAAGCCCTGTTCCGGATAGCAGAGACACGGAGCAGTAACATGATTGATAATGCTCCTGTGCCTCTCTGTGATCTTTTTACTACAAAATCACACGAGACAACTTTATCTTATTGTGATTTTGTAGTAAAAAGGTCACAGAGAGGCACTGGAGCATTATCACCCATGTTAATGCTCCGTGTCTCTGATGTCCGGAGCGGGGCTTGGCACTCTGTCACGGAGCAGATTACCCGCACGGCATCCGCTCAGTGTGAAAAAGCCCTTAGTGTAAACAAAATCTGCTGCCTCTTTCTAAAAATGAAGGGGTGGTCCCCGATCCAAAGTCTGCACCGGGGCCCATAAAACTCTAGTTATGCCTCTGTTTGCACATGCATATAAAATGGGAAATATGCAGTTAGACATTGTTATAGTAAATGGAAGCTAAGGAAACATCAATGTGAGAAGCCCTGGACCCCCCAGTCCATGAGCTTATGTTACTTTTTGAGGTCAGAACCGTTCAGCATATACATTTATATTCAGTCCATATGCCATAAGCATCTGTTGTAGGAAACCTATTTAGGAGGCAGTTCCTTAAAAAGCTTACAGTATTAGAACATTTGGGTAATCCCCTTGAAGGGGTTGCCCATTGAGTGACAAAGCATGCTTACCTTTTATGACTAGTTGAGTGCTGTTGTGTTTTCAAGTTCAGCGTACAAGGTTCGGGTTATCTAAGAATGCAGTTATGGTTTCCGCTACCACGGACCATAAGTTATGTTCCGTGGTAGTGGAAACCATAACTGAATTCTTAGATAACCCGAACCTTGTACTCCGAACTTGAAACACAGGTTCGCTCATCCCTATTTTTGACTTGTTCTTTAGACAGGTTATAAAGGCGTGTAGGGTCCAGGTCCAGCCTCTGGGAGCCCCACTGAGAATAAGTGCTTGGCAATGAGAAGGTTACATGTCTGTATGTCACTGCCCAAAAAATGCTTAATTTCTGGAGAAAGGCAAAAAATCTTGTGTGCTGAACCATGAGGCCAGAGCTGAAAGGGTTTGTCTCTTGGACAATAGAAAGTGGAAGATGAGACACTTCCGTTATTTTCTCCCTTTTATTTCATAATTGGTTTATTTTTTTGTATGCTATTTTACTTTTTCCCTTTTTGCATTTTATATGCATTTGCATATGCTTATTTGTATTAAAGCCCAAATGTTAATGTTTATTCCTTGTATGCACTAAGAATCCATAGCCTTTCAAATATGTTTTACCTGTTTGATGCCTAAGAGCAGTGTGTGGCTGTGAGTAATTGCATGCTAATGGGGTGGCATCTTGTGGCACAGTGTGTATTTGGTGCGCAGGGATTCTGTTTGGGTTGTGATTTATGCTCCATTTTCATCCTAAGGGCAAAGTGTGTGCAAATGCAAAATGGAGTGAGTGGAGATAGATGGAACACTCGTGGTCGCGGCCGCATCACATACTGGGATGGTGCATACATGACAGGTCCACTCCTCATTTTTTTTTTATCGATAGCAGGCTAAGGTTGCTCAGACAATTTTAACATTGTGTTACCTGGGGCATTCTGTGAAGCACCTCCTTACATTGCTCTATGACAGAGTAAAAAGGCCTAAGGCATTGAGAAATCTAGACAGTGGCATTAACTCTTATTTACTAATTTCTAGACCTAATGCCAGCTTCCCATGCAGAGTTATAGTGATGCCAGTGCTGACCGCACACAACATGACCACATGGAGCCCTGCATAGTACACTTTGTTAAGTCTCAACCCCCAATATGGTGTATATAACCTTTACACATATAAATATACTATATTCATACCCTATATATAACTACCCTATACAAATGCCTAATTAGGCCTCTTGCACACGAACACCAACCGCGGGGCAGCCGCAGCGGATCGCGGACCCATTCACTTTAATGGGTTCGTGATCCGCCTGTTCCGCAAAAAGATAGGACATGTTCTATCTTTTTGCGGAACGGAAGTACGGGACAAAACCCCACGGAAGCACTCCATAGTGCTTCAGTAGGGTTCCGTTCCGTGCTTCCGTTCCGCACCATTCCGCATCTCCTGGTTTGCAGACTCATTCAAGTTAATGGGTCCGCATCCGTGATGCAGAATGGCCACGGAACGGTGCCCGTGTATTGCGGATCCGCATATGCGGTCCGCAATACGGCAACGGAGCGCACACGTTCGTGTGAAAGAGGCCTTATACTGTAGGGTGCTCAAATGACCGATCCATACCCTGGCAAAATGACATTTCTATACAGCGGCCTAGACAACAGTCCTATACAGTGCTACCACTTCAGCAGCAATCAGAGGATGTAGTATCATATAATGGATAGTATGTGCTAGGGAGAATACATTCTAGGGAGTGCTACATTCACCTCACGTGAGCTTTTGGGCCCATGATGCAATAATGATACAAGTTTTTCCTTTTTTTTTCCTTGTTTAGAAAGAAGAAGCCATCATGGTTCCTTGTGGACCAGCTTTATCAGTTGTCCGATGTTTACTCAGAAGGAAGATCGTAACATTAGACAGTCTTGAAGATTCTAAGCTATGCCGCTGTCTGTCAACTGTGGACCTCATCGCTCTGGGAGTTGGAAGCACTCTTGGAGCTGGAGTCTATGTTCTTGCTGGAGAAGTGGCAAAGTCAAACTCTGGACCAAGCATTGTCATTTCCTTCCTTATTGCAGCACTGGCATCTGTAATGGCAGGCCTCTGCTATGCAGAGTTTGGAGCTCGGGTGCCAAAAACTGGATCAGCTTACTTATATACATATGTCACAGTTGGAGAACTCTGGGCATTTATTACAGGCTGGAATCTTATTCTATCTTATGTCATAGGTAAGGCCCATGTCATACTAGCTAGGCTTTGCCATTGGTCTACTTTGTAAGGAGAACTCCCTGTTGTGCCACAGCCTTGTTCACATGGGTGTTTATTGTCCATATTCCTATACCATTGTACTCTTCCCATTCATATTTACAATGTTCTAATTTTGTCTGTGCTTGGGTTTCATTTCCAAAGCTAGTCTATAGCCCCAAGGGCATAACATGCATTCATTTAGTCCCATAGCAAAACTTGGAATGGGGCCTCTCTCCACCATAGCCACTTTCAGCAGAAAGTTCAGAAAATGAAAAACGTATAAGTATGTGTAAGTGTTTTGGCCCGCTAAAGTAGATGCATAATGCTCAAAGTGATGTATAATGTAGTGCCGCACCTGAGGGGTTAATTGTGCGGATCACAGCCTCCTGTAAGAGATCGGGTGCTGCCAGGCAGCAGGGGGCAGTCATGTCCACAGTTCGTAGTATATTCTAACTTGAAGCGTCCCCATCACCATGGGAACGCCTCTGTGTTAGAATATACTGTCGGATCTGAGTTTTCGCAAAGTGAAAACTTAGATCTGAAAAAGCTTTTATGCAGACGGATCTTCGGATCCGTCTGTATAAAAGTAGCCTACGGACACGGATGACAATCTTGTGTGCATCCGTGTTTTTTCACTGACCCATTGACTTGAATGGGTCCATGAACTGTTGTCCGTCAAAAAAATAGGACAGGAAACACGGATCACGAAAGTCAATGGGTCCGCAGAAAATCACGGAAAACGGAACAACGGACACGGATACACACAACGGTTGTGTGCATGAGGCCAAAGGCTCACTGAACTTTAAAAAAAACGTATTATATGACATAGCGACATAGCAAAGGTTGAGTTCTGAGCCCCCCACTAATCCCTAGAACAAGGAAAGAGAAGAACTCTTCTCTGCAGTAGACAAGCTCAATAAAAAAGTCTATGGGCCTTTCTCGAATCTGTCTCCTTCAGCGAGGAGAGAAAGCACAGTATGTGAAAGCTTCCTTGTCTTCTAGCGATTGGTGGGGATCTTAGCACTCCATCAATCAAAAGCTTAACTATGCCGCTATGACATATCAAAAGTTTTTTAAAAGTTAAAGGGGTTCTGCAGTTTTTTTAAACTGATGATCTATCCTCTGGATAGATCATGAGAATCTGATTGGCGGGGATCCGACACCCGGGACCCCTGCCGATCAGCTGTTTGAGAAGGCAGCGGCGCTGGCAGTAGTGCCGCGGCCTTCTCGCTGTTTACCGCAGGCCCAATGACGTCACGACTAGTATCAATGGTCTGGGCAGAGCTAAGCTCCATTCAAGTGAACAGAGCTTAGCCCCTTAGACGTCACTGGGCCTGCGGTAAACAGCGAGAAGGCCGCGGCGCTACTGCCAGCGCCGCTGCCTTCTCGAACAGCTGATCAGCAGGGGTCCTGGGTGTCTGACCCCGCAGATCAGATGCTGATGATCTATCCAGAGGCTAGATAATCAGTTTAAAAAAACTGCAGAACCCCTTTAAGTTACCCTTTAAAGCTATGTACATGTGTTTCTTCAGCTGATAGAATAGTCAAGCTGGATCTCAGCCGCTTATAACAGCAGGACAATAGTTGCCTCAAGTTGTACATTTGCTAGGTTTGTCCCAAATTTTCTAAGACAATCTTGGCAAATTCAGTCTTTCCAGGGCCAAAAATGGTGGAGCTTTTATAAACACTGCCCATAACTCTCTTGCTAAAGCTATTGAATAGTACATGTTCTGAAAGGGTTATTCCAGGATATTGATGGTCTATCCTCATCATGAATTGTTGGGGGTCCAACACTAGGCACTTCCGCCAATCAGTTGTGTCAGGATAGCTCCGATGCTGGAATTCAGCTGCAAGACTGCATACTGTAGCTCCTTTCATTTTGTTGTGGACAAAGATGGTTACTGCAGCTCTTCTACACTTGAAGTGAATAGGGGCAGTGCTTCACCTACCAGCATCATCGACTACACAATGGATGGAGCTGTGTAGTACTGTCGTCAACCTCCAGTGCCGGAATTACATCCCTAGGACCAGGGCCGGCTCCAGGTTCATGTGGGCCCCTGGGCAATAAAGCCTCAGTGGGCCCCCTTGTGGCATTAACTCTTACCCCAGTCTTCTAAATTCAGACCCCCAGACCATGTATTATACATGGTCTGGGGGTCTAAATTTAGAAGACTGGGGTAAGAGTTAATTTAGGGGTTCTGGTCTAAGTTCTGAATTTAGGAGTCTAGTTTGGGGCTATGATTTTATTTAGGATCTTGTCTGGGGCCTAAACTAATTTAGGGGTCTAATCCGGGGTCTGAATTTAGGGGTCTAATTTCGTGTTTCCATTTATTTAGGTAGTTTGCAGGCAGAATTAATTTTTTGTAGAGGGTGGGGGCAACTACAGAATATAGATAAATTATTCGGACCCCAGACCAGATAAATATAAATTATAAGGACCCCAGACCAGACTCACACAGGAGTTTGCAATGCATGGTGTGTGTGTGCTACCAAATACCACGTATTAATGCTACATGGTGTGGTGTTTGGGGGGAGGGATCTGCACAGCCAGTGTCGGACTGGGGTTCCTAGGGCCCACCAGTAAAATTTATTTTGGGGGCCATAGTACAGATACATTCAAGTATCACCTGCTCAAACAGCGATGCTACCAGATGATTGACTATGGGGGTCCTTTCAGCAACTTTGAGAAGGTAGGTCCTGGGGAGAAGAGGACACTGGCAGCTTTCCTCTGTACCTAGAAGTCATCTCAGCTCTGATCGTGTCTATAATAATAAATTGTGGATTTTCTTTAATAATTTATCAAATTTTTATATGAACATCGGCTATTTGAGGTGCTGTACATTAAATATATGTATGTAGTACAATAAGTCTACTATGTCATGTGCCACTTGTGCAAGAGGTGGGAGATTAGGGGCCCACCTTGCTCAGAGGCCCACCGGGGGATACACCTGTACCCCTGTGGGCCAGTCCGAACCTGCCCCCAGCCTCCACTAATAGGAGAATAATGAGCAACAAACATCTTTGTGGGGGAATTCCTTAGACCCCCCCCCCCCAGTATACCTCAGGCTACCACATACTATGTACATACATGTATATGGATGAGGAAAAGAAATGCACAGCAAGCAGTAAA